>NC_140241.1:13177433-13477433 GCF_949987555.1 Borostomias antarcticus | reverse complement strand
GCTCAGCTCAGCGTGTCAGAGCCTGTTGTGAGAGTCAGACTGAGGCCTGTGTGAGGAAGCAGCTCGTCTCTAGAGGTGAGCTCTAGGTTGCTCACCATATTAGTTTGCTTTCCACTTAATGAGGCAGTGGAGCATGAAGGTCCAAGCGCTCCTAAACGCTGTGTTCATTAAACCAATGGTGCTTAATGATGACGGTAAAGACAGCAGCGACCTGCTGGCTCCTCCCGGGGCTGCTGCCATGGAGCATCCAGCCAGCCAGCTGGGGCAGTGCAGGAGCCGGGGGGGGACAATGTCACAGGGACACCGAGCCGGAATGGACCACCACACTGACTGACATGTCACTGACAGCCTTGTATAATGATTAAGACAGTGGTTTATAGGTATTCATAATCAATTGACATTTATAAAGCTACATGTTTTTTATTTTATTTTTTATTAATGTTACTAATTAATAAATCGTAGCTTTATACAATTTCAAATGGTATCATGCAAACGGCTAGAGTGGTGACAGGACGTAACCAGCACCCTGCCTACATGATTTAAGTTATTGGAACTTTTAATAGATTACAATAGATTTATAGATAAGAAATGTGATTAGCAATTTAACAGTAATTAATCTTCCCTTGCATTACTGTGAGCGTTACATGGTTTTAACTGACTAAACACACACGGTTTTAACTGACTAAACACACACAGTAGTTTACCTGACTAAACACACACAGTAGTTTACCTGACTAAACACACACAGTAGTTTACCTGACTAAACACACACAGTAGTTTACCTGACTAAACACACACAGTAGTTTACCTGACTAAACACACACAGTAGTTTACCTGACTGAACACACACAGTAGTTTACCTGACTAAACACACACAGTAGTTTACCTGACTAAACACACACAGTAGTTTACCTGACTAAACACACACAGTAGTTTTCCTGACTGAACACACACAGTAGTTTACCTGACTAAACACACACAGTAGTTTACCTGACTGAACACACAGTAGTTTACCTGACTGAACACACACAGTAGTTTACCTGACTAAACACACACAGTAGTTTACCTGACTGAACACAAAGTAGTTTACCACCAAGATCCCACGATACTTTGCTCCTTCCTGTGATCAGCCAAATGACTGAGCAAACAGATGCTTTTGCTTCAGGCAGTTTGTAAGCAATCTTCAGGGGGAAAAACCCTCTCCTCTCCACTACTGCTCTGTTTTAGTCCACTCACTATCCCTGTGTACGTGCATTTGTGCGTGTGTGTGTGTGTGTGTGTGTGTGTGTGTGTGTGCATGTGTGTGTTTGTGTGTGTGTGTGTGTGTGTGTGTGTGTGTGTGTGTGTGTGTGTGTGTGTGTGTGTGTGTGCGTGCGTGTGTGGTCATTGGAATCTGTGGAGTGTATCAGTGCCCCCACACACCATCAGCGTGTGTGTTTCTCAGCATATCCCAGAGGACACACTAATGTATCCAAATATATTTACAACAGATGTTGCATTTTATTTTTCTTGATAAAAAACAATTTTAGAAAATTTACTTCATAATGGGCATAGCAAGTTTTATTTTTTATTTTATTTTATTCCTGAGGTCCTTCAAGTATAGTGAGAGAAGTATACCACCTACTGGTGGTAAATTGCATTTCAAGCGAACTACTTTATCTCCAGATAATATTGCTTAGTCTGAAATGTTGAATGGAATTGTCCAAAACTACAAAACTACTTCATGCCCACATAACACAGTGTAACCACTTTAGCTATGTTACATGTTGACCCAACTCTGTTGTGTTGATGTGGGCTGTGGGCCATCTGAACATGTGCATTGTGTTATGAAATTAGTGAAGAAATTGAAGGTAATTAGATATTATTTACAGTTGTGTTGTGTTTATAATGAATGGGTGACCAATTTGAATATAAGAAGGGTTTCAATTCTCACGTTCAGTGTAACTTGTTGATTCCACTTCATCTCAAGTGTCAACCCAATGCTGAACAGGAATAGGACTTTCAACAGAAGAAGGACTTGGTGAACAAGAGGACAAGCAGAGAGAGAGAGGGGGGGGGGTAGAGAGAGAGAAGCATAGAGAGAGAGAGAGGGATAGAGAGAGAGAGAGAAAGAGGGGGGGTAGAGAGAGAGAGGGATAGAGAGAGAGGGGGGATAGAGAGAGAGAGAGGGATAGAGAGAGAGAGAGAGAGAGGGATAGAGAGAGAGAGAGAGAGAGAGAGAGACAGACAGAGAGCACGCAGGGCTAAGTGAGTCCTGTACAAATGAAAGCAGATGCCTGGCATTATGAACTTGTCAGCCTGCAGATGGGGGCCAGGGTGATGGAACGCCCGCCTCCCCTGATCTCCATTACTCCCCCCTAGTCCCTCCCCTGATCTCCATCACTCCCCCCCAGTCCCTCCCCTGATCTCCATCACTCCCCCCCAGTCCCTCCCCTGATCTCCATCACTCCCCCCTAGTCCCTCCCCTGATCTCCATCACTCCCCCCCAGTCCCTCCCCTGATCTCCATCACTCCCCCTCAGTCCCTCCCCTGATCTCCATCACTCCCCCTAGTCCCTCCCCTGATCTCCATCACTCCCCCCCAGTCCCTCCCCTGATCTCCATCACTCCCCCCTAGTCCCTCCCCTGATCTCCATCACTCCCCCCCAGACCCTCCCCTGATCTCCATCACTCCCCCCCAGACCCTCCCCTGATCTCCATCACTCCCCCTCAGACCCTCCCCTGATCTCCATCACTCCCCCCCAGTCCCTCCCCTGATCTCCATCACTCCCCCCCAGACCCTCCCCTGATCTCCATCACTCCCCCCCAGACCCTCCCCTGCTCACCATCACTCCCCCCCAGTCCCTCCCCTGATCTCCATCACTCCCCCCCAGACCCTCCCCTGCTCACCATCACTCCCCCTCAGTCCCTCCACCTCCATCTCGCACACCGTCCCCCCGGAATAGAACCGAGCAAGGCAACAGGCAGGAGGACCTTTCACACCCGTGATTAGTGGCCTAGCAAGGCCCTACTGAAAGAAGAGACACTGTCCCCGTTCTCTGTCCCCTCCTCCCTCTCCTCCTCTTCCATGTGTTTCTTTAAAGCCCAAACCTCTTGATTGATCTTGGCGTTGCTGTGCGGTGATTGATTGCATTGCCTGCAGAACATCACGCCGCTAACTCTTCTCTGTGAGTGGGGGAGGACGTCACCATTGATCTTCTGCTAAATGAAATGTTCCATTTCCAGCACATTTTATTGTTAAATGCTGTTCATTAGCTGCTCTGAGATTTATCACCAGGCTCAGTTCCCAGGCTAGAGAGAGAGGGAGAGAGAGAGAGAGAGAGAGAGAGAGAGAGAGAGAGAACGAGAGAGAGAGAGAGAGAAAGAGAGAGAGAACGAGAGAGAGAGAGACAGAGAGAGAGAGAAAGAGAGAGAGAGAGACAGAGAGAGAGAGAGAGAGAGAGAGAGAGAGAGAGATGAGTTCTCTGTATCCTGCTCCTCTGTGACATGTCAGAGTATCTCAGCTGATGGGGGGAACTCAGACGATGATAGGTGATAAAGAACACTGAGTCATTGAGGAGGAACAGACGAGAAGTGGACCTCTTTTTCTCCACTTTTTCGCTCTCACAACTGAGACAACTTCCTTAAAATTTCCATCATAATGGGATTCTGGGAGTTTTCGACAGGTGTGTGAAGTGTAAAGGCAGAGTTTCAGACAGGTATGAAGCGCCTCACTGTCCCTGCATAATACGGATCTTCTCCCTGGTGTAGATTGTCTTTTTCTTTCTCTCTCTCTCGTTCCTGTGTCATGCATATACAGTACAGATAAACACACACACACACACACACACACACTGTACGGCAGGCCAATTAAAAGCTGTTGTTTGAAGAGATCTTGGATGTCCTTAGTTTCCTGTCTCACCAGATGTTCTTGGGTACCTGCTGGCTACAGTGCTCTCTCTCTCTTGTGTGTGTGTGTGTGTGCGTGTGTGTGTGTGTGTGTGTGCGTGCGTGTGTGTGCGTGTGTATAGGGTGGTCAGTAATGTTACCATGTGGGTGGGTCTCCTTGTTTGTGTGCTGATTGAGACACTAATTGATGTGATCCAAAAGGTTGCAGGCCTGTCAGAGACACATTCACTTCGTTCGTTCACATTCGATTTCACGTCACGCACATTTCTGAACTTATCATCAAAAATAGACTTAATTGACAAGCATGATTAGCAAGCTGCTTTTATCTGACAGACAGTGTGCAAGTTCTGTGGTGACAAAATTATACCTACAGCAATAAACAAGATGCTAACAGTCACCTATAACCCCACTAAGTATGCACCACAGCATACATAACTATGTCGGTTTAGTTTCTGTAAGGCAACTTACTAACTACTAAGCTAATGAGGTATGTTATTCACTAAATAACCTGTATAGTAAACAAAATGAAAAGCTCAGATGGACCAGCGATCCATGGGTCGGGTTTGATTGGAAAAGGGAGGCGTTGAACAGGTCTGGTTCCCCTGCTTCCTCCCACAGACAGAAGAACCGAGCCACATGGTCCCAGTCATCGGCTGCTCCTGGTAACAGCACGGCAGCCTCGCTTCCTCATGCATATTCATCCCTCCGAATCGGGGATGGTGACATATGGTGGTACTCCTGTACCCCCCCATCCCCCTGAACCACAGACACAAATTCGGAATTGGATTTAACACTTCAATTCCCCACTGACCAGCACGGCTGACACAATTACCATCCCGGAGACGCCACACACACACACGCCTAATCCAATTAGAACAGGGCCAGTGCAGTGTGTGTGTGTGTGTGTGTGTGTGTGTGGGTGGGTGGGTGTGGGTGTGGCTGGGGTGGTCGAGGAGGAGTACCAGCCGGTCCAGTTATGGGCTGGGTCAAATCACTCTCCTATTGAGTCATCTCTGTCTCTCTATTTATCTCTCTCCCCCTCTCTCTTTCTCTCTCTCCCTCTCTCTCTCCCCCTCTCTCTTTCTCTCTCTCCTCTCTCTTTCTCTCCCTCTCTCTCTTTTTCTCTCTCTCCCTCTCTCGTACCACAGAACTATGACAAGCCCTCTCTTCCATAACAGCTCTGCAGAAATTATAAGAGATCCGTCCTCCGCCCCTCCGTCCTCACAGTCCTCCTCCTCCCCTCCGTCCTCACAGTCCTCCTCCTCCCCTCCGTCCTCACGGTCCTCCTCCTCCCCTCCGTCCTCACAGTCCTCCTCCTCCCCTCCGTCCTCACGGTCCTCCTCCTCCCCTCCGTCCTCACAGTCCTCCTCCTCCCCTCCGTCCTCACGGTCCTCCTCCTCCCCTCCGTCCTCACAGTCCTCCTCCTCCCCTCCGTCCTCACGGTCCTCCTCCTCCCCTCCGTCCTCACAGTCCTCCTCCTCCCCTCCGTCCTCACGGTCCTCCTCCCCTCCGTCCTCACAGTCCTCCTCCTCCCCTCCGTCCTCACGGTCCTCCTCCTCCCCTCCGTCCTCACAGTCCTCCTCCTCCCCTCTGTCCTCACGGTCCTCCTCCCCTCCGTCCTCACAGTCCTCCTCCCCTCCGTCCTCACGGTCCTCCTCCTCCCCTCCGTCCTCACAGTCCTCCTCCCCTCCGTCCTCACGGTCCTCCTCCCCTCCGTCCTCACAGTCCTCCTCCCCTCCGTCCTCACAGTCCTCCTCCTCCCCTCCATCCTCACAGTCCTCCTCCCCTCCGTCCTCACGGTCCTCCTCCCCTTCGTTCTCACGGTCCTCCTCCCCTCTGTCCTCCTCCCCTCCGTCCTCACGGTCCTCCTCTCCTCCGTCCTCACGGTCCTCCTCTCCTTCGTCCTCACGGTCCTCCTCCCCTCCGTCCTCACGGTCCTCCTCCCCTCCGTCCTCATGGTCCTCCTCCCCTCCGTCCTCACGGTCCTCCTCCCCTACATCCTCACGGTCTTCCTCCCCTCCATCCTCACAGTCCTCCTCCCCTCCGTCCTTATACATAAAACACAGTGCACCTGTCCAGCATGTGGATTAGCACTGAACACAGCTCTTCAGTCTGGAGAAACATGTCAATGAACCAGAGTTCCAGGTTTCAGCAGGTTACATCAGCCGTTAAACTGATGCGCTCATTTGCATCCGTGTCCTACCTGGATGTTGTGATGGAGGTCCCCACCCCCCCCTCCCCGGGTGGGTACAGGGAGTCAGGTATTAGCCCTGACAGATCGCACTGTTAATTGCTAATTGTGTTTCTCATTAGGTGCGGGGGTGACAGGTGTTGTTAGTGTGTTGTGAGCTCTCCGGCGTTCTCCTGTGACTTTCCGTGCGCCGTGCCCCCCCCCCCCTGGTGCCAAGCCGCCGAGCGGCATGCTAATGGCTCCCCGGAGATCTACCATCAGGCCCCTGGGGCATGGCGCACGCCGCCGCTGTGAGAGGTCAGCTTTAGATACTGTGTACTGTAGCAGCAGTGCATCACATTAAAAATCTAATCTAACGTTATTTATATAGCACATTTCATACATAGAGGCAACACAATGCACTTCACAGAGAAAAGGGGATCCTGGCAGTAATTTTCCAGGGTAGTCTAGCTCCAGGGGTAGTCTACCAGCTCCAGGGGTAGTCTAGGTCCAGGGGTAGTCTACCAGCTCCAGGGATAGTCTAGGTCCAGGGGTAGTCTAGGTCCAGGGGTAATATAACTCCAGGGGTAGTCTAACTCCAGGTGTAGTCTAACTCCAGGGGTAGTCTAACTCCAGAGGTAGTCTAGCTCCAGAGGTAGTCTAGCTCCAGGGGTAATCTCCTAGCTCCAGGGGTAGTCTAACTCCAGGGGTAGTCTAACTCCAGAGGTAGTCTAGGTCCAGAGGTAGTCTAGCTACAGGGGTAATCTCCTAGCTCCAGGGGTAGTCTAACTCCAGGGGTAGTCTAACTCCAGAGGTAGTCTAGCTACAGGGGTAATCTCCTAGCTCCAGGGGTAGTCTAACTCCAGGGGTAGTCTAACTCCAGGGGTAATCTCCTAGCTCCAGGGGTAGTCTAACACCAGGGGTAATCTCCTAGCTCCAGGGGTAGTCTAACTCCAGGGGTAGTCTAACTCCAGAGGTAGTCTAGTTCCAGAGGTAGTCTAGCTACAGGGGTAATCTCCTAGCTCTAGGGGTAGTCTAGTGTCGCGTTCCAGATCGGATTTTGAGCCCGTAAGTTACGACTTCAAGTCAAGACTTCATAGCGTTCCAGGCAAACTGTATGAATGCATGGAATTCTGGATAAATGTAAAAAAGCCAATATGGCAAAAGCTTGAGATTTGACACTGTCAGAGCTGGCAAGCTAAACATTGTATGAAATAAAATGTTTGCCAAGCACATCCACCACGTTGGTGAAGGACAAAGTAACATCTGTTGAAACAAGGTTGAGGTCCAGCACAGCTACCCCACAGGGTTGTTTATTGGATTAAAAGTGACAACGTTTCGACCCGCGTGGGCCTTCGTCAGACTTATAGTATTATTTTGATTACAACATACAAATGTACTTTAGGTTGCCCTAAAGTTATCTTTGTCGCCATACCATGCATATATTGCGCCGAACCCATGTGGGCTGCCATCTTGTTTAGAGGGCTGTGAGACGTCAGAGAGCGCAACTGGGAATACATCGATCTGGTACGAGTTCACGGGTGGGAAGTTACGGGTTTGACTGCCATGCGCCATAGGTCCAGGGGTAGTCTAGATCCAGGGGGAGTCTAGATCCAGGGGTAGTCTAGGTCCAGGGTTAGTCTAGGTCCAGGGGTAGTCTAGGTCCAGGGGTAGTCTAGGTCCAGGGTTAGTCTAGATCCAGGGGTAGTCTAGGTCCAGGGTCAGTCTAGGTCCAGGGTTAGTCTAGGTCCAGGGGTAGTCTAGGTCCAGGGTTAGTCTAGGTCCAGGGGTAGTCTAGGTCCAGGGTTAGTCTAGGTCCAGGGTCAGTCTAGGTCCAGGGGTAGTCTAGGTCCAGGGTTAGTCTAGGTCCAGGGGTAGTCTACGTCCAAGGTTAGTCTAGGTCCAGGGGTAGTCTAGGTCCGGGGGTAGTCTCCCAGCTCGAGGGTGGACGGGTTGTCAGACATCTTCTTCACATCACTTCCATCACATTGTACACTTTAAATGTGTAATATGTTTGTGTAATATGTTTGCGTTTTGACTGGTTGGCTCCGCCCAGCGATGATCGTTGGTTCGTTCGTTGGTTGGTTCGTTGGTTCGTTCGTTGGTTCATTCGTTGGTTCGTTCGTTGGTTCGTTGGTTCGCTGGTTCGTTCGTTCGTTCGGTCGGTCGGTCATAGCAGGATTATACAAAAACTACCAGAGCGATTTTCATGAAACTCGGTGGAGGGGTATAGCAAGTTAGAACACATTAAATTTCGGATCAGAATCACTGGGCGGATACACAAATTAAACTTTTTTTTTTTTTCCATACTTGGACCGGCTTTGTTCCCTTTATATTTACTTCTCCTGCCTCCTTCTCGGTGGCCGAGCAGTAATGTACCAGTCTAGCAATGCGTCAGCTCGGGTTAAATTCCCAGGTTTGGCTTTTGATATCAACTATTTTTGTTGCTGTATACGCCCAATATTGTCATATGTCTCCATGCATGTAAAACAAAATCATATCTGATTCATGAAAAACAAATCAGATAAACACTGTATTAGGAAAAGTTATATTTCCTTAGCCTGGATCCTGTTGTATTATCCTACATATAAATCATAAACTACCTGCACATCTGGGCTGAGGTTTGGCCCCTTGAGTGTCAGGTTTCACTAACTATGTGTTCTTTTTAATTTGAGTGTTGAAGCAAACAAAAAAAATAATTTTTATCTCGGGTTCGAGCCTCCGAGAAAGAGATTTTCTTTAGAGAATGTTGGCACTTTGTTACAATGAGGAATCAAGTCAGCTTTAGATATTATCTTAGATATCAACTTTATTTATTTGCGGTTTAAGCAACCAATATTATCTTATGTTTCTATGTATGTAAAACAAAATAATATCTGAGGATTACACAAAAACTACCAAAACGATTTTCACAAAACTCGATGGAGGGGTGTAGCATAAGCCAACATAGAACCCATCCCAGAGGCATGGACACTGGCCTAGTGCCCCTCTACCCCTCCCAGAGGCATGGACACTGGGCTAGTGCCCCTCTACCCCTCCCAGAGACATGGACACTGAACTAGTGCCCCTCTACCCCTCCCAGAGGCATGGACACTGAACTAGTGCCCCTCTACCCCTCCCAGAGACATGGACACTGAACTAGTGCCCCTCTACCCCTCCCAGAGGCATGGACACTGAACTAGTGCCCCTCTACCCCTCCCAGAGGCATGGACACTGGGCTAGTGCCCCTCTACCCCTCCCAGAGACATGGACACTGAACTAGTGCCCCTCTACCCCTCCCAGAGGCATGGACACTGAACTAGTGCCCCTCTACCCCTCCCAGAGGCATGGACACTGGGCTAGTGCCCCTCTACCCCTCCCAGAGACATGGACACTGGGCTAGTGCCCCTCTACCCTCCCAGAGCCATGGACACTGGGCTTCATTTCTGTATATAGTTTTGTAACTTATGTGTTCTGTTATTGTCTATAATGGCTGATTGAAAAAAATTACACAAGTATGTTCAGTTGTGTTCACCTCTCATAAACACCACAATCAGTCACACCACCAAAAAGCTTACTCTTCAATGGTGCAAGTGTGCTATATTTATACTGAGGAGTGAGTTTAACCATTTCAACTCGATTACACCAACAAAATGCATTAATGGGCGGAGCCCTGTGCTCTCTGAGCACCCTTAAATTGTTGTCAAATGTATTTCCTGTAGGTAAGTTAGCCCTGTGTGACATTGGTCGCCTACCTTGATTACACTGTGATCTATCACTACCATATGGAAGTACAGATAGGGGTTAAAGACAACAGATGGGGTAAATCTTTACTGAGCAGATTCCTATACATCAGTGCCAGGATGTAAACGGTTCAGGGGCTCGGCGTGAGGTCACCGTGAGGTCACCCTGCGACCGGAGTTCTGGATCTTCCTAAGATATTAATTGACAGTATCAGGGCAGGTGTGTCATTTTGACCCTGTGATCTAGCACTACCATATCTAGCACTACCATATCTAGCACTACCATATCTAGCACTACCATATCTACTGTACAGTAGCACTACCATATCTAGCACTACCATATGGAATGACAGTATTTTACTTGATTTCTTATCTTTATTGGGGGCCAAGCAGCAAAGCGTAGGCTACCATTGCTTGTACCTTTTCTTATTGGAACGTTGGAAGTAAGTTCATGCTGAACCGAATGCCTGATTTTCCAAACTGAGGTAAGGATTTGAATGCGGCTATGGCAGTTCAGCTTTCAACACAAGAACCCCACCCAGACTCGACACCAAGCTCAGGGTCCTGGGGCAAAATGACGCCCTCTACAAGTGGATCCTGGACTTCCTGTCAGACAGATCCCAGGTGGTGAAGGTGGGCAACCACACCTCATCCTCTCTCACCCTCAACACAGGAGCCCCCCAGGGCTGTGTGCTGTCCCCACTACTGTACTCTCTGTACACACACGACTGTACAGCCACCTTTGACTCCAACACCATCGTCAAGTTTACCGACAACACAGCAGTGATAGGCCTGATCACCAACAATGATGAGAGGGCCTACCTGGAGGAGGTGAGGCTCCTGTGGTGTCAGGAAAACAACCTCCATCTGAACATGAGCAAGACAAAGGAGAAGCTGGTGGACTTTGGGAGGAAGGAACAGAGGAACTACACCCCTATAATCATCAACGGGTCCCCTGTAGAGAGAGTGGACAGCTTCAAGTACTTTGGTGTTCAGATCACCAAGGACCTGACATGGTCAACACACACAGAGACTATGTAGTGAGGAAAGCACGTCAGAGGCTGGACCACCTCAGACAACTGAGGACATTCAGAGTGTCCCACCAGATCCAACAGAGCTTCTACTCATCCACGATCGAGAGCATCCTGACCGGGAATATCACCACCTGACCGGGAATATCACCACCTGACTGGGAATATCACCACCTGACTGGGAATATCACCACTTGACTGGGAATATCACCACCTGACTGGGAATATCACCACCTGACTGGGAATATCACCATCTGACTGGGAATATCACCACCTGACTGGGAATATCACCACCTGACTGCCGATATCCCCACCTGACTGGGAATATCACCACCTGACTGGGAATATCACCACTTGACTGGGAATATCACCACCGGACTGGGAATATCACCACCAGACTGGGAATATCACCACCTGACTGGGGATATCCCCACCTGACTGGGAATATCACCACCTGACTGGGGATATCACCACCAGACTGGGGATATCCCCACCTGGTACGGGAACAGCAGCTCTCAGGATCGCAAGGCCCTACAGAGAGTGGTACGGTCAGCTGAACGTACTTTGGGGGTACTCCCCCACCTCAATCTAACGTATAGGACCACTATACCCAGAGGATCAGAATATTTAGTGTATATAACATAGCTACATGCATATGCAAATGCCAATATACTCACCCTGGGGCTAGTGTCAGCTATAGTCTAATAGAAAAGCCTAGCTGACCGTACATTTGAATCAGAGGGTCAGTGTTCAGCGCTAGTCTAATAGAATAGCCCAGCCCTGGGCTGATTGTTTTCAGGGCTGATAATTATTATTGTGACTTGTGTACCTCGCCCCGTGCTCCTCAGGTGTGCAGTGTTGTTACTGGCTACTAATTACAGCCTGAGGACTGGGGGGTCCCCTCACGCACCCCCCCTTCCCCGGTGTCACCGCCATCTCCCCCATCACTGTGATTAGCTTAGCGTCGCTCCACTTGACAGCCAATATTACCGCAGGTATTAGCACCTCTCCGGCCCACCTTCCACCCCGCGGGGACGCTGTCATTGCCCTGCTGAGGGGCTTCCTGTCGTTCTAGCGACTCAGCTGGGGCGCCTCTGCAGCGCACAGCGTTAATAATAATAATAATTACCCCCCAGAGAGCATCCCAGTCCCCGTTCACACGTCCCTGCTAATGAAGGGACTCAGTCTGGATCCCCTGCTCTCATAAAGGCTGTACCTCAGGGAGCTCTCCCATGTCGTTTACCCACAATGCACCGCCCAGCTCTGCCGAGGTCTCTCCCTACACACCTGCTGAGCATGAAGCTCCTCTCCTTTGTCATGTTGCTTCCCCTCATTTTTCCCTCTCTGTCTCTCTGTCTGTCTCTCTCTGTCTGTCTGTCTCTCTCTCTGTCTGTCTCTCTGTATCTATCTCTCTCTCTCTTTCTGTCTCTGTCTGTCTCTCTCTCTCTCTCTAGCTCCGTCTCTCTCTCTCTCTCTCTAGCTCTGTCTCTCTCTCTCTCTGTCTGTCTCTCTCTCTTTCTATCTCTCTGTCTGTCTCTCTCTCTGTCTCTCTCTCTCTTTCTCTCTCTCTAGCTCCGTCTCTCTCTCTCTCTCTACCCATCTCCATGCCTGACTCCTTGGTGCCTAATTCCTACCACCTCAGTGGGTGCACTGCACTTTGTCTCTGTATCAAACACTCCCTCCCTCTCCCACTTGAGGGGGGAGGGACTCCAGGGAGCCCTCTCCCCCCCCCCATCTCTCATGTCATGAGATGGCTACAGCCCCTCTGGGGTCTTCTTATGTTCCTGCTCGCACAGCAGATCCGACCAGGGCCAATTAGCTCATCATCCCCACTAACCAGCACCAGCAGAACAGACAGACCCAGTCAGCAGAGTGAGTGAGTGAGTGAGTGACAAGCCAGCTTGCTGTTGTTCAAACACACCATCAATACCGGAAAATATGCAAATGCATACAATATGCATACAATATATAGACATATTCCACACACAAACATTGATGTATTTTAATGGGTAGCAATCGTTTCCAAAACGCTCCAGCCATTCGTGTGTGCGTTTGTGTGTGTGTGTGTGTGTGTGTGTGTGTGTGTGTGTGTGTGTGTGTGTGCGCGCGCTTCGGCATTGCTGCCTACACCGTGTGTTGTGAGTGTCTCACTGTGTGATGAATAAAGATGTGTGTTTCTTTGAACCTCTTGTTCAAACAGCTCTGTGTTGACAGTAGAGTACCATAGGACTTCTGCTAGATGGATACCTGTATTTATGGTCTATTGATAGTAGACCTGTATTTATGGTCTATTGATAGTAGACCTGTATTTATGGTCTATTGATAGTAGACCTGTATTGGTGGTATATTGATAGTAGACCTGTATTGGTGGTATATTGATAGTATACCTGTATTTAGGGTCTATTGATAGTAGACCTGTATTTGTGGTCTATTGATAGTAGACCTGTATTGGTGGTATATTGACAGTAGATCTGTATTTGTGGTCTATTGATAGTAGACCTGTATTTGTGGTAGATTGATAGTAGACCTGTATTTGTGGTATATTGATAGTAGACCTGTTTGTATTCTTATTTTTATTTCTAGGCTGTACTTCATATAAAATGTCAGCTGACAGCATGTCTGCAGTTTATTTTTTTATGTCGAAAATTAATAAACATTCAATCAAAAATAGTGCATACAATAACTTAAATTAACAAAATAAATAGCTCTGTCCCCTTTACAAGAGATCCCCGGAAGCCCCAGATGGCCAAGCCCTATCATTTGGTCTTCTAGCCCTAAGTCCCTGGGTGAACCAGGTGCACTCTCTGGCATCGAAGCCCTCCAAACTAGGCCCCTCCATGCTGGTTCTAATACGGTCCTCCACTGTGTCTCACTGTGTCTACGTGGAGAGATGCTCTGACATCTCATTATCCTCTTTTGATGGAAAAAAAAAATTAAGAGGCAACATTGCTGGCTTTTTTTAGTGGCAGTCTAGAGCCATGCGCATGCACAATCAGATAAAAGTTCATATTAAAGTTTTTTTTTCTTTTCAAATGTATTTATTGTGCAAACTCCAAGACACGTACAAACCGTACAAGTCAGCAGTAAATGAGAAGTTTGACAGTTTTCCTATTAAAGTTTTTAATAGTTTTCCAGCAGGTCTATGCTGTATTGCTGTAATGGTTGTGGTGATTCAGCTGTTGAACAATACAGATATTTTTTTGTTTTTCTTTTTAATGATTTAACTAGGACCATCAAAACAAAGTTGTTTTGTTGTTTTTGACCACAGGTTCAAACTGTCTACTTTATATGGTGATTGATGTTGGGGAATTAAACCAAATAGGTATTTTGTTTCACTACATCTCCTCTCCCACTTTAAGCAGCACCATTCATCATGTCATTCCAGTCTGCGCTAAGCTGTGGACACAGCACTGAAACTAAAAACAGCCATTTACTTCCTTTCTCTCTCCCCAGCAAACACTATTTAAGCAACCTGGTAAACATGTCTGTCTTCATTCATTACTTCCCTCCTCATCATGATCAAGCCTCTCGATTTAATGAGGCAAATAGATATCTCTGCAGTGATTGTCTCTCTCCCTCAAACTATTAAGACTATTAAATGGACACATCTGTTTTTAATTAGCAGCTAAAGTCACCTCGACACTGCCTTCTACTCTAATGTTCTTCCATCAGCCTCCTCCTGTCAGACCACGCAGCTCTGCAGCAGATCTGTCAACAGCGCCCTGGTCTGGGGGAGCTGCTGAACACTGGGATATACAGCAGGAGCAGGCCTACCGGTCTAATACTGCTCCTCTATGACCAGTAATACAGCAGGAGCAGGCCTACCGGTCTAATACTGCTCCTCTATGACCAGTAATACAGCAGGAGCAGGCCTACCGGTCTAATACTGCTCCTCTATGACCAGTAATACAGCAGGAGCAGGCCTACCGGTCTAATACTGCTCCTCTATGCTCACATACTTGTCTCAACATTCAACACAAAATAGCCCTTAATAACAAAGTGAAAACTGGTTTTAGACATTTGTGCAAATTTATTAAAAATATAAATGTAAATATCACATGTACACCCTTTGCTATGACATCCAAAAGTGAGCTGAGGTGCATTTTGTGAGAGATGTTTCTACAACTTAATTGGAGTCCACCTGTGGTAAATTAAATTGATTTGACATGATTGGGGATTGCCAACACCTGCCTATATAAGGTCCCACAGTTGACAGTGCATGTCAGAGCAAACTCCAAACCATGGGGTCAAATGAATTATCTGCAGACCTCAGAAACAGGATTGTGTCAAGGCATAGATCTGGAAAAGGGTATGGGACATTTTTTTGCAGCTTTACAGGTCCCAGAGCCCACCATCATTCATAAATGGAAGAAGTTTGGAGCCACCAAGAATCTTCCTAGACATGACCGCCTAGCTAAACTGAGCAATCGGGGAAGATGGGCCTTGGCCTGGGAGGTGAGCAGGAACCCGAGAGTTACTCTGACAGAGCTCCAGCGTATCCTTGTGATGGGAGAACCTTTCAGAAGATCAACCATCCAGGCAGCACTCCACCAATCAGGACTTTATGGCCAGGGTGAAGGTTCACCTTCCAAAAGGACAATGACCCTATAAGCACACAACCAAGATAACAAAGGAGTGGCTTCGGGACAAGTCTGTGAATGTCCTTGAGTGGTCCAGCCAGAGCCCAGACATGAACCTGATTGAGAGATCTGAAAATGGGAAGAATGGGAGAAACTGCCCAAAAATAGGTATGCCAAGCTTGTAGTGTCATACCCCAAAAGACTTGTGGCTGTAATAGGCCTTTCCGAGAATAATAACAAATAAGGTTGCTTGAAGACCACACTTCTGATCTCCCACAAAGCCGCATTGTGTTCATAGATTAGACATTAGTTTCAAGAAAATGTTTTTTAAAACATACAGAAAACCGGCCTGCATGCTGCTGTACCATGATTATATAAGACGCATCACTTCACAGCAGCACGACACAACAAGCTACGAAGCTAGTAACGTGGTGCTTTGATGTACGCTATATGTATGCTAATTAGCCCGTAGGTAGTAAACAGATCATTCTCATATGCTTATTTTCTAAGAATGGATGCCACTAACTTAGTGGCATGCCACTAACCTGCTTTACCTGTGCAGTTAGACTCCTCGATTTTGTCCTGATGAATTTCAATCTGGAGTTTGAGAGGCGCCTGTGCCAACATCTAGCATCAACTGTTGCCACCTGCTCTGTCCGAAATCCAAATGTAATGAATATACCCTTGTGTAAAATAGTTCAGGCCTTTCTGTAGAACTCTCTTAGACAGAGTAGTGGCATTTGGCAAATAGCATACAGCAGTATTGTCAGGAATCCTTGAGAGAATCATCAGTTATGTGCTGTTCAGTGGACATTTTATTAACTTGCTCCAAAGCTTGTGGGGCATAGCAACAGTAACTAGGGGGGCGGAACTTGCTGCCTGAATAGGAAAGTTCTATTGCTGCAAATTGAGTTTTTTTATTAGGTGGGCTAGCTTGTAGAAGCTAGCCCAACTTGTGATATTCCCACTATTTCTTTCTTTCTTCATTATTATTCTAGTTCTCCCCACTTTTTGTCTCCTTTATAACTTCTTCATACTTTGTGCTAGAAACTTCATTCAAACTTTAAAATGTTCATGATTTTTAGCTCTTTAACGGATGTACTCAGATTTATTTATTTATTTTTAATAGTTTTTTTGTAATTTAACTTAGTTACATCATACAGAGTACATTTCAACCTGCTGCCAGTGCCATCAGTGCTCGGTTTGTTTGCCAAACGTGCGCTGCTTGTGACCATGAATATCCCAAGGAATGACGTTCCATGTAGTGTCCGAAAACCGTTTAATAATTCCCTATGTAGTTCACCATACTACATAGGGAATAGGGAGTGAGTGAACGAGTGAACGATTTCGAACACAGCTCATAAATGTTGGCCCTTGCTAGTCGCCATCTTGTGCTGTCACCACAACAACAATACCCAGGATTCCCTGTGAATAAGCATGCGCAGACATAACTGAATATTCCGGTAAATGCTAGTTTTCAGTGCAAAACTAGAATGGAAAAGTAAGACGCCTCCTTCCCTCCACTAGTCTGGGGGTCCACCTTGGGCAAGTGGTAGTACCCTCCTAGCCCCCCTACCTGGGGTTACAGGAAAAAACCCTGATGACAGAACACCAAAAAGGAAGAGAGACCCGGCCTGGAGGAAGCCCGGGGCCCTCGTCTGGAGCCAGGCCCAGACGGAGGGCCTGCCTGCGAGCGCCTGGTGGCCGGGCTTACCACGGAGCCCAGCCAGGCCCAGCCCGAATAAGCAACGTGGCAACACCATCTCATCCTCCATCGTCCCGTGGACCCACCACCCGCGGGAGGAATTGTCCATTGCTCCTGCAGGGGACTCCACTGTCCTATTGGGACTTCAATGCACAGGTGGGCAATGATGGAGAAACTTGGAGGGGCGTGATTGGGAGGCATGGCCACCACGATCTGAACCCGAGTGGTGTTTTGTTGTTGGACTTCTGTGCTAGTCACGGTTTGTCCATAACAAACACCATGTTTGAACACAAGGATGCCCACAAGTACACCTGGCATCAGAACACCTTAGGCCGAAGGTCAATGATCGAATTCGTTATCGTATCATCTGATCTGAGGCCATGTGTTTTGGACACTCGGGAAAAGAGAGGGGCAGAGCTGTCCACTGATCACCATCTGGTGGTGAGCTGGTTTCGATGGCGGGGGAAGCTTCTGGACAGACCTGGAAAACCCAAGTGTGTAGTGAGGGTGAACTGGGAACGTCTGGAGGAAGAGCCTGTCCAGAGAGATTTCAATTGCCACCTCCGGCGGAGCTTCTCAGGCATCCCTGTGGAGGTTGGGGACATCGAGCATGAGTGGTCGGTGTTCAAAGCCTCCATTGCTGAAGCTGCGGCTGGGAGCTGTGGCCTGAGGGCCATAGGTACCTCAAGGGGCAGTTACCCTCGGACACCGTGGTGGACAGCGGTGGTCAGGGAAGCCGTCCGACTGAAGAAGGAGGCCTTCCGGGATATGTCAGCCCGGGAGACCCCAGAAGCAGTTGCAGGATATCGACTGGCCCGGAGGGCTGCGGCTTCGGCCGTGACCAAGGCAAAGCAGCGGGTGTGGGAGGAGTTCGGAGAAACCATGGAGAAGGACTTTCGGTCGGCACCAAAGTGTTTCTGGAAGACCATCAGACACCTCAGGAAGGGAAAGCGGGGGACCATCCAAGCTGTATACAGCAAGGAGGGGACACTGCTGACCTCAACTGAGGAGGTTGTTGAGTGTTGGAAGGAGCACTTTGAGGAACTCCTGAACCCGACTAATCCACCCTCTACGATTGAGGCAGAGCCGGAAGATGATGGGGTGTCGTCAATTTCCTTGGAGGAGGTCACTGAGGTAGTCAAACAACTCCACAGTGGCAAAGCCCCACTGATGAGATCCGTCCGGAAATGCAGAAGGCGCTGGGTGTTGAGGGGCTGTCTTGGTTGACACGCCTCTTTAACATTGCGTGGAAGTCTGGGTCAGTGCCAAAGGAGTGGCAGACTGGGGTGGTGGTCCCAATATAAAAAAAAGGGGACCAGAGGGTGTGTGCTAATTATAGAGGCATCACATTACTCAGCCTCCCAGGGAAAGTGTACTCCAAGGTGCTGGAAAGGAGGGTCTGGCCGATAGTCGAACCTCAGATCGAAGAGGAACAATGCGGATTTCGTCCTGGTCGTGGAACCACCGACCAGCTCTTCACTCTCGCGAGGATCTTGGAGGGGGCTTGGGAGTTTGCCCAACCTCTCTACATGTGTTTTGTGGACTTGGAGAAGGCTTACGACCGGGTCCCTCGAGAGGTCTTGTGGAGGGTTATGCGGGAGTATAGGGTTAGGGGGTCCCTACTTAGGGCCATCCAATCCCTGTACACCCAGAGCGAGAGCTGTGTCCGGGTCCTCACCAGTAAGTCGTCTTCCTTTCCGGTGGAGGTTGGCCTCCGCCAGGGCTGCGCTTTGTCACCAATCCTGTTTGTGATTTTCATCGACAGGATATCGAGGCGTTGCCGTGGGGAGGTGGGTTTGCAGTTCGGTGAGCTGAGGATTGCGTCGTTGCTATTTGCAGATGATGTGGTCCTGATGGCATCATCTGCCTGCGACCTCCAGCACTCTCTGGATAGGTTCACAACTGAGTGTGAAGCGGCTGGGATGAGAATCAGCACTTCTAAATCTGAGGCCATGGTTCTCAGCAGGAAACCGGTGGCCTGTCCGCTCTGAGTAGGAAATGAGTCCTTACCCCAAGTGAAGGAGTTCAACTCTCTGGGGGTCGTGTTCACGAGTTAGGGAACCATGGAGAGGGAGTTTGGCCGGAGAATCGGAGCAGCTGGTGCGGTTCTGCAGTCGCTTTACCGCACTGTTGTGACGAAAAGAGAGCTGAGCCAAAAGGCAAAGCTCTCGATCTACCGGTCTATCTTCGTCCCCACTCTCACCTATGGTCATGAAGGATGGGTCATGACTGAAAGAACAAGATCACGAATACAAGCAGCCGAAATGAGTTTTCTCTGGAGGGTGGCTGGGGTCTCCCTGAGAGATCGGGTGAGAAGTTCAGTCATCTGGGAGAGACTCGGAGTAGAGCCGCTGCTCCTTTGCGTCGAAAGGAGACAGTTGAGGTGGTTCGGGCATCTAGTGAGGATGCCTCCTGGGCGCCTCCCTAGGGAGGTGTTCCAGGCGTGTCCGGCTGGGAGGAGGCCGCGGGGTAGACCCAGGACTAGGTGGCGGGACTACATTTCCGCACTGGCCTGTGAGCGGAAATGTTCCACCGAACACTTTTGCACCTGGGCTACTTTTGCTACAAAGTGTCACAAATCAAATTGTATTCAGCGCTTCAATGTTGCATCCAACACATCGAAATAGCTGCAGTTGCATAGACCTATTGACTGGTTACATGCAACGCGCGTGACAATTTCTCGAGCAGGATAGCCACCCCCAAAATATAATGTTTTTTCCATTGATCACTTTCCATTGATCACCAAGTTACTAGCGACTCACTACAGTAAAGGAAATGTCGATCCGTATCTCTTCAGACAAGCTTATATCCATTTGGTAGAGCAATATCCAACCTTGTATGATAAGAAGCTAAGCATTTACAAGGACACTGAAATGAAGGACAATACAGATGTGGGAACATAAGAATGTAACTTGACCGGCGGTATTCTAACAGGCTCTTTACGGCATTCCGCACCACCGCGCGCCTGCCCATAGGGGCGCAGTAATACCACTCATTGACCCATTGCTGTAGCTCATCTCGCACATTAGATGAGCCTACCGTTCTCAAACTCCTTGTTCTCTGTCTGGTTGTAATTTAATTATTACGAACAAAGCCTATCTATTTATAGTTTCTATCTCTGTAACTGTCGCCGGGTCTATATCTGTTAACTGTCGGGACAAGTAGAAGTTTAATACATTAGGCTGAGTGTTCTCATATGGAACATGGCATCAGGATGAGTAAGATGGCTAACGGAGATGACCAGAGATGTGTTTGAAATGGTTCACTCACTCCCTCCCTATTACCATGGATGTATTGAGTGCGACTCATAGTGAACTACATGGGGAATGATTTAACAGTTTTGGGACACTACATGGAATGTTACTGCGTAAGATATTCATGACTCAAACAAGCAGACGTGCCGATCACTGATGGCAGCAGGTTGAAATATCTGGTAGTATTCAGGTTCCATGTGTGACGAGGTCCATTTTTGTACTACCTGTATGTGTTTTTCGCTGTGCTGTGACCGTTTGTTTACTCCCAACCCTGATGATTAGAGCTGGGCAAAGGGGGCGGCAACCATCGTCGGTGAGTGAGAGGACAATCAGGACTGAACCGGGAACACCTGTGTCTCACAGCCTGCTATAAAGAGCACACTGCCCCGGCAGAACGGGGGTTGTGTGGGGGACGGAAATCGGAGCGTGTGCTTGCCTGGAGGACTATCCCGGTGCTACGACGGCGAAAGAGAAACGCGCACGTGAATTGACTGTCAGCTAACGTTACCTAGTCACCAGCTACAGCGCCGGAGCCGAGGAAGACTGCGGCGATCAGCGGGACCTGTGAGAGCGGTGGACCAGAGGGAGTTGCTGCAGACGTGAGCCGTCAGGGAACCGGAGCGAGAGAGTGCTGCTCGCTGGATAGCCTACCCCGATCAGCGGCCGGCCTGACTACGCCCCGATCCTGAACCAACCTGTGCTGGGGAGCGCGTCATACTACAGTGGAGTGTCGGTGTCCCGACATCCTCTCCGAAGTTAAGTAGGCTACTGTGCTCTGACCTGTTTAATTATTCGTATGGACATTAAGAACCGCCTTGCTATTTTAGTATTTTATAAGAGACATTTAGAAACAGCCCTGGCATTTTAGTAATAGCCTACATGGACATTGACTGGGCCTATTATTTTATATTTTGTGCGAATAAGTGTACCATACAGCCAGCCATTGACTTAAATCTTTGACTTTTTAATTGCCGCTTGGCTGGCCCGGCTATCTGTTTACCAAGTGGATATTGGATAATTTTGTGGATTAACCGAACACTCCTGGAAGACCCTGCCCTCTCAATTGGATTGCCGTAGTTGCTGTGATAGTTTTGTAGTGTTGGTTTGCCGTGGACACCCCCTAGTGGTTAAAGGACTCAGTGGTCCCCTTTTTTCGTGTGAGAACTGACACTTGTTTCCAATCCGCAGTATACGTGGCAGGGTGGAGCTCCACCAACCAGCTCTCCCGGTCCAGGAGGCCGTCGGGAGAAATCCCCTAAGACTATCGATCCAAGTCACCCTGGGCGGTGAAAACCTCCTTGTGCACAGTCCTACAGTATTGTAAAATAAGAATAAAACTTAACTCTGTTCATACTTTGCAACTGTTTCAGAAACTGTATACTCTGTTCAACCCTGAGATAAAGAACTATAAAGCCTGGTAATAGTGGAGTGCTAATACTCCCAGAAAGTATTTAGCTGGCGTTGTCGGAACCACCTTTGGATAGTCCACCTTGGGACATCCTTTTTTGGCAGTTGTTGGCAGGACTCAGGCTTTGAACAGAGTACAGATTTGTAACATTGTGAATTCTGAACATGATGATGATGCCTGTATTCCCAGGTGCACCATGGGTGCCAAAATTCGGAGGAATAGACCAAACAGATTGGAAAAATTCAGAGGTATGGAAATACGAAGATTGGAAAGAGCAGCTAAAAGGGCTGGTTGGAATCGAGGGACAAACAGAGACTCAGAAAGTTAGTATGATTATGGGAGCACTGACTGGAGAGGCCAAAAGACAGATTAACATCCTAACTGCAGATGAGCGTAACACTGCAGCAAAGATTTTTACTGCTCTAGATGCCATTTATGCTGAAAAGTCTTCAGGTCCATTGCTCAGAGTACAATTCTATGGGTGCCGTCAAAGACCAGATGAACCTGTTAAGTCTTATGCCCTCAGGTTGAGAGAACTCCGCAGCCGGTTACAACGGCTTGATGAAGACGCAGCACCCACTGACGTACACATGAAAGAGCAGTTCATGCTTGGGCTGGAGGAGGGACCTCTGGCGCAGGCCATGAGGAGACATGCACGCCAGAACCCTGACGGAACCTTCAATGATCTCCAACGAGAAGCGTTCCTCCTGGACGAGGATGGACATGGACGTAAGTGGCCAGAGCTATCTTGTACAGCCATGGGGGGAACAAATAACGTGCGCTCTCACCCACAGAAAACCGACTGGAAAGCAGAAATCAAGCAGGAGATCCTTGCAGAGTTAAAGGATCAGCTGAAAGATTGGACACGTGACCTCCTAGAAGAGCTCCGGCCAAGAGGCCCACCTCAGCAGACTAACCACGCCACTTCGCGCCGCGCGCCTATGCGCCGCCAGGAAGTCCCTGCATCATCTAATAAATGGGCACCAGATGGTAGGCCGATCTGTAGGCGTTGTGACCAAGTAGGTCACATGGCCCGCTTCTGTGGAGACAGTCACACCCCCTCACATTTAAACTAGCATCCCCCACTTCTGAGGCTCGGGCGGTGGGGCTAGGACAAGAGGAGGAGGTACAAGGGCCATCGGTTATGTTAGTTGGGCAGTGCCCCCAGGTTGAGGTGGGAGTGGGTGTAGTCAAGTTGAAAGGGCTCTTAGACACAGGTTCCCAAATATCAATCATCAGTCATAGCCTTTTGAGCCAACACTTCCCAGAAAGCGAAGTTAGAGAACCCCCTGCTATGGTCAGAATAAAAGCGGCCAACAACCTCCATATCCCCTATCTAGGATATGTACAGCTAGATTTTGACATCGAGGGCCATCAGATCGGTCCGCGAGGGGTTTTTGTAGTAGAGGACAGATCAGCATCAGACCCCCTCATTATTGGTATGAACATCATACAGCCTTGCTGGGACGCTGTGTTCCGTAATTCGGAAGGGCCAGCCCGGTTGTTCTGTAAAAACCCCAAGTCCCAAAGTGCCTGGAACGCAGCATTTGCGACGTGTCGTAGGACTGGAGTGACGACAGATGATGGACACCATGGCTACGTCTGGGCAGCGCACCGCCACGGAGTGACTATCCCAGCCCGGAGTGAGGTGGTTGTCTGGGGACGGGCTGCAGCTGGCAGGCGGGACTATCATGGTCTGGTAGAAGCACTCCCTGAGCCAGGCGCCATTTCCGTGGCCCGGTCTGTAGCTGTGGTCAAGAATGGACGGGTCCCCGTCCGGATCCGCAACCTACACGACTTCCCTGTCTCCTTGGACCGCTACCAGAAGCTCGGTCAAGTGACTCAGGTCGATAGCCTGGATGTTTATGGTGTGCAGGATGTCTGCCTAGAACAGGAGGAGGAAGGTACAGTCAAGGTCAGTGTAGTGGATGTATGCATGGGGGAGGAGCCTGATCAAGCATTCCAGGTCCTTAAGCTGGCCGAGCGGCCGGACCTCACCCAAGATGAGCAGAGACAACTGGCTGCCCTGCTGCACAAATGGGAGAAGGCTTTCGCGGCCCACGAGGAAGATTTCGGAAGGACAGATGTGGTAAAACACTCTATCCCTACAGGCGAGGCACCGCCCATACGGGAACGCTTCCGACCATTACCCCCCTTGCTGTACCAGGATATGAGAACCCTGTTGGAAGGTATGTTGCAAAATGGTGTCATTACTGAAAGCTCCAGCCCATGGGCAGCACCCATAGTCATGGTAAAGAAGAAAGATGGCAGCTGGAGATTCTGTGTAGACTACAGAAAGTTGAACTCTGTTACACACAAAGATGCTTTCCCACTTCCCAGGATCGAGGAGACCCTGACCTCCATGACCCGCGCAGAATGGTTCTCCACGTTGGACCTGGCCAGCGGATACTGGCAAGTGGAGGTAGACCCGCAGGACCGTGAAAAAACTGCTTTTACCACCCCTGTAGGTCTGTACGAGTTTCAACGCATGCCATTTGGCCTCTGCAACGCGCCAGCCACTTTCCAACGCCTTATGCAACAATGCTTAAATGGCCAAATTACTGACTCCCTCCTAGTCTATTTAGATGACATTATTGTGTACTCCTCCGATTTTGCTACGCACTTAAAGCACTTAGAGGAGGTGTTTGAGCGTCTCTCGAAACATGGCTTGAAGCTACGCCCTGACAAATGCAAACTCTTCCATCGGCAGGTTAAATTCCTGGGGCATGTAGTCGACCGTGAAGGCGTGAAACCGGACCCCGAGAAGATAGCTGCTGTTGTCGATTGGCCAGCCCCTACCACTGCTAAGGAACTCAAGGCCTTCCTCGGCCTGGCCGGATATTACAGACGTTTCGTCCCTGGGTTTGCAAAAATTGCACGCCCCCTAAACTCACTCCTGGTAGGAGTGCCGAATGACAAGCGTCTGGGTTCTCATCGCATATCCTGGTCAGTAGAAGCTCAAACAGCATTTGATGCTCTAAAGAAAGTGCTAACAGAGGCCCCTATCCTAGCTTACGCAGACTTCTCACAGCCATTTACCCTCTACACAGACGCCAGTCACCATGGGCTGGGAGCAGTACTCGCCCAAGTGCAGGGGGGTAAAGAGAGGGTGGTTGCCTATGCGAGCCGCAGTTTGCATCCTACAGAGCAGAATGACGCCAACTATAGCTCCTTCAAGCTTGAACTCCTCGCACTAAAGTGGGCAGTTACCGAAAAGTTCAAAGATTATTTGACTGGTGCCAAGTTTGTTGTTTACACCGATAATAATCCTGTGGCCCATTTGCAGACGGCGAAACTGGGTGCAGTGGAACAACGCTGGGCAGCCCAACTGGCATCCTTTGACTTTGAGGTGAAATATCGTGCTGGCAGAGAAAATGTGAATGCGGATGCTTTGTCGCGATTCCCCACACCTAAACACCCCCCACAGCAACTCAGTCCTAGAGACGTAACCGCATCAGCTGTGGTGACCCACCAGGATGGCGCCCCAGAAGGCCGCATCGACTGGGAACAGGAACAAGTAGCTGACCCTGAGATCCGCACTGTGAGAAGGTATGTGGAACAAGGGCATTGCCCTACGGGCCGACAACAGGAGATACACACCACTGGGACAACAAGGTTGTTGAAACAATTCAGGCGGCTCAGCCTACGGGATGGGGTTTTGTGTCGCCGATTCACTGACCCTAACACCTCAGAGCAATTGTTTCAGGTTGTGTGTCCAGGCCCCCGGCGTCAGATGGTATGGGAACAACACCACAAGTCTGCGGCACATGCTGGAGCGGGAAGGACGCTGCTGACGCTGAGGCGCCGGTTCTTCTGGGTAGGCATGGAGACACAGGTGCGCCAATTCCAAGCAGAGTGTGTTACATGCAGTTTGCAACGTGATAAGGTAGAACCACGAGCCCCCTTGAACCCAGTAACCGTTACCTTCCCCCTTGAGGTAGTCGCTCTTGACTTTCTAACACTCGGTCGACCAAACGACTACTATCAAAACATACTAGTGATGACTGATATGTTTACGCGTTACACATGGGCCGTAGCTACCCGCGATCAGACAGCCAGGACCACTGTACGAGCAATCTATTCTGAGATCGTGCGGCACTTTGGGTGCCCCGTCCGTTTTCATTCAGACCAGGGCCCCAATTTCGAGTCTGACTTGATGCAGCAGCTATGCGAGATGTATGGAGTCACTAAGAGCAGGACAACACCTTACCACCCTGCCGGGAATGGGCGTGTCGAACGCATGAACCAAACACTCCTTAACATGCTCCGTACCATGGGGGCCGAGAAACAGAGCCGCTGGCCAGAGTATTTATCCGAACTCCTACAGGCCTACAATAACACCGTACACAGTGCCACCGGCTTCGCGCCATCCTATCTGCTGCAGGGCCGACACCTCAGGCTCCCAGTAGATGTTGTGCTAGGGGTAGAACGGGAACAGCCAAGCAAGGGACTGACTGACTGGGTCGGAGACCATCACAGGAAGCTGACATATGCGTATGAGCTAGCACGTGGTAGGATGGACAAGGCGGCCGAGCGGAGTAAGAGCCGCTACGACCAAAGAGCCAACGCGACTCCATTGTTAGCTGGGGAACGGGTGTGGGTGCGTGACCGGGGCCGACGAGGGTTGGGAAAGCTACATGGGGTATGGGACCCCGAGCCCTATCGTGTCGTCGAAGCCAAGGGAAACACGGGCGTAGTGTACAAAGTACAGCCGGAGAGGGGTGGGAGGGAGAAAGTCCTCCACCGGAATGCCCTGAAACTGTGCACGGTTCCCCCCTCGCAGAGGCCACCAGTGACTCTGCCAGAGAACCCTGTGAGACCTGCGAGCCCTACGCTCTTATATATCCCCGTCCCTGTCCGACATGTACCCGCGCCTGACGCCAACCCTGACGCGGCCGCCGAGCCAAGGCGCGCAGTCCCTGTCCCTGTCCGACATGTACCCGCCAATGACTACAACCCTGACGCAGCCGCTGAGCCAAGGCGCTCAACCCGGCCAAATATAGGCATCCCACCACCCCGCTATAGACTCTGAATGGCAGAGACTGCCAACATTTCACAATGGGGAGATGTGACGAGGTCCATTTTTGTACTACCTGTATGTGTTTTTCGCTGTGCTGTGACCGTTTGTTTACTCCCAACCCTGATGATTAGAGCTGGGCAAAGGGGGCGGCAACCATCGTCGGTGAGTGAGAGGACAATCAGGACTGAACCGGGAACACCTGTGTCTCACAGCCTGCTATAAAGAGCACACTGCCCCGGCAGAACGGGGGTTGTGTGGGGGACGGAAATCGGAGCGTGTGCTTGCCTGGAGGACTATCCCGGTGCTACGACGGCGAAAGAGAAACGCGCACGTGAATTGACTGTCAGCTAACGTTACCTAGTCACCAGCTACAGCGCCGGAGCCGAGGAAGACTGCGGCGATCAGCGGGACCTGTGAGAGCGGTGGACCAGAGGGAGTTGCTGCAGACGTGAGCCGTCAGGGAACCGGAGCGAGAGAGTGCTGCTCGCTGGATAGCCTACCCCGATCAGCGGCCGGCCTGACTACGCCCCGATCCTGAACCAACCTGTGCTGGGGAGCGCGTCATACTACAGTGGAGTGTCGGTGTCCCGACATCCTCTCCGAAGTTAAGTAGGCTACTGTGCTCTGACCTGTTTAATTATTCGTATGGACATTAAGAACCGCCTTGCTATTTTAGTATTTTATAAGAGACATTTAGAAACAGCCCTGGCATTTTAGTAATAGCCTACATGGACATTGACTGGGCCTATTATTTTATATTTTGTGCGAATAAGTGTACCATACAGCCAGCCATTGACTTAAATCTTTGACTTTTTAATTGCCGCTTGGCTGGCCCGGCTATCTGTTTACCAAGTGGATATTGGATAATTTTGTGGATTAACCGAACACTCCTGGAAGACCCTGCCCTCTCAATTGGATTGCCGTAGTTGCTGTGATAGTTTTGTAGTGTTGGTTTGCCGTGGACACCCCCTAGTGGTTAAAGGACTCAGTGGTCCCCTTTTTTCGTGTGAGAACTGACACTTGTTTCCAATCCGCAGTATACGTGGCAGGGTGGAGCTCCACCAACCAGCTCTCCCGGTCCAGGAGGCCGTCGGGAGAAATCCCCTAAGACTATCGATCCAAGTCACCCTGGGCGGTGAAAACCTCCTTGTGCACAGTCCTACAGTATTGTAAAATAAGAATAAAACTTAACTCTGTTCATACTTTGCAACTGTTTCAGAAACTGTATACTCTGTTCAACCCTGAGATAAAGAACTATAAAGCCTGGTAATAGTGGAGTGCTAATACTCCCAGAAAGTATTTAGCTGGCGTTGTCGGAACCACCTTTGGATAGTCCACCTTGGGACATCCATGTTTAGTTGAATGATAAATCCCATATAAATGGTTGGAATTCAGTTGATGTGCAAGTGTGATTTTGTCAACTTTAGTGCTGTCTGCTAGCAGCCTGTGAAGCTGCACGATAAGACCGTGATAGCAAGTTAGCTCACGACAGCAGCTTCCATAATATTAACGGTAGCTGTCGGTGGCTAAAACGCAGATAGCTAACTTTACAACGATGATTCCTGTAGCTATTTTGATTTTGATGCTATTAGTTCAACTTCTGTTTCTCGGGCAGGAACGGAGACAAACTCGCATTAGCAGCAAAGCAGCTAGAGGAATGATCTTAACATTAGCTAACTGCTTTAGCTACTGCTAGCTACCGTCTTCTTCACTTCTCCTTCGGTAAAACATGACACCGTTGTGTTGTGGTATTGTGGAGGGCTTAGGCAGAAGCAGGAAGAGAAACCACTTTTGCCCCATATAAGTAAAATAATGGTCTCATAAGCATTTTTAGATTGTAAAATTGTGTTCACTTGTTTTAGTTTGCAAACATATGCAATTGTCTTAGCATTCCCAGCTTTGTATGTAGTTTTAATGTGAAAGATACATCTTGAATGCAGTCAAGACAAATTATTTTGCCTCTTAACTTATGTCAAACCCCCTGGTTCCAGTCAATTGGATTATAGGCTATAGGCTACTTTCGTTGACGTTATCTTATGAACACAAATAGCTTAACCTATAGGCCTACATAAAAACAATAGCCTAAAACCATGTTTATTTACAATGTATTTTCTTTCATTGATAGCATGCCAATAGTTAGGGTGAGGAACGACGCGCGGTCTCTAGCCTGAGACCATCAGGCAGGCAGCTCAGGAGGTCGTTGAAGGCTATATATATTATTATGATATTATGTCTAATAATACATTCGTTGAAAGTACACAGGCTGATCTACTATACGGAATTGGACCGAGGAGTGTTCTCATATGGAACTAGGCTGCACACGCCCGCCCGCGACAAGAGCTGAATTGTAGTCAGCTTTCCCCGCTGCGCGCAGGACGCGTGCGTCCCCCGCTGATCCGAGCGAGAACGCAGGCGGAATGTCGCTCCCCGTCTGAAACGGCCTTGACTCCTGGAATCCCAAGGTCTTTCATATTGAAATTCTCTTGATGGTCTGGGAAGTTGGGAGACGTGTTAAGGGAGTGCATCAGTCGTGAGCCTTGACAGTAGGCTACCAGCCTGCGCTGTGCTCAGCACAAAGTTGGATGAATGGATGGACTTATTGGAATCCTGGAAAATGTTTATTGCGCTCTAAAATCATGAAAGCATAAATGTAAAAATGCAGCAACAGAAGTAGTCTAGATGAGATGGTGGTTTAAATGAATGGCAACACATAAATTGAGACATAAATTGAGACTGGTGATAATGCTGATAATCTACAGTAGGGCCTACCTCTGGCTGAGTTCATGGTTACAGCCATTCATCTCTTACACATGGGCCTATACAATACTTGCACAATCTACTTTGGAGGTTAAATCCATCCATCTATCAATCAAACTAGCGAATTCAATGGCCGGTCATGGCAAAGCACCCGCTAACGCAGGCTACCCCCCTCCCCACGATCCAGGGCTAGGAAACCGGTTCATCCAGTTTATTTGAATATAAAAGAATTTGGGGGGGGGTTACAATAGTCTAGTCCAGGTTCGCTGGCGAGTGACGAGCTAGTCAGATGGCGCATGCATGTGTGGACATTGTAGGCCGATTCTGTAAAACCTAAAGAATAAAAGTAGGCTGACAGTGAGGAAATCTATTTGTTTCATTGTTTGTGCTCTGTATGCACAAGATAGTTAATGTTCGGATATAAATGGCAGTATAGCGGGAAAAAACCCTATCAAAGGCCAAGATTAGAAGGGATTTGAAGATGTAATTGGTCATTTTAAATGGGCCTACTTTATCTTTTGATGCCTATTTGAACGGACTGCATCGATCAATGCAATGACTCTCCATGTTTTTCAGTTTTACCCTTTTCATCAATAAAACATCATTTTTACAACCATGTCTCATTGATTGGGAAGGCATTTAGAGCTGCCGGTCTAGCCTACTCGGACTCAGAGGATGACATAACTGTTTATTGAGAAACAATTGCAGGCTGGGCTATATAAAGAAATACCACAATGCATGTAGTCTAGATATATAACATTATGGTTAGGCTATAGCCTACACTTTATGGTAGACTGCCCTCTCGCTCGCTAAGCAGGCTACATTGTGGCTGTTTTGTTCATCGCAGAAGCCTATAGCCTAGGCTACACATTAAAAAAATGTTTTTTTTTATATAGACCTAGAAGGAATCAGAATATGGGGAAATTTAATTTTAGCCTATTTTAATACAATTCAAATTCTGCTTAGAGGGAATTATTTTCAACGGACATTATGACCTGAGCATAATTAATAATTATCTAAGTTAATATAGGCCTATGAGAACGCAACGCTTTTTACGATAGGCTAGGCCTATGCGTCTTGTGATTGTACTGTAGCCTAGGCTACAACTTAAGGCTTATTTGGCCCTATTTAATTAATTTAAGCCTACTAGGCTACTCATTATTATCGAATTATCTAGTTGATATATGAATAAAACAATAAGCCGTTTTAATGGCTATGGGCTACTAGTTGTAGCTATACACGAGTTGATGCGCTCTGCTCTTACGCACGGTTGAGGCGGCAGCTCAAATACACTTCGCACATATCCTCTGCTATAGCCTCTCACAGACAGCTAGGTGCACTTCATGCATTGGTAGACAGTTTTGTTCTTGCTGCAGCTTGTCTTCACCATGCAGGTATTTTGGTGGGGGTATTCTTCTGTGGACACTGCGAGGGGCGCCGCCGGAGCGCGCAGCTCTTCAGCCAACTGGAGATGTCGCGTCTGGGGAGGCTCTGCGTCTCTCCACCAGTCCCCAGCGAGTCCAAGCTCCCCCAATGAATAATACTTATTTATAATAGCCTACGTAGCGCGAAACTGTGCATATATTAGGCTGTTGCCAGCGCGAAACTGCGCATTCCCTATAGCCGTTCATGGAACTGCTGGCGGCCGGTATAAATAAATAAAAACATACACGATATTTACTTATTTGAATGATCTTGAATATATATATATTCAAGATCATTCAAATAACAAAATATTGTGTATATTGTGCATGTGAACGCACTCACTGTCAAACCTGCCGCTATCTATGCACAAGATAGTTAATGTCCGGATATGATTGGCAATGAGTGATCTTTACTCATGGCGACTATGTCAATTTTGTATGGATCCACAAGTCGATCAAGCTTATTTTTTCTTTGTATCGTGCTGAAGCCATATAGCCTACTGCGCTCAGACTTGGCTACATTAGCTGGTGCCCCGTCTTCAAATTGACTTCCGGGGTTTACGAGTAGCCTACCAGTTGAATGCGTTCCAGAAACAAAACGCAAAACCCCCACGTTCACCACATCTTTACTAACAAATATATTTACAATACTGTTATTTTGCGCATTTGACCAAACAGCCACCACGTCTTGACCCGACCGCAGTTACCGAGATAGATAGGCTACTGTAGGCCTAGATATAGGTGTTCGTAATAATAAAATTACATCCAGATGGAGAAAACATGTGTTTGAGAACAAGGTATATAGCACCTTTCATACAGATAAATTCAGCTCAAAGTGCTTTACAACAGAGTATTTAAATTAAAGAATGTGAAACTTAATGATGCTTCATTCGTAGACTATAGGAGAAAAACACTGAGCCCAGCCTGCTAAATCTACTCAAAGACGCCACCTGGCGGTGGTGCATCACTAAAACGAAATAACACCCGTCTGAAATCCCACGAGATTTCCAACGGGATTTCCCTGCCAAATACCGCGAGGTGAAATGCTGCAGCATGTGACATTTCTAACTTCCCACATCTGTATCTGGCGCAGGGTTGAACAACTTGGGACAGATGACTGTGAGTAGCGATAAATGTACTAACCCACTTAGACAATGTTAACCATTGCTAACGTTAATGGTCTAATGTTAGCTGTTGTTGTAACAGTCTGATTTTGCTATAGGCTATAACGTTATCAGAAACCTTCGTGGTCATTGTGAAAACAAGTAGGTTAGCTAACTCCAATCACTGCTGTCTGCTGCTATAGCTACGCTAACGGTACTGCAAGTTGGCCTCTAGCCTATTACAGAGTGGTCTACAAGTCACGTTAGATCTAGACCATCCAGATTTATCAGGCTACAGTAGGGACCTAATCATAGCTATTCTACACAGTGATCTCCCACACCAAAAAGAGGATTTATGCAGACAGGCTCTTCAACAGGCTCTCGTGCTGTGCTGTCAGCATGTTCGGCTTGCCGTCATTTGATTGTGACGTGCCTGTCAGACCAGAGAAATCTGCAGAAAAATCTAAATATTTGCGGAAAAAAAAAACATTTCGCTTTTGGAACACGGAAATTTAGCGCTTGGTGTGAAGAGACTAATTGAGAAATATGGGTTTTGATTTTATTTTAGTTTTCTTCGCAAGAATATTCGTGTTTGGTGTGAAAATACCTTAATACAGGAATATAGTGTGCATGTAAACGTAGTTATGTTTTTAGAGTGGTGGCAGCTGTTGCTTTGAAAATATTCACACATTTTGTAAACTGCTGGCACTACTAGTTTTGAAAGCTCACACACATATTATACATAAAAACGTTCACACAACTGTGCTGATTCATACAATGTAAGTATCCAAGCTGTGTGACTTACAGTTTCTGAGGTATGACGATTTGTTTGGCAACTGCGCTCCCCATTGAAACATATGGCGAGTGAGTCAGCGAATTCTGTTCTGTGCTTTGGTGCTGCAGAGCTGTGCTGCTGCGCTGTGGTTGCTATGCTGACAGTTCACAGGAGAGAGCTTTAAGAGGCCTTTAACTACTTCTTCATACTTTGTGCTAGAAACTTCATTCACACTTTAAAATGTTCATGGTGTTTAGCTGTTTCCCGGATGTATTCAGATTTTTTATATTTTTTTAAATAGTTTTTTAGTCATTTAACTTTGAATAGTCATTTTTGTACCATAGAAATTGCTGGTGGAATGTTCAGTAACTTGATGTTTTTAGAGTGGTGGCAGCTGTTGCTTTGAAAATATTCACACATTTTGTAAACTGCTGGCACTCTTACAGTTTTACCAGCTCATACACATAGTATACATCAAAATGTTTACACAATTGTGCAGATTCATACAATGTAATTATCTAAGCTGTGCAATTTATAGTTCTTCCGTTATGACCATTTGTTTGACGACCATGCTCACCATTCAAACTAATGGCGCTCCACTCCTAGCTTTTGAGCTGCTAATTCTTAATTTCTACCTGTTTTCTAACCTGTCACCACTCATACAGTTTTCAAGCTAAATGGACATATTGTCCAATGTTCAGCTGGTTCCCAGGATTCCTATGACGTAAATATCTAAGCTGTGACATTTACACTTTTTGAGCTGGAGCTGTCTGAAGCTGGTCATGCTTTCCCATACAAACAATTGTTGGAATGTTCAGTGTCAGTTGTGATTTGAACTTAGGTGCATGCGCAGCCTCCCTTAAAGGTACAGACACCCTTAGGTGCGTTTCCGATATTTCTAAAGTTTCGACAAAGTACAATTGCGACTTGCAGGTGTTTCCATTGAAAGGTGTTTTGCGCAAGAGACGTCATTCCAGTAGTCTAGTTTCCTGACACCACACAATTCACGCAAAGCGCAACCAGGAAGTAAACAAAGCGTTAAGCGTGAACTTTATTTTAGCTTTCCCCCCGGCTCCGCTCTTAAACAGCGCGCGTTTCTCATCTAAGTATCCCTACTAACACACGCAGGTTGCGCAAACGTTCTACATACGGCCGCTATAGGTGACGATTCATCTGCGCCACGTGCGGAAATTACGCGGCCATTAACGGAAACGCGAGATCTGCCGATTAGTAGCCGCTACGTTAGAACGACACGTAATTCAGAAGTTGCGGCCGCGTGCAAAGAACGCACGTGATCACGTGGGCAGGAACTTCCGTTATAAACTCACTTGGCTGACACTAGATTTACAGGTATTTATATGTGACAGCGGCTGGTGATTTGGTCCGCAACTCGGCAAACCCCGAAATGCGCTAGGGGGCAAAATACATAAAAAAACGTTTTTTTTCGTTTTTTGTTTTTTTGTGTATTACCAAAGTTGAAGTTGTGAAGTACCTACTTACTATAACAGACAACAGTTTTAGGTTCACGAAATACGTTTAATTAGTCTGCAAACTAAGCTCGTTTTTAGCTGATTTCGAGCCGGGCTTGGGGGCGGGCAGATCGATTAGCATGATTTGGTTTCATTGGCTATTGCTTCCGGCTGTTGCTTCCGGGTTCTCCGCCCCCACCCTTCCCAAACAACACGCCGGCATTCAGTCCCACGTTCAACCATGGATGCTACAGCTTTTGCTAAAGAGAAGACGGGGATGGCATCCAGGACATGGAAAGAGTTTGAAGAGCAGCTAAAACTCCAGCAGAGCAGGACTCGTTCGTACACGGAGTTTATTCTTGATGACCTGTGATACAGAGATGACTGTAACAAAGCAAGCTGCTACCAAGCGACGAACGACGTCCCAGATTCACACCACCGCCAAGCATTCTGCTCTGCTTTGGGGTAAGCTGATCTTTATACTATCTGTGCTGTTTACATTACATTAACGTTAGTCGTTTAGCAGAAGCTCCTTTCTAAACAAGTGACTCAGTCTAGCTAGCATAACAGGCACTAGCACTAACTAACAAAGGCTAGCTAGCTAACGTTAGCTAACATGCTAGTTAGCTGAGCTAGCCCTTTGTTCCTAAACTAGCCAGCTACCTAGCACAGGGACATGGCTAGTTAGCTGAGCTAGCCCTTTGTTCCTAAACTAGCCAGCTACCTAGCACAGGGACATGGCTAGTTAGCTGAGCTAGCCCTTTGTTCCTAAACTAGCCAGCTACCTAGCACAGGGACATGGCTAGTTAGCTGAGCTAGCCCTTTGTTCCTAAACTAGCCAGCTACCTAGCACAGGGACATGGCTAGTTAGCTGAGCTAGCCCTTTGTTCCTAAACTAGCCAGCTACCTAGCACAGGGACATGGCTAGCTAGTGAGCTATCCCTTTGTTCCTAAACTAGCCAGCTACCTAGCACAGGGACATGGCTAGTTAGCTGAGCTAGCCCTTTGTTCCTAAACTAGCCAGCGTGGTAGCTAATATCTAGCTAGGTAGCTATATTATAGAGAGAAACAGAATGAGAGAGCATGAGAGGTATGGTAGTCTGACACCTTTTTCTTTGTTTTGTTTACAGGATGAGCAAAAACCAGCTCCAGCTTGTAAGGAATTGCAGCTCTCCCTTCATACCAGCCAGCAAGAAGATCACTGCACTACAGCTTTGATTTTGCACAACAGGTGAGAATACGTTCATCCTATCATGCATTAGCTAGTCTATTTAATCAACACATTCTTGTACTATTTTATCTATATGGAGTGCCAGTACTGTGGGCAATAGTTTAATGTATTTTCCTCCTTCTATTCTATTGCAGTTTTGATGCTGAGAGACCTGGCATGGTTGTGGCCAGAGAACACCGTGATGCACCGGCACCGGCGCAAGCCTGATGTCCTGCCCCCCAGAGAAGGTCTTCTTGTGCAAGCCCCACCCGGACTGGACATGGCCAGACAGACGTATCTCTTTGACAAGATCAGAGAGTTCTGTTCTGATGAGGGACGAGACGTCACATGTCCCCCGCCAAACTCCACAGCAGCTCAGAACAAGACTGTCCGCTTGTAGATTCACTGCAGATCATCAGGACGGACAGCACTGCAGGAGAAAGGCCACAGCCTTTCCTGTTTTCCTGTTTGTATACTGAAGCGTTGCTTGTTCTCTTGCACAGACTTGCCCACACTTGCACAGACTGCATTGTTAGAATATTGAATACTGAGCTGAGTACTGTTGTTATTACCTTGAGTATTGAGCTGGGGACTGTTATTACTTTGTTGTACACTTGATCACAATGAACACTATGCACCTTGTCTCTAAAACAGACAACTGACTGTACACTTTAACACTTAGACTGTTGCCTTTTTTTGTACACTCAACTACTTATGCTTGTACTTTATATCATGTATGTGACAATAAAGAACGTTAAATTTGAACTTCATCTCATATTGTTCTTAACTGCATTCACAACACAAGATTAATACTGACTCAAAGAGTGTGGGGTCATCGGTGAGAGAGCACCTCACTTGGCAGCCTCTCAGGTAATACCCCAAGTTGACAGCCACTCTGACAGATAATGACAGATCGTCCAGTGGGGGAGTGGCTGGGGGTGCGGTTACCAGGCTATTGTTCACGCCCATTACCTGGCAGTCAGAGGGGTGAAATGTTGGAGAACTTTGGAGGGAGATTTCTCAGCTAAGTTGATTTGGCAGTACTAGCATTCAAATAAGCATATCTTCTTCAAATATGTTCAGATTTCAATGTATGAGACCTCATTTGAAAGCTTACAATCTGCACTTTCATAATCTGTAAAAAACTGAAAAATGAAAATGCCTAGTTGAGGACCAAATTACCAACGGCGGTCACATATGACTTGGTCTGCACGTCTTTTTCGCACGGTGCAAATATGGTTGCGGCCGTGTGCAAAAAAACGTGGGCAGGAACTTCCGTAATAAACTCACTTGGCTGACACTAGATTTACAGGTATTTATATGACTTGGTCTGCACGTCTTTTTCGCACGGTGCAAATATGGTCACTTACTTACTAAACCCTGACCACTGGCTATATTTAGCATTTGCAGTACCACTGGCTATATTTAGCATTTACCAGTACAAAAACAAATTAATGCTATATGGGGATATAGCAGCAAGCATTATGATACAAACCAATACAAGACTGAACACCATTAAGAGTTTAGAACATTTTATTACACAAAGTACATTACAAATTAAAAGTATACATATTTACAAGGATGAGGTTTACGGTCTGTCACATTACGCATAGCCAGAAAAGCAAAAAAAAAGTATGTACAAGCTCTGGCTAGCAACCCATTATCTGACAATTGCAAAAGTTCTAAAAACAAAAATGAAACAAAGTGCGCATTCTGTGGCAGGCAGACCGGGAACAGACCGTTGTGTCCCACAAAAAAAAGGTTAAAATTTACAAAAACTATTTACAAAAAAGGCATCCATCCTGGCAGGCTGGAAAGGCAGGTTTAGGGAGACGGGCTGGGGGTCACCCACATCTGAATCGAGGGTCTGGGCAGAAGAGGTCATCCTCATCTGAATACTCCACTGTGGTCAGGGCTGGAGCTGCGGTCAGGGGCTGGGCTGGGGAGGTCAGCTGGGCTGGAGCAGATGCCTAAGGACATAATGAAATGGCTGTAAAAGCAAGTCGCATACGTTCATTGGAAGCGTGCCATGTCACTGGATACGAGAAAATTAACTGCCTGACATCGCATACCTTTTTGCATCGAGCAGGGGCATGTTTCAGCATCTCCTGCAGCTGGGCAGACACCTCCGTCACAGTGGTGCTTGGCTTACAGGCCATAACTGCACCTTTTAACCAAAAAGGGAATGGTTTCAATGCACATGGCATGAAGCAAAGACAATGTATTATTTTGCGAAAATATGAACATTCCCTTACGTAATATGACATTGTAGAGGGTCATATTCTTCAGAGGCTTCTTCCCCCTCTTCCCATGGACGCTGTAGACACACCACACTCTGTGTATGGCAATGGCTGACAGCACCCGCCGGACCACATCTGGCAGATCTTTGCCGCCAATGGAACTCAGATATCGTGTCTGCAAAACATAAAGACAATCATTTACTTTTACATTTCCTTAACACTGCAAAAATAAGGAACAAAGTTCTGCCCTGAAGTTACTCACCATCTTCCTTTGATGATCCTTGTCCTTCAGCTGCTCCTCCAAGACCAGCAGCTCCTCCGTTTTAGCAGGGTGCAGGTCATCCAGTACTGCTCCCCGATAGCTGTCTGCAGACTCGCCGGACAGTCTCTGCTCCAGCCTCTGCTCCAGCCTCATCATTGTCTGTGCCATCTCCCTCAGACTCTGCATGACGCTGGAGAACTGCTGACACATCATCCTCTGGAAGTCTGGATATTAAACACAGATGTGGCTATAAGTAATTGTACGGTCCCATAATGGATATTCAACTCAAAGTATATCCCTACATGCAGCATGAAGTAGTTCACAAAATTCAGCATACCAGCATCTGCAGAGCTTGATGGCAACACTGCTGGAGCTGTTGGTCTCACAGGCGATGGCATCAGAGAACTACCTGAAAACCAGAGGATAAAGGGATGAGCAGGAAACTATGGTGTTGGCGGCGTAGTGATTCTGGCATAAGGGGAAGAATCAACTCGACATGAGACATGTCAGACCCTGACCTGGTCTGGCCGGGGTGCTAATCGCTGATGCATGCTGCTCGTGCCTGGACGTCTGAAGGGCTGAAGGGCCTGGGCTCACAGCGCCTTGGCTCAAAGGACCCGGGCGATGAACATCTACTGCCGAGTAGTGAGATGTGAGATAAGTGAATTAGTGAACTGAGTACATGAGTCTTCAGAAAGTCCTGAGTTAACTGTAAGTGTGTAAATATGCATAGACATTTCACCAACACAAACATGCATGGATACCTGCATTGATAACTGGCAGAGCAGGCCTTCCGGCTCTGGCACCTGGCATAGCTGGTCTGGTCTGAGTTCTGCCGACCGGCTGCCTGGGCACTGGAACATATAGTAGAGGTAAATTAGCTCAGATTAGTCAACTCAAGTAGTACTCTTTTGGGACTGTTGAATGCCCTTTATTATATTACCTTCGTCACTGGAGTCATAGCGCGTGTTGCGCTGTCTCTTCCTTGTGTCTTGGGAGTTAATCCATTGATGACTGCTGCTCAAACACCTTCGCCAAGGCACTGGCTACTTCATAATGCTCTGTGTGTTCCTCAGCAGAGACAGAGGTTGTCATGGCTCCTCTTGATGTGCTTGTGGAGGTAGATCTGGGAGGTATAGGAGAATGGGCACTCAGAGCAGGAGAACACCCAAGTCTTGCACAACTCTAACATCACAGCTAGGAGAGCGAATGAGAGAGACCATTAAAAAGGATTATCTCACCTGTAGTACAAGTTCAAATATAGAGTGATTATACGTCATTGTAAATGAGAGCTTACTCTCAATTGATTCACGAGGTTAAATAAAGATTGAATGAATATGTAGCTAGTGGGGGGTTACAACCACACAACTGTGGAGAGAGAATGAGACACTTGGTTCCCTCCTCTACTGGTGTTCATGGCCATGGCAACACACCTGGAATACTCCAACCCTGATTTAAAGGCATAAAAGTGGGGAACACATTCTTGAGACGGTTCCTAAAACTGGAGGGAAAAAAAACGGGAAAATGATCTTCCCTCTCCTCATCACTCACTTCTGCATGGGGCTGAGCTCTACCCTGTCAGCAGTGGCAATACATGGGATAGCGGCTCAGCACACAGGAGAACTGCACAGAGAGGAAGGAGGAGAGAGAAAACCAACAACAAAAAAGGCAAGAAGGGTTAATAACTGAGCGAATCTTGCAAGTTTGCACTACAGGGAAGCAATTGCTCAATTTCCCTGATATTGTGGCGTCACTGGCGTCAGTGATGCGTCTTATGAATCTCACATGTCTACCGCTAACATTAACTCAATATCAATATTCCCATTTGTTTATCCCGTCTATGGAAACGTATGTGCATTTGTACTTACGTGTGCCTGCCTATATTGATGATCAGGTGTTTCTCCACCTAAGGGCTGGCCAGACAGAACCATCAGAGACCATTGGGCTGAGCTGAGGAGAGAGCGACATGTTAGAGTGTAGGTGTGCATATGTATATGGTGCTCTTCTGTTAATACTCATGAGGGCATTCAACTGAACAAGACTCACAGAGCCTGTGGTGCTGTCCCAGGACTGCCCCTGGCCACGCCTGTCCCCGTCTTAGCGCCTCTTCCTGTCCCGCCCACCTGCTTCTTGCTCAGTTCAAACAAGAACTGGGAGGTTGGCAACTGAGAGCATGGGAGGGGAGAGAGGGAGAGAGAGAGAGGGTGGGTGACCCTCTCGTTGGCTGACATGCACACTCCACAGGACCACGTGATTTCTGACACGTTTAGAGGAACAGGGCAACATATCTACCACCCTTCACATTCAGTAATTAAATAGATTTTGCAAGACACTATATTAGTAGTCCACATCATGAGTACCTATTATGCAAAATTTGGATTTAGGTGAGTGAAAACGTAGTACACAATTCTTTACCCGTTTTACAGCATGAGCAACCATTCCAACAGTTAAGAGTAACATGAAATCACATCCCAAAACCACCAAGATGGCTGCTGTAACCAAAAAAGCCAAGATGGCTGCTATAACAAATCCTGCTAGCTAGCCTAGCTCCGTTGTTGGGGCTTCTAGTATTCTGTTAACGTTAACTTCGGAAAAATGAATGCCTAAAAACAAACACATACTAACGGTGTCGTGGGTTAATGCGAAATCAATGAGTAAGCTAATTATCGCATTTTATTCCAAGCGATGAAACAGTACGAACGTGCAGGAGCTCGCGCGAGCCTGCTAGACTTGAGAAGACTCCACCATTGCCCGTAATTAGGAAACAATGGCCCACGACAACACTTCATAAAAGTTATAGTGTACACAACTGAAATATTCTCACGTTGCCAAGCCAACAATATAATTTAAGCTACAATTACACAAAAGCTAAAGTTATAACAATAATTGCGACAGAGTAATTTAACGTAGGCTACTTAGCTAGCCATGATGTACAGAAAAAGGCTAATTGAGCAGAATCACGTTAGCTGGTTAGCTAGTTAGCTAACATTGGAAAGAGAGCATCTCCATATAGATAATCATTACAAAAGGGTAGCTTGCACATAACGTTGGTGTTTTATCTGGGACGATACCAAAATACATAGCTAGCTATGTATACATTGAAATTGAGATACTTACAGGATCTGTGTTGTCGCGAGGACAAAGACAGCGTGTTGGTCTTTCTCAATTGTTTCTGTTTCGAACGGAAGTCGTCGTTTTCTTCTTCTTCGCTGGATTTAGTGGCGGATCGCAAACAACTTTAATGTGCATACAGCCACCTACTGTACCAGAGTGTGTAACTTGTTTGTCTAGTTATTCAATTGTGTCACCTAAGAAAGTAGCCCAATGCCTTGCATTCTTTGTTTTACGTTCACTGCTCAGCGTTCATTGCTCACATTTAGGTTGCAAAATTAGGACTTTATTCATAGGCATATTTTTTATCATTATTTTTATTAGGCCTAGACTGCAAATCTTTAGTGTTTATATTAACTGTAAATGAGAAATTACACACAAAACAGACATGCAGGATTTCTCCTCATTATTACAATTCTGTAACTATATGACTTCAAAATTTATTTTAAAACCTAAGTAAACAAATGTTCTGACCCACTGTGACACATTTCCAATAAAGTCAGATTTGGACTGTTATCCCTACTAACACAGTGGGTTGCAGCAACGTTGCACATAAGTTGTACTTAGGTAAGTTGCAACGTTACCATCAGGCATCTAAGGTCGAAAATAACTTTACCCTCCTAAGTCTAATTAGACTTTTCTGCAACGTTGCAGAAACATTGGCAATATGGGTCCCTGCAACGTTGCAGTGACGTTGGATTAAAGTCCTATTAGGCTAGCATTAGGATTGCAATCGGGCTATCCCGTGACGTCACTGCTTGCTGGTTCACAGTTAAAGTAGGCAGGATTCTTTGCCAAACTGCTCCTGTCTTTTTTTTTTTCTTTTTTTTTTTTCGCTTATATCCTTCATATTGAACTGTATGCTGAGGTTAATAACGCATCTTAGAAAAGTTATTGATTGTATATTTCCCTGTTTGTTATAAATTGAATGCTTTTTCATTAATTAAAAAAAATTCTACTAACTTTTCGGTGTCGACCAAGATATCATTTTTCAAAAGACGTGTCGAGAAAACCCATTCATTCTCTCGGCATTATGGAAAGCTTCCACTAGGGGGCGATGAGATTACTTTCCCTCCCTATGGATGGGTTCGCCGCCTACGTCACAGCAGCCCTACTAACACAGTACGTAAAACTGACGGGACACATTGGTGTAATTGTGGTAACTTTGCGACGTCACCAGCAGCGGACCTAGCTGACACCTAGCTGACACTTGCCTTTTCAGTCGCAAAATAACCAAAATAGCCGTCCTCAAGTACACTGTAAGGGAACGTAGCCGCCACTGCTGCTTAAATCCGTAACTACGATGTAATTAAATAACGTGACAATGTGGTTAGATCACAGTCCCAATCTGACTTTATTGGAAATGTGTCACAGTGGGTCAGAACATTTGTAAATTACTTAGGTTTTAAAATAAATTTTGAAGTCATACAGTTACAGAATTGTAATAATGAGGAGAAATCCTGCATGTCTGTTTTGTGTGTAATTTCTCATTTACAGTTAATATTAACACTAAAGATTTGCAGTCTAGGCCTAATAAAAAGAATGATAAAAAATATGCCTATGAATAAAGTCCTAATTTTGCAACCTAAATGTGAGCAATGAACGCTGAGCATTGAACGTAGAATGCAAGGCATTGGGCTACTTTCTTAGGTGACACAATTGAAGAACTAGACAAACAAGTTACACACTCTGTGCCAGTAGGTGGCTGTATGCACATTAAAGTTGTTTGCGATCCGCCACTAAACCTAGCGAAGGAGAAGAAGAACGAAAACGGTAAACTTCCGCCCCGTTTGAAACGAGGCGAAAGACCAACACGCTTTGTCTCCGCGACAACACAGATCCTGTAAGTATCTCAATTTCAATGTATACATTAGTATGTATACATACATACTATGTATTTTGGTATCGTCCCAGATAAAACACCAACGTTATGTGCAAGCTACCCTATTGTAATGATTATCTATATGCAGATGCTCTCTTTCCAATGTTGGCTAACTAGCTAGCCAGCTAACGTGATTAGCCTTTTTCGGGCATGGTGGAGTCTTCTCAAGTCTAGCAGGCTCGCGCGAGCTCCTGCACGTTCGTACTGTTTCATCGCTTGGAATAAAATGCGATAATTAGCTTACTCATTGATTTCGCATTAACCCACGACACCGTTAGTATGTGTTTGTTTTTTGGCATTCATTTTTCCGAAGTTAACGTTAACAGAATACTAGAAGCCCCAACAACGGAGCTAGGCTAGCTAGCAGGATTTGTTATAGCAGCCATCTTGGCTCATTTTGTTACAGCAGCCATCTTGGTGGATTTCATGTTACTCTTAACTGTTGAAATGGTTGCTCATTCTGTCAAACGGGTAAAGAATTTTGTACTACGTTTTCACTCACATACAAATCCAAATTTTGCATAATAGGTACTCATGATGTGGACTACTAATAGAGGCGCTAAGACGGCCCCAGGCGTGGCCAGGGGCAGTCCTGGGACAGCACCACAGGCTCTGTGAGTCTTGTTCAGTTGAATGCCCTCATGAGTATTAACAGAAGAGCACCATATACATATGCACACATACACTCTAACATGTCGCTCTCTCCTCAGCTCAGCCCAATGGTCTCTGATGGTTCTGTCTGGCCAGCCCTTAGGTGGAGAAACACCTGATCATCAATAAAGGCACACGTAAGTACAAATGCACATACGTTTCCATAGACGGGATAAACAAAAGGGAATATTGATATTGAGTTAATGTTAGCGGTAGACATGTGAGATTCATAAGACGCATCACTGACGCCAGTGACGCCACAATATCAGGGAAATTGAGCAATTGCTTCCCTGTAGTGCAAACTTGCAAGATTCGCTCAGTTATTAACCCTTCTTGCCTTTTTTGTTGTTGGTTTTCTCTCTCCTCCTTCCTCTCTGTGCAGTTCTCCTGTGTGCTGAGCCGCTATCCCATGTATTGCCACTGCTGACAGGGTAGAGCTCAGCCCCATGCAGAAGTGAGTGATGAGGAGAGGGAAGATCATTTTCCCGTTTTTTCCCCCTCCAGTTTTAGGAACCGTCTCAAGAATGTGTTCCCCACTTTTATGCCTTTAAATCAGGGTTGGAGTATTCCAGGTGTGTGGCCATGGCCATGAACACCAGTAGAGGAGGGAACCAAGTGTCTCATTCTCTCTCCACAGTTGTGTGGTTGTAACCCCCCACTAGCTACATATTCATTCAATCTTTATTTAACCTCGTGAATCAATTGAGAGTAAGCTCTCATTTACAATGACGTATAATCACTCTATATTTGAACTTGTACTACAGGTGAGATAATCCTTTTTAATGGTCTCTCTCATTCGCTCTCCTAGCTGTGATGTTAGAGTTGTGCAAGACTTGGGTGTTCTCCTGCTCTGAGTGCCCATTCTCCTATACCTCCCAGATCTACCTCCACAAGCACATCAAGAGGAGCCATGACAACCTCTGTCTGCTGAGGAACACACAGAGCATTATGAAGTAGCCAGTGCCTTGGCGAAGGTGTTTGAGCAGCAGTCATCAATGGATTAACTCCCAAGACACAAGGAAGAGACAGCGCAACACACGCTATGACTCCAGTGACGAAGGTAATATAATAAAGTGCATTCAACAGTCCCAAAAGAGTACTACTTGAGTTGACTAATCTGAGCTAATTTACCTCTACTATATGTTCCAGTGCCCAGGCAGCCGGTCGGCAGAACTCAGACCAGACCAGCTATGCCAGGTGCCAGAGCCGGAAGGCCTGCTCTGCCAGTTATCAATGCAGGTATCCATGCATGTTTGTGTTGGTGAAATGTCTATGCATATTTGCACACTTAGTTAACTCAGGACTTTCGGAAGACTCATGTACTCAGTTCACTAATTCGCTCATCTCACATCTCACTACTCGGCAGTAGATGTTCGTCCCGGGTCCTTTGAGCCAAGGCGCTGTGAGCCCAGGCCCTTCAGCCCTTCAGACGTCCAGGCACAAGCAGCATGCATCAGCGATTAGCACCCCGGCCAGACCAGGTCAGGGTCTGACATGTCTCATGTCGAGTTGATTCTTCCCCTTATGCCAGAATCACTACGCCGCCAGCACCATAGTTTCCTGCTCATCCCTTTATCCTCTGGTTTTCAGGTAGTTCTCTGATGCCATCGCCTGTGAGACCAACAGCTCCAGCAGTGTTGCCATCAAGCTCTGCAGATGCTGGTATGCTGAATTTTGTGAACTACTTCATGCTGCATGTAGGGATATACTTTGAGCTGAATATCCATTATGGGACCGTACAATTACTTATAGCCACATCTGTGTTTAATATCCAGACTTCCAGAGGATGATGTGTCAGCAGTTCTCCAGCGTCATGCAGAGTCTGAGGGAGATGGCACAGACAATGATGAGACTGGAGCAGAGGCTGGAGCAGAGACTGTCCGGCGAGTCTGCAGACAGCTATCGGGGAGCAGTACTGGATGACCTGCACCCTGCTAAAACGGAGGAGGAGCTGCTGGTCTTGGAGGAGCAGCTGAAGGACAAGGATCATCAAAGGAAGATGGTGAGTAACTTCAGGGCAGAACTTTGTTCCTTATTTTTGCAGGGAAGTGTTAAGGAAATGTAAAAGTAAATGATTGTCTTTATGTTTTGCAGACACGATATCTGAGCTTCATGCCATGTGCATTGAAACCATTCCCTTTTTGGTTAAAAGGTGCAGTTATGGCCTGTAAGCCAAGCACCACTGTGACGGAGGTGTCTGCCCAGCTGCAGGAGATGCTGAAACATGCCCCTGCTCGATTCAAAAAGGTATGTGATGTCAGGCAGTTAATTTTCTCGTATCCAGTGACATGGCACGCTTCCAATGAACGTATGCGACTTGCTTTTACAGCCATTTCATTATGTCCTTAGGCATCTGCTCCAGCCCAGCTGACCTCCCCAGCCCAGCCCCTGACCGCAGCTCCAGCCCTGACCACAGTGGAGTATTCAGATGACGATGACCTCTTCTGCCCAGACCCTCGATTCAGATGTGGGTGACCCCCAGCCCGTCTCCCTAAACCTGCCTTTCCAGCCTGCAAGGATGGATGCCTTTTTTGTAAATAGTTTTTGTAAATTTTAACCTTTTTTTTGTGGGATACAACGGTCTGTTCCCGGTCTGCCTGCCACAGAATGCGCACTGTTTCATTTTTGTTTTTAGAACTTTTGCAATTGTCAGATAATGGGTTGCTTTTTTTTGCTTTTCTGGCTATGCGTAATGTGACAGACCGTAAACCTCATCCTTGTAAATATGTATACTTTTAATTTGTAATGTACTTTGTGTAATAAAATGTTCTAAACTGTTAATGGTGTTCAGTCTTATATTGGTTTGTATCATAATGCTTGCTGCTATATCCCCATATAGCATTAATTCGTTTTTGTACTGGTAAATGCTAAATATAGCCAGTGGTACTGCAAATGCTAAATATAGCCAGTGGTCAGTAAGTGACCATATTTGCACCGTGCGAAAAAGACGTGCAGACCAAGTCATATAAATACCTGTAAATCTAGTGTCAGCCAAGTGAGTTTATTACGGAAGTTCCTGCCCACGTTTTTTGCACGCGGCCGCACCGTATTTGCACCGTGCGAAAAAGACGTGCAGACCAAGTCATATAAATACCTGTAAATCTAGTGTCAGCCAAGTGAGTTTATAACGGAGGTTCCTGCCCACGTGATCACGTGCGTTCTTTGCACGCGGCCGCAACTTCTGAATGACGTGTCGTTCTTACGTAGCGTCTACTAAACGGCAGATCTCGCGTTTCCATAAATGGCCGCGTAATTTCCGCACGCGGCGCAGACGAATCGTCACCTATAGCGGCCGTATGTAGAACGTTTGCGCAACCTGCGTGTGTTAGTAGGGAGAGCGAGCACGCAGCCTCTCGGTAAAAAGGAACGAGCGAACGAGGAACGAACTCGCTAGCCACAGTAGCCAGGAGCTCCGTTTCATGTAGCTAATTATGCCTCAAAGCTGCTGTGCTGTGAACTGTACAAACAGAAAAGGACAAGATGATGGCCTCAGATTCTTCAGCATCCCCTTGAGATGTCACCCTTTTCACAGGAACCACCGAAAGCTGTGGTTTAAAGCCATAAAGAGAGCAGATTGGGGACCAACAAACACAGTGTGGTGCGCACTTCATCTCTGGTAAGTTATACCAGTTACCTCGGGGTTTTTTTCTCATCAAATTACATTGATTTGACTGTTGGTTTAGCTATTTATTTGTTTACTTACCGGTAATAATTTAAGTAAACAGAAGTAACTCATAACCTGCACGCTAAACTAAGTTCAGGAATTGGAAGCCCAATGCTAGCTAGCTAACGTTAGCTAATGCTAGCTAGCACGCTACCTAGTGCTAGCTAGCTAAGTCGAGGCCCGAACTTGGCTAACGTTTAGACAATATTGCAAATACTCCGACAAACTATTGCAAACCTTTTTTCTGTTACTGCTGGCTTTGTGTTCGCCGCGAACATTTGCAGAAACATAAGCGAACGGTCTGAGCTGGTAGTTTGTGTTAGTTAACGTTACTCTAAAATGGCCGCTGGATTGAGGGAAATGTGAATTGTTTGTTTGACTGTGCTGAATTTGAGACTCACATTGGGAGCTCGCTCGTGTCAGGCTTTCTAAGGACATCACGAATCTTAGGCTAATTTTACATAGGCAAAGGTGAAGGCGAAGCCAAGATAATGCTTTATATATTTTCCATTTGTCTGGAAAGTGGGAGACTGAGAACAATACCATCCACGAGGTAAGCGGGGTACCATGGACGTTAGCTCGAAACAAAGATGGAGGCAGCTTTGTTTGCCACATTAGTAGTATCGGTGTGTATTGTTGGAGTTCGAGTCAAAAACAGGCGTTCCTGTTAAAACTGCGAGTAGTAACGCGTGATTCACGGGCCTTATACATTTAATCTGTGCACTGCAGTGGCTAATGCCTAAACAAGCTCATGTTACCCACACTGATGATTGACCACCATTGACCGCATCTGTCCTGGGCCGGCAGAGAATCAAAAAAAAAGAATAGTATAGAATAGTGGCGTGTCACTAATTACTTATCGGCTGTAATGACTTGTTGAATTGTTGTTTTAGTCGCTTCTTCCCCTCTGCCTACTTTCCCATAGGGTCCTTATGTGTTTATAAACTTAATATTTTTTTGTTTATTGGGCAGACTATTGCAGTGTGGAGTTTCTGGGGGAGGACACTGTGTCGGTTGTCCCAGTATCCTGGCTCTCCAAAAAGGATGGGGTAAGAACATGTTTGTGTGAACAATGTTTCTGATTGGTGTGCTACTTTTCAATTGTACAGGGAAGCGGGTACTAATGGTTTCACTCACAGTTGCAGATGTGTTCCTGGCCAATGAATGAGTCAGCCAACGGATAAAGAGCTGTGTGGAACCTAACCCTGGCTGGGCGCTCCACAGAGTCCGGGTTTTCCCAAAGTCCACAACTGGTACTGTTTGCATTTTAAGCTATTAAAAAATACTGATGGGGGTGGGGGGAAGATCATGACTCATTATTCTGAGGAAAAAAGGATGGCTGAAATGTATTGATTATGGTACTTTATGCACACAGATCATTACGAAGGTGCCAGGCTCATGGCAAAAGTCTTTGAGCAGCAGTCGTCAATGGACGAGTGCCAAGACGTTCGAAAGAGACGGCGCAACACGCGCTATCACTCCAGTGACGAAGGTAATATACTAAAGTGCATTCAACAGTCCCAAAAGAGTAGTACTTTTGAAATCGAGTAATCTGAGCTAATTTACTGATATTCCACTAGATATTCCAAGCCCCGGGCAGCCATTGGTCCCCACTATGCAGGCCAAAGACCAGGTGCCAGAGTTGAAAGGCCTCTGCCAGCGGTCCAGTACAATCCACGTGTGCTGTACAATCCAGGTATGCATGTTTGTGTTGAAATGAAATGTCTATGCCTACTGCACACTGATAGTTGGACTATTTTTTATTTATTTTGAATACCATTTTACTCATCTTGCAGATTTTCCAAGCTTGTCCCATGTGGGCGAGCGGGGCCCAGGCCCCATGTATAGCACCCCAGCCAGATCATACAGCACCCCAGCCAGACCAGGTAAGAGTGGCATGTACTGCTGTGGTGTCTACCTGTCTTGTCTTTATTTAGTTTCCCTCCAAATGCCAGAAGCCAAAGCCAACACCATAAAGTTTCCTGCTAATCCCTTTAGGTTTTCAGTTAGCTCTGTGATTGGCTTTTTTAGATTGAATACCATTTACTCATCTTGCAGATTTTCCGAGCTCATCCCCTGTGAGCGAAAACCATGCGAGCCCAGGCTTCATGTATAGCACCCCAGCCAGACCAGGTAAGAGTGGCATGTACTGCTGTGGTGTTGTGATGTCTACCTGTTAATGTCTTAATTTATTTTCCTTCAAATGCCAGAAGCCAAAGCATGCTGCCAACACCATACAGTTTCCTGCTAATCCCTTTCCTTTATCCCTTTTGTTTTTCAGTTAGGTCTGTGATGCCGTCGCCCAATAAAACGGCTCCAGCACCATTGACTCCATGTACCCCTCTTCCTAATCGATGCTGCTCTGCAGATGCTGGTACGGGACTACTTCATGTTGCATGCAGGGATATATTTTGAGTTTCATTTAGTTTTATGTCAATGTACTTACAGCCACATCTGTGTTTATCTAGATTTCCAGAGGTCTGTACATCAGCAGTTCTCAAAGATGCGGGAGCAACTCCGTGAGCTTGCACGGACTGTGAGGGAACTGGCCCAGAGCACGCGGCCTGTGGAGTCTGGAGCCCAGGGAGAAGTGCTGGATGTACTGAACCCTGCCCAAACGGACGAGGAGCTGCAGGTCTGTGAGGCCAGGTTGAAGGACCGGGAACATCAGAGGAAGATGATGAGTGTCTGCAGGGCAGAACTTTGTCTTATTTTTGCAGTGCAGGTAAGGGTACAGTAAATGACTGTCTGTGTTTTGCAGACACAATACCTAGGTGCCATTGGTGGCAGAGACTTGGCGGACACAGTCCGGCGGGTGCTGTCAGCTGTAGCCACACATGCGGTGTGGAGCACCTACAGTGTGCACGGGAAGAAGGGGAAGAAGCCACTGAAGAGTATGACACTCTTCAATGTTCTAACACGTAAGAAATGGTTCATATTTTGAATATTTTTTAATACATCGTCTTCGTTCCATGACCGATGTGAATTGAAACCATTACCTTTCTTGATAACTTAAAGGTGCAGTGATGGTCTCCATGCCAAAGGCTACGATGGCGGAGGTGGCCGCCCAGCTGCAGGAGACATTGAAACATGCCCCTGCTAAATGCAGAAGGGTAAGTGATGGTTTCTCCTACCCAGTGACACTGCATGGTTCCAAATATTGTGTACCACTTTTTTGTGCATGTATGTGCGTTGTGTATTTACGGCCATTTCATTGTGTCTTTAGGTATCTGCAGAAGTCCGCCTGAGCACAGCCCATCCAAGAACAGTCCATCTGAGCACTCCCCAGCATTCTGATGAGGAAGACTTCCCTTCCTAGCTGCCCCCCAGCCCATCTGACGCCCACCCGCAGCCCATCTGAGCACAGCCTGCCATTTTTTTGTAAATAACTTTTTTTGTAAATAACTGTTTTTGTATTTTTTTTTTTTTTAATCCTTTTGGTTTTTAAACTTGTTTATCATGTTGCAGGCCAGACATTGTGTACTTTTTTAATAAAATAAATTGTTCTTGACTGAATGGTGTTGTGTCATAACTTTTGTACCATAATTTTGCTTGCTGCATTGACTATGACATTAATAGGCTCTTTGCACAAGCTCCACTACTTCCTGACACTCTACAGGCGTATTTCTTTCCTGTCCTATACTAGTGGATGGAAGTGATTGATCAGGTGTGCTGCACACCGGATTCATCGCTATTGCTATCCAATAGTAAAGGACGGTAAAGAAATATGCCTGTAGAGTTTCAGGAAGTAGTGGAGCTTGTGCAAGGAGCTGATTTGTTTTGTAATGCAAAGTATATATGTAGCCAACGGAAGTGTAATATATAAACGTGTATACAACGTTGCAGCAATATATATATGCAGACACGTTGCAACGTTGCAGCAATATATATATGCAGACAATATATGCAGACACGTTGGACCTGCACGTTGCAGCAACTTGTGTGCAGATACCGCGTTTGCGTTGCATGCACGTTTAACTTGACGTTGAGTGGACCATACAAAAGTCTAAATTGCACGTTTCTGCAACATTGCTGCAACCTGATTGTGTTAGTAGGGATGTAACCACAAGGGCTGATTTGTGGGGTCCGTGGCGTGGATAGTGGCGTGACGGCGAAACTCCGCCCCCTCATGTCATAGCAGGTCGGGGACAGTGTACCCCTCTCCGGGCCACCCTCATTCACTGGTGAGGGAGGGTGGCCCGGAGAGGGGTACACTGTCCCCGACCTGCTATGACATGAGGGGGCGGAGTTTCGCCGTCACGCCACTATCCACGCCACGGACCCCACAAATCAGCCCTTGAGTGGGTTAGAGACACACGGTCTTCGCCGGTGGGTGCATGGAGATTGCCCGGTCCATAGTAGTACAGTAGTTGTTACATACAGCTGCAACAGCTAGCCCAGCTCACATTTTCTCCAGGAAATGTATTTTCTAGTTTTTAATACATTTGCAAAAAATTCTAAACCTTTTCACTTTATCATTATAGATTGATGAGAAAAATGAATTTAATCAATTTTGGAATAAGGCTGTAACTTATCAATGTGGAAAAAGTGAAGGGGTGTGCAGACTTTCCGGTCTACTACTGTTTTGTAATGTTACAAAATGGATCCTTGTGACTTAAACAACCCCATTTCTCATGCTTCTTTACTTAAGAACAGAAATAAGTAGCACCAGGAATTGTCTGTATACATCCACCTTGAGCTGTTCTGAGGGTCCTACAGTTTCTAAAGGTCAAACCACATCAGCTCAGAGTTGGTTTTGAGAATGTGGCATGCGTGCCCAGGCTGCGGAATCTCCCAGGCCTTCTGAGGAAGCTGGAGACAGATGCGTTTCTTAGCCTCACCTGCCACCTGCTGGAGCACACATATACAGCACACATGATGATCATCATGCAGAACAGTTTGTCAGCGAAATCATACACATTGCCTACTGCGCAGTATTGGGACAAAGGTCAACACTATTTCCATGGTTGGCCTTTGGTTGAACATGAATGAAAGTGCTTCATGATGTAGTTGGGTGTATTATGCATGAGTTGATGAATCTGATTGGAACCTGATTCTACTGAGGAGAAGATGTGGCTTCCTTGTCCTCTAATGTATATCATAAAACTGGTTGTATAGAAACTCTATTTTTAGTGACTGGTGAATGGTGTCCAATTTTGTTGTTTAGTAGTTTGTTGTTTAAAATGGTGTGGCAAGGCCTAGTTGTCCCAATCATCATAATGAAATGCACTGAAAACATACGTCATGGAAAGTGTAGGCTATTGATGCCTCTGAGGAACAGCCACATGCTGGGAAATGACTGTTTTCAGGTCAAGTCAGTACAGCAGGTCTACTATACTGAACGGGCATTGTTAGGTGGTCAGAGAAAGAGAGACTGTGCAAAAAATGTCTCTCAATCCCTCTCTTTCTCAGTGTGTGTATAGTCACATCATTGAACAACTGATTACTTAAAAAATGGCCAACAAGAAGCAACACAACTGTCAGTAGCATGAGCTTCAATGAGAAACTAGATATGTAAGTAGACAGGTAACCTAAACGTATTTTGACTACTAGGCTTATCCTTGAACATTTTGACTATTGCTCAGCCGCCTACTTCTCAGTCGAGTCCAGTATTCCCAAAATACTGCGTCATGCCTGTAGTAGCCTACGCCTTAATGACCACTGAGGGGCAGTATAACCCCACCGAGTCGCGCCTGCAAACCGTGATGACAATGAGCAAAAGGGAGACATCCTCAAAACATTTACATGCCTGAAGTAATGTTGTATCAGTGTGTCAGTAAAAATATACTTTAATATATGGGCCATTCCAGAATTGGAGGACATTTTCAGTCCCAGCCATGAAATGTCATATAATATAAACAAAAATATTAAAACATGACATTGTTATGTAATTTATACTTGTCCTGAGACCAAACATAAATATAGTTGTTGAAAAAATTATTCCGAAATATTTTTTTAAATACCTAATAACTCTCATGCACCCCCCAAAACAGCATTTTGCTCTTGCCCCGCCTTCTTGTTGACCAACTTGCATATCAAATATAACATTAAAAATGTTTTAAATTTACCTTTCTTGCTATTATTTTCTTGATCTATGTCTCTTATAATTGTTTTATTATTATTATTATTATTATTAATCAACATATTTTAAATAGTTGTAATAATAAGCTTAAGTTGTGTCCCACAACATACAGGCAACCCTGTTACTTAAACCTATTTAGCCTAGCAGAGGAAGAGAAAAAACTGTGAGTTAGATGTCACACAGGAAATTACATCATCAAGACATTAGGTAAAGAAATGGCAAGACCAAAGGTAAGTCCTCTCTTCGACTTTTCATATTTTTCAAATCTTTTCAGCCTTGATTGACAGTGTCACTCTAACTAATGCAATCCTGTTACTCATATTATTAGAATAAGACAAATATTTTTTTTTATTTTCTTTTTTTATTCATATAACTGTTTGACCTCGACCTTGATGCTAACAAACATTACTCCACTAGCATCTGTTCCTGAGGTAAAAGCTAACATTAGCATGGATTTGCAACCCTGTTACCATAATTTGAGTAACAGGGTTGCGCTAGAGTAATCAATCAATCAATCAATCAATCAATCAATCAATCAATCAATCAAAGCTTTATTTGTATAGCGCATTTCATACCCAGAGGCAACACAATGCGCTTTACAGAGAACAAGGGAGGTGGGCATATGACCCACTCTCTACATATTCCAGAGGGAAGCAAAAAAACAGTAATCACCCGGGGGCCAGATAAGTGAGCTGTAAAAATTCTTCCCTGACCCCTCTCAACAAGGCGATCGAGCAAGCTCCAGGAGTATGTTTGTCTACCGGCTAAGAACATTTATAAAGCAATACATTGCATTGAATTACATTTCAGAGTGAGAGAGGCTAAAAGCATCATAGGAGAAAGAATATTCTACGGACATGCTACATCATCCACAGTAGACACAGGGGTATCTATCGGACTTCGGGAGGTCTGCTGGTGACAGTGGGGCATCCACTGGACCTGGTTAGAAGATAGGAGGGAGAGAGAGAGGCACTAGGGAGAGGGAAGGCAGAGGGAAGGCAGAGCAGGGTTAGTAGCACATAGAGCCATACAGACCACACAGATATTGAAACAGGCAACCTGGGGCAGGCTCCTGGAATATATTTGTCTAATGGCTAAGAACATTTAAAGAACAATAAATAATATTAAATTAAGTTTAAATTAAGTTTTCGGAGCAAGAAAGGCTAAGAGCATCAGGTCCAGTAATAGGGTTGCATAAAATTAAATGTGTATAATCTCATTTTATTTGAAATGAGTGAGTATTCATGGTGAATGTGACTTTATTTACTTAATGGTATAATGATTTACTGAAAAATATTTTAAAATATACTGTTTTCAGGTTCCTGAGTTTTGGTAACAGGGTTGCGCCAAGCATAGCACACAGCAAATAAAACCTCTCATAAAAAGTGAACCTTTGATGCCTGAGCTGGACCAATCACATTTTTTATGTTTTTTTCCCTGTTTTTCTTAAATACATAACAGAAAATGGTAAAAATAAATGGTCAGTTTTTCAAAAGTGTAGATGCCTAATTGTCCTCCAATTCTGAAATGACCCATATTTCATTTAATTCATAATTTCTGACAAATGCTTGTAGGCTTATTTCTTTTTGGCTTTTTTTGTTTTGTTTTAGGATTTCAGAGCTGTTCATTCGTTTGGGCCATTCGTAACAAGAAACTCACGTGACACACCTTCCCCTCTAGAATGTTCTGTGTTCGAAATCCAGAGCGGTTTAAAGATGAAAGTAGGCTAGCTTAGGCTACATGGACCGAAGGATGTTAAATTTGAGACATACATTATTTCGGCCTACCAACACCTCAGAAAGACAGTTCACTCACGTCTGAGACGAACTCTGAAAGGTATGGCGTTCTTCTGTCAGTCTTTAAAGGTGGCTACGGGAGGCTGCAGGCCAGAGGAGACAGCAGGTTTAGGCTAGGCTTCTCTGACCCAGAGACGGGTCACAGTTAGCCTCGTGAGATCTCCAGAGCGAAACTGAATGTGGTCTCCCTAGCTCTGTCTCTCCCTCTATCCTCCTCTCTGGACATCGTCTCTGAGCTACAACAATGGATCATCGTCCAGACAGGAACCAGCTGCTTCAGCAGCTACGGTAAGCAGCTACGATAATATCCTCCCATGCTCATTGGTCCACTGACCATTCTAATCAAGTCACAGAAAACAAGCCCATCGCTCACGTAACAGAGAATGTCAATGTCATTTTATTTATATAGCACCATTCATACAAATCAATGTAGCATAGTGCTTTACATAAAGATGTCATGTTGTTGCCTCAGAGATGGTGTTAATAGGTGCCCATCCACTATATGTCAAAGGTCAAATCCTAGAACATGTGCTTCTGTTTAGGAAGATGACCAGCCTCACCAACTGAACGATTACATCAACTTCTGTCATCCCAGGCACTTTACTGTACATTGGCTTTGTCCAACGGAAAGAACAGACAGTTTGTTTGGGAATGAGAAAAGGAAGCCAAATCCTGACAAAGGCTCTAGGATTACAGCACCAGACCGAACACTGGCACCATGCTCCGCGGCTGGAACAAGCCGTGCCTGTTTGTGTCACGCCATGAGAAACCACTGTGAGGCTGCAGCTTCTTCACATTGTTAGTAGCAGGAGTGATTATTCAGCTCCACTTCCTTCTGCCAGGGTTTGTCCGCCAGAGTTGCTGGCTCCCTATCAGATGCCCGGTGCTCTTATTAGTTTGGATTTAAAATGCTACCTTTCAGCCTGAGTAACGACTAGGCCTACACGGTAGGCAGCCACCACTTTCTCTGTTGTATCTCAGAAAGCCGTTGATACATAAATACACAACCAATTCATTGTTCACTCATTAGACATGGTGAGAATGATCAGACATGGCCTCTGGGAAAGATGCAGAACATTGGGTGGTCATGGTAAACAGGCCACCTGCTCAGTGTAACTGACAGAAAGAAAAACAACTTTCATAATACTTTGCGTGGGAATGTTGGACATAGGTCTACAGTAGCACTTTACAGTTCAACTAGACGACAATAAAATAATGATTTAAACAGTGTCCACTAGCCTTAGCTTGTAAAAAATGTGTTCCATTAAACACCTTTCTCAAGATAACAAGCACACCACACTGAACCATTTCTCTGTAGCTGAGGAGCAAAAGAGAATAGTTTGTTATCTACAGTATATTGTTAGCAGCAGCAGGCCAGTTCCCCGCACGCTCCAATCTCCAGCTAATCTGATGAGCAAGCAGCTACACTATCAAGAAAGAGTCTCTATTTCCAATGTTGAAATTAGCATGGTTAGCAGTCTCTGGACTGTCTGGTGCTGGGCAGCTACAGGGCTAGAGCCTCCGTCACGGTGATGCGGAGCTCGGTCCACAGCAACAAGCACATCACAGTGAGTGCTTAGAGAGAGCGACGCTCGGCTTGGAACAATGGAGCTGTGGAGCAAGCAACATCTCACTGGGAGCTGCAGTTCTGTGATTGACAGAGCATAGAATATTCAACAGGAAAATATATGAGTGGGATAACTGTAAAAATAAACCCACTGACTGCCGGTGGCTCATGTTCTCTCTGGCACGTGTTCCTAGCACGTAGCTCGGGAGGTAGAACACCTCACAGCTAGAAAAGCGCATTGTGTTGCCTCTGGGTATGAAATGCGCTATACAAATAAAGCTTTGATTGATTGATTGATAGAAGGTCTCTGGGCCTTTCGGGCCAGAGTTTGCATGTTCTCCCCGTGTTCGCAAGGGTTTTCTTCCAAGCACCCAGTACAAAAAAACATGCAGAAGAACAGATGCTCTTCAGTCTGGTCCCTGACCAGGACCTGGACTGAGCACTTGGACTTGGTCCCCGGACGCCACTGACGAGGCTGACCACTGCTCCTGGCTGCCCCTGGAGTACGACAGCATGGATGGGAGAAATGTGGAAGACAATTTCCACCGACGACACCTGGAGAAAGCATGTGTGTGTTGTGTTCTGTGTTCACCACTCACACGTGTAGTTACTGTGTAGTTACTGGAAATCGGAAGGTTCCTGGTAAGATTCCAGCTCTGCCCGGCCTGGGCAAGACACTGACTGAACCCCAATGTGCTCTCAATGAGCAGGCTAGCCCCTAGCATGGCAGCTGCCGCCATTGGTCTGTGAATGTTAGCCTGACTTCGCCGGCCTGATCACGTGAGCTTCCATTCTGTTTCCCTCCACATATCAGTCTGATCATACTCCCCTTCAGATTCAGACTGCTCTCGACCTGGCCAATCACAGCCGTTTATCTATTATTGGGCGGGATTTGATACAATGACTGTACCCACTTGATACGATGACTAACCCACGTTTTATAGCTCTGATTGGTTACAGGTCTATCCAGTTGCATCCTGAGGCATTTTGATCTACATCCGTTGATAACACCCCTTGGAAAATGAAAATAAATTCCGCATTTCTAGGCCCTTTGCATTTTTGAATTGGGTCTAAAGTGCATTCTATTTAACAACTATACAACCATATCAAGATTATCATGCATTGGATAAAAATAGATCCCTGGCAAAGAGGCTACCAACAAATCTGTCAGAGGGCAAAGCCACTGACCTTCAGGATGGACGGAGGTTTCTGGCCTCGGATATCAGATTACTGACTCAGGATTGCGCATGGACAGGATTTGGGAGGAGGTGGAGGGACCGTGCCCTGCCCTGTCCTGTCCTATCCTGTCCTGTGCTGCCCTGTGCTGCCCTGTCCTGCTCTGTGCTGCCCTGTCCTGCTCTGTGCTGCCCTGTCCTGTCCAGCCCTGTCCTGTCCTGTCCAGTCCAGCCCTGTCCTGTCCTGTGCTGCCCTGTCCTGCTCTGTCATGCCCTGCCCTGTCCTGTCCTGGGGGTCAGGGTCTATGGGGCGCCACCGGTCATGGTGTGGGGAAGTAAAGGAATCTTTGCCACAGCACCTAGGGGTGGTTGTGTGTGAGGGCAGTATAGAGGGGTGTGTGTGTGTGTTACAGTGCAGAGGGCATTATAGAGGGGTGTGTGTGTGTGTGTGTTACAGTGCAGAGGGCATTATAGAGGGGTGTGTGTGTGTTACAGTACAGAAGGCATTATAGAGGGGTGTGTGTGTGTTACAGTGCAGATGGCATTATAAAGGTGTGTGTGTTACAGTGCAGAGGGCATTATAGAGGGGTGTGTGTGTGTGTTACAGTGCAGAGGGCATTATAGAGGGGTGTGTGTGTGTGTGTGTTACAGTGCAGAGGGCATTATAGAGGTATGTGTGTGTGTTACTCAGCTCACAGCCATCCGAGGTCTTTGAGCAAAGGTCCCAGGCCCCTCTCGCTGCGGTGTGTGACGATAACCAGACCCTGTGTAGCTACTGTCACTGGGCATCCCAGTTTCATGTAGTTGGAATCCAAGTCTCTTAGGTGAGCTTGTGCGACAGTAGAGCTTTCACAGATGTGCCTTGTAAAACCATACATCTACATTAAATGGCTTCATGTTTTTTTCCTCTTTTAAAATAACAGGACATTCATAGTCTGTTGTGCTGTAAGAGAGGGATGTTACGTTTTATTGCGTGTAGCTTTTCTAGGAAAATGCACTCCACTTGTCAGCGCAGATCAGGGCAGTACGCTAGAAACCCAGGGACAAAAATAGATGAATGTGTTTGCCATACTTATCAGCTGTGGGTGCATGTCTGTGTATACATTGGTGTGTGTGTATGTGTACATGGGTGGCTGTGTGTATGCTTGGCTGCTTCTGTTCATGCATGAAGGCAGTGTGTATTGTGTGTAAATTGTGTGTACTTGCACCAAACATGTCTGTTTGAAAGTGTATGAATGTGTGTAATCAGTGCAAGCATTAGAGTACTGTAGCTACTGAGTATGTGTATATTATGTGAACGTACGTATGTGTGTGAACGAACTTCAGCTATTTCCCTAGGTCCTCTCCACCTCTACTGGGTCTGAACACAGTAAACTGATACTGAGGCTTCTGAAACGGCTGGGAAACCCAGACCCTGCTGTTGCTGCCCTTGAACAGTAACACAACGAATGCCCACCATACACTGGAAGACTGCAAGAACATCAAGACGAGGAAAATACTGACTCAGTCCGTCACCTTACACCAAACAATAAAGATGGCGGGATTGTGCTCTGACTAGCAAAACTTTTATTTGATTTTATTTTATTCCGGCATACTCTATCTGTGACAGTGAAATCAGGTGAGAAATTGTTTGGTGTAAGGCCGGCATTAAATGTTCAACCTCCTGCCTGGAAAAACCCTGGACTCAACTAGGACATCAATACTAGATCTACTGTACCTAGGACATCAACACTAGATCCACCTAGATCAACACTAGACCAACCTAGTTCAACACTAGATCAACACTAGTTCCACCGTGGACATCAACACTATATCCACCTAGATCGACACTAGGTCTACCTAGGACATCAACACTAGATCCATCTAGATCACCACTAGATCAACCTAGGACATCAACATTAGATCAACCTAGATCAACACTAGATCTACATAGGACATTAACACTGGATCCACCTAGGACATCAACACTAGATCCACATAGACCAACACTAGATTCACCTAGGTCATCAACACTAGATCCACACTAGATCTACCTATGAGACCAAAACTAGATCCACCTAGGAGATCAAAACTAGATCCACCTAGGAGATCAACATTAGATCCACCTAGATCAACACTAGATCTACATAAGACATCAACACTAGATCCACCTAGATCAACACTAGACCCACCTAGTTCAACACTATATCTACCAAGGACATCAACACTAGATCCACCTAGATCAACACTATATCTACCTAGGAGATCAACAATAGATCCACCTAGATCAATACTAGATCCACTTAGAGAACAACACTAGATCCAACTAGATGAACAGTAGGATATCAACACTAGATCCACCTAGGAGATCAACACTAGATCTACCCAGGAGATCAACACTAGATCCACATAGATCAACACTAGATCAACCTGGGTCAACAGTAGATCCACCTAGATCGATACTAGATCTACCTAGGATACCAGAACTAGATCACCTAGGAGATCAACACTAGATCTACATAGGAGATCAACACTGGATCCACCTAGGAGATCAACACTAGATCTACATAGGAGATCAACACTAGATCCACCTAGATCAACATTGGATCCACCTTTGAGATCAACACTAGATCAACCCTAGATCCACCTAGATCAACACTAGACCCACCTAGTTCAACACTAGATCTACCCAGGTAATTAAAATTAGATCCACCTAGATCAACACTAGACCCACCTAGTTCAACACACTAGATCCACCTAGATCAACACTAGATCTACCTAGGAAATCAACACTAGATCCACCAAGGTCAACACTAGATACACCAAGATCAACACTAGACCCACCTAGGTCAACACTAGATCCACCTAGATCTACATAGGACATCAACACTTGATCCACATAGGACATCAACACCAGATTAACATAGACCAAAACTAGATCCACCTAGGAGATCAGTACTAGATCAACCTAGAAAATCTACTCTAGATCTACTTAGATCAAAACTAGATCCACCTAGGAGACCAGCACTAGATTAAACTATGAGATAAACATTAACTCCACATAGATCAAGACTGGATCCACCTAGGAGATCAATACTAGATCCACTTAAAACACTAGATCCACCTAGGTGTTCAAAACTAGATGCACCTAGGAGATCAACACTAGATCCACCTAGGATATCAACACTAGATCTACAGAGATCAACAGTAGATCCACCTATGATATCAACACTAGCTCCACCTAGATCAACACTGGATCCACTTAGGAGATCAACACTAGATCCACCTAGGAGATCAATACTAGATTCACACAGGAGATCCACACTAGATTCACCCAGGACATCAACACTAGATCTACCTAGATCAACACAAGATCCACCTAGGAGATCAACACTCAATCCACCTAGATCAACACTAAATCCACCTAGATCAACACAACATCCATTTAAAGACCAACACTAGATCCACCTAGGAGATCAGCACTATATCAACCTAGAAAATCTACTCTAGATCTACCTAGACCAAAACTAGATCCACCTAGGAGACCAGCACTAGATTAAACTATGGGATAAACATTAACTCCACATAGATCAAGACTGGATCCACCTAGGAGATCAACACAAGATCTGCCTAGGAAATCAACACTAGATCCACCTAGATCAACACTACATCCACCTATAGACCAATACTAGATCCACCTAGGAGATCAGCACTAGATCCACCTAGGATATCAACACTTACTCCACACAGATCAAGACTGGATCCACCTAGGAGATCAACACAAGATCCACCTAGGAAATCAACACTAGATCCACCTAGATCAATACTAGATCCACTTAGGAGAACAACACTAGATCCACCTAGGTGTTCAAAACTTAGATGCACCTAGGAGATCAACACTAGATCTACAGAGATCAACAGTAGATCCACCTGATATCAACACTAGATTCACCCAGGACATCAACACTAGATCTACCTAGATCAACACTAGATCCACCTAGATTAAGACTACATCCATTTATAGACCAACACTAGATCCACCTAGGAGATCAGTACTAGATCAACCTAGAAAATCTACTCTAGATCTACTTAGATCAAAACTAGATCCACCTAGGAGACCAGCACTAGATTAAACTATGAGATAAACATTAACTCCACATAGATCAAGACTGGATCCATCTAGGAAATCAACACTAGATCCACCTAGATCAACACTACATCCACCTATCGACCAACACTAGATCCACCTAGGAGATCAGCACTAGATCCGGCTAGGATATCAACACTAACTCCACACAGATCAAGGCTGGATCCACCTAGGAGATCAACACAATATCCACCTAGGAAATCAACACTAGATCCACCTAGATCAATACTAGATCCACTTAAAACACTAGATCCACCTAGGAGATCAATACTAGATTCACACAGGATATCCACACTAGATTCACCCAGGACATCAAGACTAGATCTACCTAGATCAACACAAGATCCGACTAGGAGATCAACACTCAATCCACCTAGATCAACACTAAATCCACCTAGATCAACACTACATCCATTTATAGACCAACACACGTTCCACCTAGGAGATCAGCACTATATCAACCTAGAAACTCTACTCTAGATCTACCTAGACCAAAACTAGATCCACCTAGGAGACCAGCACTAGATTAAACTATGGGATAAACATTAACTCCACATCGATTAAGACTGGATCCACCTAGGATATCAACACAAGATCTGCCTAGGAAATCAACACTAGATCCACCTAGATCAACACTACATCCACCTATAGACCAATACTAGATCCACCTAGGAGATCAGCACTAGATCCACCTAGGATATCAACACTAACTCCACACAGATCAAGACTGGATCCACCTAGGAGATCAACACAAGATCCACCTAGGAAATCAACACTAGATCCACCTAGATCAATACTAGATCCACTTAGGAGAACAACACTAGATCCACCTAGGTGTTCAAAACTTAGATGCACCTAGGAGATCAACACTAGATCTACAGAGATCAACAGTAGATCCACCTGATATCAACACTAGATTCACCCAGGACATCAACACTAGATCTACCTAGATCAACACTAGATCCACCTAGATTAACACTACATCCATTTATAGACCAACACTAGATCCACCTAGGAGATCAGTACTAGATCAACCTAGAAAATCTACTCTAGATCTACTTAGATCAACACTAGATCCACCTAGGAGATTAACACTAGATCCATCTAAGAAGATCAACACTAGATCTACCTAGATCAACACTAGATCCACCTAGGAGATCAACACTAGATCCATCTAGGAGATAAACACTAGACCTACCTAGGAGATCAACACGAGATTAATATAGATCAACACTGTTACGGCTCGCATGCCCTCGCCTCCACAACCGCCTCCCTCTCTCCCCTCTGGGCCCGCTCCGCGCTCGGGGCGTCCTACGCGCTCTACCGCACGTCGCATCGGCCCAGGCATGCAACGCTCTGACTCTCCGGAGTTTCCCCCCACTACCGGGCATTCCCCGTCTCCGGCCAGCTCCGCGGACTCGGCAGTCTCCTCCCACTCCGGTGACGAAGAGTCGGATCCCGACATGCCCAGCACATCGGCCCGTGCGCAACGACAAGAACGGCGCGCTCGTCTCCGACGATGACGCGGGCGCGGCCCTACTCACCGGTTTCCAATTCATCATCACCACACCTGTCCCTCGTTCTGCAATCACCTTCAACCCCTACAAGAACCTGGTCTACACTCCACTCATCGCCAGATCTTACCATAACATATGTGATAAAGTATAGCCTAGCCTACGACATTACTTACCTGTATTTTTGTAGTGCTTTTTCTCATTTCCTGCTCGTGATTACCATCACTCACCCTGCCTCTCCTCCTCGTCTCTCCAGTTTCCCGGACCCCCTCTGCTGAGTGTACCAGCTAGCAGAGCCCTCACCCTGCTCCACCTCCCGATCCCTCCGGCTCCCTTGAGCCAAGGACATTTATTATTATTTAGTGGCAGTTTAGTGGCTCCTATTATTTCTATCCTATTATATTTTTTGGCATCCTCTTTTGTGGCTCCCCCTTTGTGTTATCTTATTAAATCGCCCCTCCGGGCTTTACCGTCCCTTGCCTCCTCCTTTCCTGTTGCGCCTGGGTCCCTAACCAAACCATCACAGTAAGATCTGGCCAGTTTGGACCCAGCCAACATGGAGGAGAGACCTGCACCTCCCGGACTACTCCAAGCCCTCCAACAGACCCAAGCTGAGCAACTGCAGCAGGTATCCGCCCAACAGCAAGCCCAGGACGAGCGACTGAGGGGCCTCGCTACTCTGGTCTGCACCCTGTCCGACCAGGTCACCGCGCTCAGTGCCCGCCTGGCTCCGTTCCTGAACCCCACCGCTCCACCAAACCGGGAGCCCCATCTCGCCTCCCCGGCCCCCTACGATGGGACGTTCACCCTCTGCCGGGAGTTCCTCATGCAGTGTGAGTACGTGTTTGATCTCCAGCCAAGTATCTACTCCACTGCGTCTGCTCGTATAGCCTACATCGCCAACCTCACCACGGGACGGGCTCGCCGTTGGGTCATGGCGGGTCGCGAGGGCGCAGCTGCCTACATGCAGGACTATACTGCCTTCGTGACAGAATTCAGGACCGTGTTTGCCCACGAAGTCCATGGACAGGACGCGGACGCTGCTCTCTCCGCCCTCACCCAGGGTTCCAGCTCAGTAGCGGACTACGCCACGGAGTTCCGCATCCTCGCTGCCCGTTGCTCCTGGAACGAGTCTGCACTGTACAGCGCCTTCCGACGGGGCCTGGGGGACGCCATGAAGGACAGCCTGTCTGGAAGAGACAGACCAGCGACCCTGAACCAACTCGTCTTCCTCTCCATAGCCATAGACGAGCGCGACCGGGAACGCAGGCGCGAGCGGGCGCACCAACACCACAGCGCACCCAGACCGTCTCCACCTCCCTCTACCGGTCTCTCTCGGCCTGTCCCGGCCTCCCTCGCCCCCCCAAACACTGCTGGAGAGGAATCCATGCAACTGGGACGGACCCGACTGACCCCTGCAGAGCGTGAGCACCGGAGTCTGAACGGACTGTGCATATACTGCGCTAGCCCAGCGCACGCCGTCGACTCCTGTCCCTCTGCGCCTCCCAAGGCGGCAAAAAGAGTAGGCTCACTCGCCAGGGGGTACCGGGTAAGCCGGCTCATCCATCCCCAATCCCGGACCCTTGCCGCCAGGTTCACTGTCACCCTCGCCTGGCAGGGGCACACGCTCTCCGTCCCTGCCCTCATCGACTCCGGTGCCGACGAGAACTTCGTGGACGTCCAGTTCGCCCACAAAGCGGCGCTCCCTCTCTCCCCTCTGGAGAGGCCCCTCTCGGCTTTTGCCCTGGATGGCCATCCCATGGGCCCCATCACGCACCGGACCCTGCCCCTCACCCTCACAGTCTCGGGTAACCACGTGGAGGACGTCCGCCCCTTCGTCATCCACTCTCCCGACGCTCCATTCATCGTAGGTAGGCCCTGGCTGGAACTCCACACCCCTCATGTCTGCTGGAGCTCGGGGCACATCCTCAGCTGGAGCACCACCTGCCACGCCCGCTGCCTCCGAGCTGCTCAGACCTCCACTCGGGTTGACCGGCCCCGTCCCGCTCCTCCGGACCTCTCCACGGTCCCTTCGATGTACCACGACCTCGGAGAGGCCTTCAGTAAGGAGCGTGCACGCACACTCCCCCCTCATCGACCCTACGACTGCGCCATCGAGCTCCACCCTGGCGCCCCTCTCCCAGCCAGTCGTCTCTACAACCTCTCCCTCCCAGAGAAAGCAGCCATGGACACCTACATCTCCGAGTGCTTGGCCGAGGGTCTCATCCGACCATCTCGATCCCAGGTGGCAGCGGGGTTCTTCTTTGTAAAGAAGAAGGGAGGAGATATGAGGCCTTGCATCGACTACAGGCTGCTCAACAACATCACGGTGAAGAACAAATACCCACTCCCCCTCATGAGCTCCAACTTTGAACCCCTCATCAGTGCCACCATCTTCACCAAGTTGGACCTCAGAAACGCTTATCACCTGGTGCGTATCCGTGAGGGGGACGAATGGAAGACCGCCTTCAAGACCTCCCGTGGCCACTACGAGTACCTCGTCATGCCCTTCGGCCTCACCAACGCCCCCGCCGTCTTCCAGGCCCTTATGAACGACGTGCTAAGGGACATGCTGGACGTGTTTGTGGTCCTCTACCTGGACGACATCCTTGTATTCTCCAGGAGCGCTGAGGAGCACGTCCAACACGTCCGCATGGTCATCCAGCGTCTCCGGGAGAACCGCCTGTACATTAAGGCGGAGAAGTGCACCTTTCACTCCTCGTCAGTGGAGTTCCTGGGGCTCATTGTGGAGGGAGGCCTGACGCGACCCGACCCCCGCAAAATCAAGACCGTGGTCGAATGGCCTCAACCCACTACCCGGAGGCAACTCCAGAGCTTCCTTGGCTTCGCTAACTTTTACCGCCGTTTCATACGGGACTACAGCCGGGTAGCAGCTCCCCTCACCCACCTCACCTCATCCCTGCGTCCGTTCGTCTGGACACCGGCTGCCAGCGCCGCCTTCTCCGCGCTCAAGGAGCGCTTCACCACCGCTCCGGTCCTTCTCCATCCTGACCCCTCCAGGCAGTTCGTGGTTGAGGTGGACGCATCGGACACAGGCATCGGTGCTGTTCTGTCCCAGCGGTCAGTGGAGGACCAGAAGTTGCACCCCTGTGCCTTCCTCTCCCGCCGGTTCACCCCAGCTGAGGTCAATTACGACATCGGGAACAGGGAGTTGTTGGCGGTGGTGGGGGCCTTGGAGGAGTGGCGCCACTGGCTTGAGGGCGCGGAACACACCACCCTCATCTGGTCGGACCACAAGAACCTGACCTTCATCCGGGCGGCCAAGCGCCTCAACTCCCGCCAGGCGCGGTGGTCACAGTTCCTCGGGAGGTTCGATTTTACCCTCACCTTCCGGCCCGGCTCCCGCAACGCCAAGGCCGACGCGCTGTCCCGCCTCCACGCGCCCGAGGCGCCCCCCGCGGAGCCTGAGACCATCCTGCCGGCCTCACGTGTCATAGGGGTGATTACCATGAACATCGAGGCAGTGGTGAGGCAGGCCCAACGCGCCCATCCCAGTCCGGCCAACGTCCCTCCTCGCCGGCTCTTCGTGCCCGACTCGGTCCGGTCCCGGGTGCTCCAGTGGGGCCATGCCAGCCGGTTTGCGTGCCATCCCGGGGTTCACCGCACCCTTTCCTTCCTGAGCCGACGGTTCTGGTGGCCCTCCATGAGGTCCGACGTCCGGGAGTTTGTTGTCGCCTGTCCCGTCTGCTCCCGCAGCAAGGCGTCCCACCAGCCCCCGGCTGGCCTCCTGCGTCCTCTCCCGGTCCCCAGCCGTCCCTGGTCCCACATCGCCCTGGACTTCATCACCGGTCTTCCCCCCTCCAGGGGCAACACGGTCATCCTCACCGTGGTGGACCGGTTCTCCAAGGCGGTCCACCTGGTGGCGCTCCCCAAGCTCCCGTCCTCTGCGGAGACCGCCGAGCTCCTCGTCCAGCACGTCTACCGGCTCCACGGCCTCCCCAGGGACATTGTCTCGGACCGTGGGCCTCAATTCACCTCCCAGGTCTGGAGGGCCTTCTGCAGGGAGATAGGCACCACCATCAGCCTCTCCTCTGGCTACCACCCGCAGACCAACGGCCAGGCCGAACGGGCCAACCAGAGCCTGGAGTCCGCTCTCCGCTGTGTGTCGGCTCTCCACCCCACCTCCGCCCGTTGTCGCCGTGTCTGGAGGGAGGTCCGCAGGGCCCTGCTCCGCTCCAACGAGCGCTCCTGCCGCGGGGCCAACCGCCGCCGCACTCCTGCTCCGGCGTACCGGCCCGGTCAACGAGTCTACCTCTCCACCGCTGACCTTCCGCTCCAGGTCCCCTCCAGGAAGCTGGCTCCGCGCTTCGTTGGGCCCTTCGAGATCGACCGTGTCCTGAACCCAGCTGCGGTACGCCTTAAGCTCCCTGCTTCCATGCGGGTACACCCTGTGTTCCACGTGTCCAAGGTCAAACCTGTCTCCTCGAGTCCCCTCATGCCTTCTGCCCCAGCTCCTCCGCCTCCCCAGATGGTCGACGGGCATCCCCAGTGGACGGTTCGGCGGCTGCTGAAGGTGCGCCGCCGGGGTCGGGGATTCCAATACCTCGCGGATTGGGAGGGGTACGGCCCCGAGGAGTGCAGCTGGATCTCCAGGCAGCTCATCATGGACCCGTCTCTCCTCCGGGACTTCTACCGGGCCCATCCTGACGCCCCCGGTCGGTCGCCAGGTGGCTCCCCTCGGGGGGGGGGGGGGTCCTGTTACGGCTCGCATGCCCTCGCCTCCACAACCGCCTCCCTCTCTCCCCTCTGGGCCCGCTGCGCGCTCGGGGCGTCCTACGCGCTCTACCGCACGTCGCATCGGCCCAGGCATGCAACGCTCTGACTCTCCGGAGTTTCCCCCCACTACCGGGCGTTCCCCGTCTCCGGCCAGCTCCGCGGACTCGGCAGTCTCCTCCCACTCCGGTGACGAAGAGTCGGATCCCGACATGCCCAGCACATCGGCCCGTGCGCAACGACAAGAACGGCGCGCTCGTCTCCGACGATGACGCGGGCGCGGCCCTACTCACCAGTTTCCAATTCATCATCACCACACCTGTCCCTCGTTCTGCAATCACCTTCAACCCCTACAAGAACCTGGTCTACACTCCACTCATCGCCAGATCTTACCATAACATATGTGGTAAAGTATAGCCTAGCCTACGACATTACTTACCTGTATTTTTGTAGTGCTTTTTCTCGTTTCCTGCTCGTGATTACCATCACTCACCCTGCCTCTCCTCCTCGTCTCTCCAGTTTCCCGGACCCCCTCTGCTGAGTGTACCAGCTAGCAGAGCCCTCACCCTGCTCCACCTCCCGATCCCTCCGGGCTCCCTTGAGCCAAGGACATTTATTATTATTTAGTGGCAGTTTAGTGGCTCCTATTATTTCTATCCTATTATATTTTTTGGCATCCTCTTTTGTGGCTCCCCCTTTGTGTTATCTTATTAAATCGCCCCTCCGGGCTTTACCGTCCCTTGCCTCCTCCTTTCCTGTTGCGCCTGGGTCCCTAACCAAACCATCACAAACACTATCCATATAGAAGATCAACACTAGATCCACCTAGGAGATCAACACTAGATCCCACATATGAGACTCACCTAGGTGAACAACACTAGATCCACTAAGGAGATAAACACTAGATCCACCTAGGAGATAAATACTAGATCCACCTAGGCTATCAACACTACATTCATTTAGATCAACACTAGATTCACCCAGGATATCAATACTAGATCCACAGATCAACACTTGATCCACCTAGATTGATACTAGATCTACCTAGGAGACCAAAACTAGATCCACTTTGGAGATCAACACTAGATCCCACCTAGGAGACCCACCTAGGAGAAAAAACACTAGATCCATCTAGGAGATCAACACTAGATCCACCTAGGAGATCAACACTAGATCCACCCAGGACATCAACACTAGATTCACCTAGGAGATCAACACTAGATCCAACCTAAACTCAATTCAATAGACTGACCATGTTTAAATAAGGGATAAATACAACTGCAGGGTGTCAGAATACAGAACTGTAGATACCTGCATTGCAGGTATACTGGGCCTACATTTAAACATCTACTGGGCCTGTATTCTCAAATGTGACCATAACATCATCATAACAGAACAGATGCACCATACCAGCTGTGTGTTTATTCTGAGGGTTTCCAGGAGTTGACAGCTACAGTAAAAGCAAAAGTGCTATTTAATTGGATTTTGTTTTTTACTCGGTCAGTAGAAATGTTTAACAGTTATAAATAAAACAACTGTCACATCACTGAAGTTGATCTATGAGGGTAATTCCATCGAGGCCCATTTAAAACACTGGTGGTGAATAAGACTGAGGTGGCTGTGGTGGTACAGTAGTTCACCAGGGAGGAACGCTTTATGCACTGTAGAGAAAGTGAGCAGCAAACAAATATTAAGAGTATAACTTAACTTTACAGTCCTGTTTCAGCTACAATGTACTTGGTATTTCAAAGAAATGATACAGTATGGTAACAACAGCAACAGTGATTCCAAGGAAATTCAACACAAGGTTATTTATTTAGCAAAATGAATCCCAATGAAAGAAAGGAATTTAGGCCATTTTGTATTTACCAGCTTACCAAGACATTCCTAAATCAAGTACAAAGTATATTTATACAGAGGGAGGTAAAATAAAGCAACCATAAAAATCATAGAAACAACTTGGACAGCCAGAGGTTGAGGAAGAAAACGCCTGTCCTTCTGTTGACAGATTGAGGTACAGCCACACAGAACATCGTTTGAGCAGACTTGAGTTCATCAGCAGGAATGGCTGCATGTATAACTATGAGTTCATCAGCAGGAACAGCATCAGCAGGAATGGCTGCCTGTATAACTTTGAGTTCATCAGCAGGAACAGCATCAGCAGGAATGGCTGCCTGTATAACTATGAGTTCATCAGCAGGAATGGCTGCCTGTATAACTATGAGTTCATCAGCAGGAATGGCTGCCTGTATAACTATGAGTTCATCAGCAGGAATGGCTGCCTGTATAACCGAGTCGCCTCACATGGAGAAGTGACCGTTAATACTGGACATGTTATTTTATGATCACACTGTGGTTATTTCGCTAAGCAGGTTGCTGGTTTGTTTTATAAGACTTGGACTGCCATCCTCGGACCACACGCACACGCACGCACGCACGCACACTCACACAACACACACACACACACACACACACACACACACACACACACCGAGGTTTACATTCTCTATCTGCTCCTCCATCTCCACAGTAACTCCCCAGAGGAGGAGTCAAAGGTCCCTCCTCTTCCACATCACATCTGTACAGTCAACTCAAATAGACACCATGGACAAGCCTTTACAGTTTTTTTCCTTTACAAAATAAATCATATACTATTTTGGCAGACAAGGACATGAACACGTTTATTATTGTAAACAGCTCTTTTTTTTCTTCTGTCTTCCTCAGTCCCTGTTTCCTGTTACATTCACAGCTCCAGATTCGGATTGGTCAGAACCCTTTAAAATTGTGCTTTAGAAACCCTTGGACCAATCAGAGTGCTTCTAGTAGGGTCTCAGCCACAGTCTCTCTGTGGTCAGTCCCTGTGTTAAGTGCTGCAGGTTCACCTGGCCCTCCCAGCTCACCTGGAGGGTACCAGAATGGGTGGGGTCTGAATGAGATAGGGACAGATCAGGGAGTGTGAGTGTGTGTGTGTGTGTGTGTGTGTGTGTGTGTGTGTGTGTGTGTGTGTGTGTGTGTGTAGAGCTGTTGTACAGAGAAAGAAGGGTGTGTATGGCACTATGGTAGAGCAGAAGTGTTTGAGTGGGTTGGCTAGGGAGAATGCGCTGTGAGAACAGCTGGTCTGAGAATGGCACTTAAATTGGAGCTGTGGAGAAAATGTGCTTTTGATAAGAAGTATGGAGCTACAGTTGGTACGTGATACATTAATAAAATTAAATGTGAGTGGACTGGAATGGGAATGGACTCTGTGTGTGTGTGTGTGTGTGTGTGTGTGTGTGTGTGTGTGTGTGCATGGTGTGTATGTATATGTGTGTGTGTGTGCATGGTGTGTATGTATATGTGTGTGCGTGTGCATGATGTGTATGTACATGTGTGTGTATGTGTGTGTGTGTGCATGGTTTGTATGTACTTGTGTGTGTGTGTGCATGGTGTGTATGTATATGTGTGTGTGTGTGTGCATGGTGTGTATGTATATGTGTGTGCATGGTGTGTATGTATATGTGTGTGTGTGTGTGTGTGTGTGTGTGTGTGTGTGTGTGTGTGTGAGTGTGTGTGTGTGTGTGCATGGTGTGTATGTATGTGTGTGTGTGTGTGTGCATGGTGTGTATGTATATGTGTGTGTGTGTGTGCATGGTTTGTATGTATATGTGTGTATGTGTGTGTGTGTGTGCATGGTGTGTATGTATATGTGTGTGTGTGTGTGTGCATGGTGTGTATGTATATGTGTGTGTGTGTGTGTGTGTGTGTGTGTGTGTGTGTGTGTGTGCATGGTGTGTATGTATATGTGTATGTGTGTGTGTGTGCATGGTGTGTATGTATATGTGTATGTGTGTGGCGTTGGACCCAGGATGAGGGTGTTTCCTCTTGGGGGGGGGGGGGTAGTTGAGTTCAGACGTCCTGGTCAGAGAGCTCCTCCTCTGCGCTGGCCTTCTCTGGGATGGCCTCCAGGCTGCGGCGCCCCCTGCTGGAGTCGGAGGCGGCCGGCGCTGTGCAGTCCTTGTGCAGGCCACAGGTGAGCGCGGCGTAGTGGATCTGCTTGAGGTTCTCCTGGACCTCGCTCCGGGCGTGCTTCAGCAGGTCGGCTTGGCCCTGTGGTGGTGGTGGGGGGGGTAGACAGGGGTTGTTATGACAGTCCAGACCGGGGCTTTATAGAAACCTCTGGAGGAGTCTCCTTCCTGTGTATATACACTCTGTCACTATGTCCATACTGCCCTCCCAAGTCCACTGTGTAAGCAGACATAGTAGAAAGGGGTGAGTAGAAAAGCTTGAAGAGCCCATGCTCATATTGAATTTGTGACAGCGAAATGCTGATGTTAAATGTTGATGAATGTTTAGGCCCGATCGATCATACACTGAAATGGGGGCTCAGAAGAAAGAGCTTCCTGTACCACTTCGCCTTCAGCCTCTGTGTGTGCGCTGCCTGCTGGGTAACGTAGTCACCACATGTACACAGCTTCACAACGGTCACAAACCGCTGGACCTGTCTTCATAATCAACCAAGCAACACACTCCCTGGTCCCAACTAAACAGCCCAAGGACAACGTCTCCGCCACAGCCGTGAGACGCCCGCCTCGTCATGTGAGTCAGCATGCGAGAACCACACACAGATATCCGGAAGGTCATCCATCGATGATTACCATCTGGACGGACGCTTTTATTTATTTTTTAATTAACCTTTATTTAACCAGGCAGGCATTTAAGAACAAGTTCTTATTTACAAAGGCGGCCTGGCAAAAAGCAAAAAGCCTCTTGAGGGAAGGGGGGGTTAGGGGGCTGAAAAATAAAACAAGGTTAAATATAAGACAGTTGAAGAAAAACAGCATACATTGACACATCACATTGACGCTGGGGGGGTTATGTGAGCAGCACGGTGAATACCTCAGGCTGAGGGAAAGCAATCAGCAAGACGGCGAATGCTATTTCCCAGGACTAGAGCTATTCCCCAGGACTAGAGCTATTCCCTAGGACTAGAGCCGGCAAATACATCATTTCACTTTCACACAGAGTGTATGTACACAGGAAGGGGACTCATCCAGAGGTTTCTAGAAGGCCCCTGAACCACCGGGCTGATAATCGGCCGTCGTGAACGTCAATGAGCATCCTGAGTGTCGGTGGCCTGAGGTGGTGTGTCGCACATCGTTGGGTACCTGGGGACATTTTCGGGATGAGTTAGGACAACTGGGGCATGTTGAATCGGTCAGTGAGCGGGCATGTCGGGAAAAGAGAGATCACTCTCTTTGGCTTGGCTTTACAGAAGTTACAGGAGTGACCAGCAGTATCCTTTTACCCCCAATATTGAAACACATTACAGCTCCTTGAAAGAACAGACATAGGACCAATATAACATGTAGGCTACAGTAACAGGGTATGGTAGGCATGACTGTAATGTAATGTACTAGGGGCAGGAACCAACCTAATACATCCATGATCCACGAGGAGCTAGCGGGCTCACCTTGAGGATGGTGATGTTCCAGGTGAAGCTCTCCATGGCCTTGTGGGTCTTCCTCCCCCTCAGACCCTCCCTGGCCGCCAGGTCCTGGAGCTTCTCGTGGAACTCCATCGCTGAAGAGAGGAGAGCGTGTTATTTCACAGTTTGAGGGGAGGGGGGGGGCAGTGATATCCAGTTAGTCAAGGTAATCTGCCGAGATTGCCGGTGACGCCTGTGGAGTGTGTGAGGTTGAGACGCCGCTGACAAAAGCTTCTCCGGTTCCTCAGCAGGCCTCCACAAGGAGCAGACTCAGCAGAAGTGCTGCAGGGTGAGGCCACGGCCAATGACAGAACAGCAGGAAGGCCGAGCGTGTCCTGTGTCTTCCTGTTTCGGAGCAGACCGCCTGGTCGCAGGTGCTCTGTTTGTTGAAGACAGAGCACATGACGTCTGGCCTCGAGTGTAGTCGAGAAGTGACAGCACCCCCCCCACGTGACGGTGGAGTCCAGGAGACGTGACGAAGGAGGCGTACAAAGCTGGAGTATGGTGGAGAGAGAGAGAGAGAGGGACACAGAGAGAAGGAGAGAGGAGAGGGAGACAGAGAGAGGGGAGAGATAGAGAGAAATAGAGAGAGGGGAGAGAGGGAGAGAGAGAGGGGAGAGAGAGAGAAATAGAGAGAGGGGAGAGATAGAGAGAAATAGAGAGAGGGGAGAGGGGAGAGGGGAGAGGGAGACAGAGAGAGGGGAGAGAGAGAGACAGAGAGATGGAGATAGAGAAATAGAGAGAGGGGGGAGAGAGGAGAGAGGGAGACAGAGAGTAGAGGGAGACAGAGGGAGAGAGAGAGGAGAGAGGGAGATAGAGGCAGGGGAGACAGAGAAGAGAGGGAGATAGAGGGAGGGGAGACAGAGGAGAGGGAGATAGAGGGATGGGAGACGGAGGAGAGAGGGAGATAGAGGGAGGGGAGACAGAGAAGAGAGGGAGATAGAGGGAGGGGAGACAGAGGAGAGAGGGAGATAGAGGGAGGGGAGACAGAGGAGAGAGGGAGATAGAGGGAGGGAAGACAGAGGAGAGAGGGAGAGAGAGGGAGGGGAGACAGAGAGAGAGAGGGAGTTGGAGAGGTAGAAAGGGCATGGGTCGGCCAACATGACGTCCTCTCAGCATGGATTAACATCAGATCTCTGAGCAGAGAGGAGCTTTGTCTCCTGAGGAGCTCTCTGCCCCGTCCCCTTAACTGGCCTCTCGTGAGGACTAGCCGGGCCTGTCTGCTGGCCTCTCGTGAGGACGAGCCGGGCCTGTCTGCTGGCCTCTCGTGAGGACGAGACGGGCCTGTCTGCTCGCTGCCATGGCTGATCGGTTTTCACCGCGATGTCCTCCCAAAAAAACAGAGTAACATCTTCCCCAGTAGTCTGGTCAACGGGTGCTCTGGTACAGGAAGTAACCTGGCAGAGACGCCACATCAGGCTGTCTGATAGCTATCTCTCTCTCTCTTTCTATCTATCTAGCTCTCTTTCTATCTCTCCCCTTCCATCTCTCTCTCTTTCTATCTATCTCTCTCCCTCTCTCTTTCTATCTCTATCTATCTCTCTATATCTCTCTATCTATCTCTCTCTCTCTCTCTCTCTCTCTCTCCCTCTCAGGTTTGTTGCCATGGCTGGTGTGAGAGTGTGATGTGATTGGTTGTGAGTGTGATGTGATTGGTTGTAAGTGTGTCTGCTGGCCTCTCGTGAGGACGAGCCGGGCCTGTCTGCTCGCTGCCATGGCTGATGGGTTTTCACCGTGATGTCCTCCCAAAAAAACAGAGTAACATCTTCCCCAGTAGTCTGGTCAACGGGTGCTCTGGTACAGGAAGTAACCTGTCAGAGACGCCACATCAGGCTGTCTGATAGCTATCTCTCTCTCTCTTTCTATCTATCTAGCTCTCTTTCTATCTCTCCCCTTCTATCTCTCTCTCTTTCTATCTATCTATCTCTCTCCCTCTCTCTTTCTATCTCTATCTATCTCTCTATATCTCTCTATCTATCTCTATCTCTCTCTCTCTCTCTCCCTCCCTCTCAGGTTTGTTGCCATGGCTGGTGTGAGAGTGTGATGTGATTGGTTGTGAGTGTGATGTGATTGGTTGTAAGTGTGATGTGATTGGTTGTCAATTCGGGAGAGAGTGTGTTATAGGCGGTCCAGGGAGGACGAGCGAGTGAGCGTGTGTCTGTGTGTGTGTCAGAGCACGTGTTCTCTGACGTTGTGCACGGCCAGAAACGCCCTCCCACCCGCCCGGAGGTGGTGAGGTGTAGATACAGAGTCAACGGCATACACAACGACTGTGCTGGAGATCACACACACACACACAGTGGGTGTTGCTTAGCAACGTACTGAGTTGGCGAAAGGAGGCGGAGGAGGAGAGGGGGGGGGTTCATTCCGTCTTCTGACCGAGGTCTTTCAAACTCAATTCCCTGTGAGGCTGTGCTCCCCGGCGGAGCCAGCAGGATGGTCTGTCCGGCCTCTGAGAGCGGCGCGATGATGGCCGCAGCGCGTCACGAGCGAGGACAGGCTGCAGCTGGCCGCCCAACCTACACGCTGGGTCATTCTCTCAGCCTCGTCTGCCCGCAACTCAGGAAAACACTCTGAATAATTGACTTGGACGTGGGCCGCCTCGTCCCCCTGGGGCAGCCGGCTTCCTGTCAGCTAGTGAGGCTAGCGGTGTGTGGTATGAGACGCTGGTGAGGCTAGCGGTGTGTGGTATGAGACGCTGGTGAGGCTAGCGGTGTGTGGTAGCTGGTGAGGCTAGCGGTGTGTGGTATGAGACGCTGGTGAGGCTAGCGGTGTGTGGTATGAGACGCTGGTGAGGCTAGCGGTGTGTGGTAGCTGGTGAGGCTAGCGGGGTGTGGTATGAGACGCTGGTGAGGCTAGCGGTGTGTGGTATGAGACGCTGCATGTGTGAGGGACAGCTAGGGTTTTATTGAAATGGTTCAGAGAGGCAGGAGGCAGGAATCTCCAGGTAACATCCTCCTTCTGAAGGAGTGGAAACACGGCCACTGGGGGGCAGTGTTTGACCCTGATCAACTGAAATTCTAATAACTCTATTAACACGCATGCACACAGACACACCACACACACTGCTCACCTATTAAAATAGTTTATTTTGTGTAGTTCCGCGTTTTGGTTGTCATGAATGGTATCTTGTGTGTTTTTAATGTTGTTACCTCCACCCCAGTGACGGCGTAGGGCGAGAGGTAATGTTTTCGGTGTCGTGTGTGCATGCATTTGTTTGTGTGTTTTTCTGTTTGTGTGTTTTTCTGTTACCCGAGTAGGCGATCTGCTAGTGGGAAAAGAAACACTACTCGGTTAATCTAAAGGCTACAATATGGCCTGTTTGGCCGTGAAAGCACGCATTTCGAGCACCTGTGCCCATTTTCAATTGTTACCAAAGAGGATAGAGCGTTGGCGGCTGCCTGGAGAAAAGCGCTGTATACGGAGTCTTCTTTCGAGCGCTCCGGCTTTTTGAAAACATTGCCAACTCAACTTTTCAGAAAGGTGCTGCCAACGTCACTGCGGCTCTTTCAGGCAACCAATGATCAGATATTAGATAGGGCATGACTCGTCAGCTGTCTGGGGATCCCGGGGGACCCCCCTGCCTGGATATTAAACGGAATATCTGAAAGTGCACCAATCGTAAAAATAATAAATGCAGCCAGCTGTCAGGGGCAGTGATGACTGATTACTAGTTGACTATTGTCTAGCCAGCTAACTGGTTACGTTTTTAAAGCTATATTTATTTACATGGACACAGTTCTTGGGTGCAAAGTTACGTGGTCACGAAATCTAGCAATAATTAGCCCATGGGCTTGCTAATGCTAGCCATGGTTCGGTTTTCCGTACTGTTAAGCATTTTCGGATCAAACTACACCGTGGTTTTGCATAGTGTTAAAGCATTTTATGAATTGAGCCTGTTCGACTTTCAAACCTGTTACAGCGTAGGTAGCCTATGAAAGAACTAGTGAGTATATATATTATGCCACTTCATTTGTTTTGTTTTGACAATTAAACGCTGGTACCGGGTCTCTGATTTTGCCGGGTCTCTGATTTTGTTTATCTGCATACTGTGCATAGTAGGCAGTGGTGTGAGCGGACTTTGTACTCTGGCTCCACGCAGCACTCCCATCATTTTGCGGTAGGCTAATCATGTTGGTAATGAGCCCTGAGGTGGTGCTGAAAAAGACAGCCCCCATGTGCGTATAGCCTACTCCTATAGTTCTATATCGTGGAGCTCCGCCCCACAGGCTTCGCTCCTAGTGGCTTGACCAATCGTAGCTAGCTACGCGCACTGAACAATTTTTACTATGCACGCACCTCGACCAATGGGAGTAAACCGGTGCCTTGCCAGAAAACCCGCGAACCCAGGGTATAAATAGCCTGTCATACCATCAGTTCGGCTCCTTAAAATCTTCAGCTCGCGAAAGAACAATGAAAGAGAAGATTCCTCCGATTAAGAGGATGCCTTCGGCGGCGCTGGCAGCATCAGCGCCCCCGCCGCTACCTTCTTCTTCTTTCCGCTGCCGCTGCCCCAACCCACGGCGGGCAGAAGACCGGCACTCCCTGTGCTTCATCTGCCTGGGGCAGCGTCATGCCACCGAGGGACTGGATCCCCCTCCTGCATGTGGGGAATGCCGTCTGCTTCCTGCGGCGGCTAGGATGGAGCGGGCGGCGTTTTTCTTCAAGCAACAGCCAGAAGATACGCTGGACCGGCTCGACTCCTTCCAGCCCACACCTGCTGTGGATACTACACTCCCGGCGTGCCAGCTGTCACCGCCGGCAGACGCCGTTTCCGTCCCCCTTCAACCCCGACGCCGTCAGTGATGAGGAAGGGGAGGAAGTTTGCCCGGGGCTGGATTCAGAGCTGTCTGGCCCCGAAGATTCTGCCGCGGTTTCCGACGCTGGGGCGTCCACCGCTCCCTCTGCTGCTCTGGGAGACGACCGTGAGTTTCGCCGCGACCTACCGCTTCTCATCGGCAGGGCGGCATCCCTCCTCGGTGTCCAGAGTCCGGAGGATGAGGCGGAAGAGGGGCTTCCGCTCTGGAGTCTGGTACGCTACGGCCAACCCGGTCGGCGTAAACGCCAGCTCCTACCCGCCATGCCTGGCCTGGAGGTCTGGGTCAGGGCGGAATGGGAGAGCCCTATCAACATCAGGGCTCCCCTCAGGGCTCACGCTGCAGCTACTCGAGTCCACGGCTGGAGTGCCTGCTCCCAGGCCGTCTCCCCGCCGCTGGAAGCGGAGCTTGCTGCGGTCCTCGTCCCTGGTTCTTCTGCCTCCAAGAGACCTTCCATGCCTGCGGCCAGGGATAAGACCACCATGGCCTTAGCGGAGAAGAGCTTCGAACTAGCTGCCCAGGCAGTGGCAGCCTGTTCATCCATCGCTCTTCTGGCCTGCTACATATCCAACCTGGTGCTAGACGACAACAACGCTCCAACTGAGTCCCTCAAATCCGAAGTCGCAGATGCGGCGGGAGCCATCAGCAGGCTGGTCACCACCAACGCTTCCTGCCTCGGGGCAGTTATGGCTTCCAGCGTGGTGCAACAGCGCCATCTATGGTTGTCACTCACCGGTCTCAAAGAGGAGAGCAAGGCTGCTCTCATCAACAGCCCCATTTCTACGGAGGGTCTATTCGGCTTGGCCGTTTCCAACCTCCTGGAACAGTGCAAGGCTCGTGACCAGGATGTGGCGGTCCTCTCGCGCCATCTTCACACCCAGAGGGGCTCTCGGGCACCACCATCTCGCCCTCCCGACGGCCGTCCCGCCTCCTCAGGCGCCGCCAGACGCAGGGCTCGAGGTAAGACGGCTGTCTCTCGTCCCGAACGGCACGGTGAGGCTCCGGCTTTGCAGCCGCCGCCCTCCCAGCCTCCATCGATGCAGCCCCGTGTCGCCCCGGCTTGGGGCTCACGGGCACACAAGAGGCAGCCCACGACTACTCCCATCAGACCTCCGGTGCCCAAGTTGCCGCGTAGCTACTGACGGGTTGCGGGGATGTCAGACAGTGTTAAGAGTCCCAGTTCTGCTCTGTGTTCGCGCCCTCCGAGCGAGTTAGCATCGGAGAGTACCCATGTAACTAGGACCGAGTTCAATAAACACGCAGCTGCACTTTATTCAAGTTGTCACGGCTCGGTTTATGGGTTTTCACAGTCTGCATCCCCTGCTAGTCATTCTACTGTTTTCACTCCGGTTCTGAGCCCCGCACGAGCGCTCGGAACCGTAGAGAGAGACGGTACTTTATCCCCCCCATGCGAGCAGCCCAGTCACGCCCCACGCCTCGGTTACGAGCCCCGTGAGAGCGCTCGGAACAGGTGAGACAGCTGATGGTAACTCAGTCAATTCTCTGAGAGGGTCCGGGGGGCGTTACGAAAACTGCGCATGTTTCATGGTCGCGCAGTTCCTCGTATGACCACAAGCCGGCGACATACACCACGCCATCGGTGGGCCCCATGAGAGAGCCTGCACTCGCTAGCTCGGGGTTCACATTTGCACTGCCCCGAGCGACGCTACCCGGTGTGAGTTTCAACGCTTCCTTTTCGGTAGCGGGCCCCGCGAGAATGCCCTTCCCCGTTCAGGGGAACAAGTCGGCGGCTAGCTTTGTGAATGCATCTAGCTCCGCTTGTGCTTAGGGTCACACAGAGCCTACGGGCTCGTGTGTTTCTGTCAATGAGACCTCGCGGTGTGACATGCCTGTTAATGACAGTTCAGCACGTCACCGCTCGGCCAGCATGTCTGCATCTGGGTGCACGTCAAATAACACACCCACTAATAATGACAGTGTGGCCTGTCATCGACGGCACTCGCTGGTCAATGCAAAGAGCTTTGTCCCCTCTGTTTGCTTATCTGCTAAATACAAAGGGCGCTCGCAGTCTGCCTCAAACGGTTTCCCTCGCAGTGTTGGCTGTTCGCCTAGTAAGGCTAAAAACCCCAGCGCGATTCAGCCAGCCTTTTCGAGAGACGTGTCAGTACCGGTTTCGCGGAGGTTTCGCCCAGTGTAGAGGGCTTGATTTCCTCGCAACCGGCTACCGATCTCAGGGGAACAGCCGGGTTTTCACCCGGTGGGTCTTGCTCGTTAGCTTTTAACCCCTCGGTGCCCAGCTCACATTCGCTGCGCGCGCCGGCCCCCCCTCCAGTCAACCTGCAGGTTTCGCGGGAGAGAGGGAGGGGGAAACGGCCTCTCGTTCGGCATAACGCGCGGAGCTCTTCCGCCGTGATGTCTGATGCGGCGCGTTTTCAGCAGGCTGATAACCGGGTGCGGACTTCTGGGCCTCATGTGGTTTCTCCGGAGCCCTTTCGGGGGCGACCCCCCATGGCCCGTGATTCTGATAAATTTCAGTTTTACGGGGGCGGTCAGGGTCGAGGAGGAATATACCCAATTCCTCTCCCACATACCAAGGTTTTCAGCCCAGCCTCTCTCAGACCACTTCCCCACCTGGATGGCGTTATGCTCCCCATCCAGCTGGCTCAGTCGAGTTCTGAGGGAGGGATACTCCATCCAGTTCCGCTGTCCCCCACCTCCTTTCCGGGGCGTGGTGGAGACTGCGGTCTCGTCCCCTGCCCAGGCCATGGCTCTCACGGGAGAGATCACAGAGCTATTGGCCAAAGGGGCAATTACAGTGGTCCCTCCGGAGCAGAGGAATACGGGTTATTATTCCCGCTACTTCCTCGTGCCCAAAAAGACGGGCGGTGTGCGGCCAGTTTTGGACCTGAGCCTCTTCAACAAGTCAGTCTCCAAACTGAAATTCCGCATGCTGACGGTGCGTAAGTTACTGGAGATGTTTCTCCCTGGCGACTTCTGCACCAGCATAGACCTGAAGGATGCTTACTTTCACGTTCCTATTGTGCCACGGCACAGACGGTTCCTGAGGTTCGCTTTTCAGGGCGTGGCTTACGAGTATACCAGACTCCCGTTCGGTTATGCTCTAGCACCGCGGACATTCACGAAATGTCTGGACACAGCTCTTGCGCCGCTGCGCAGACAGGGCGTCAGAGTACTAGCCTACCTCGACGACCTGCTGGTGTTAGCGCCGTCTGCACGGCTGGCGATGGTACATACCGCATGTCTAGTGAGCAACTCACTCGCCTTGGATTTGCCATCAATTGGGAAAAGAGCTCTCCATGGCCCTCACGCCAGGTGACCTATTTAGGTCTCAATCTGGACACGATAGCCATGTCAGCGTCTCTTTCCGTGCCAAGGAGGGGAGCCCTGGAGATTTCTCTCCGGAGGGCTCGCCCATTAGCGACGGTCTCAGCGCATTCTGTCATGCGTCTGCTCGGTCTCATGGCAGCAGCTCATGTGGTGGTCTCCCTCGGCCTGCTTTACATGAGACCGTTTCAGATATGGTTTGCCCAGCTTCGTCTGCATCCTGTGCGTCACAGACGTCGCCGTGTGCGGTTACCCCTGTCACTGTCGACGGGTCTGGCTTATTGGATGGACCGGCGCGTCGTCGCTCGCGGGGTTCCACTGGGCCGAGTGTCAAATTACGTTGTGGTGTTCACAGACGCTTCCCTCGATGGTTGGGGAGGGACTTGCGAGTCCCAGGCCGTCGGGGGAGTGTGGGCCGCGGGAGAGCGGCGCCACATCAACCTCCTGGAGTTAGAGACAGTGTTGCTGGTTCTGCGCCACTTCGCACAGCTGGTGCGCAGCCGCCATGTGCTAGTGAGGTCGGACAACCAGACGACGGTGTCCTATATGAATCGCCAGGGCGGTGTTCGCTCTCAGTCACTTCACCTCCTGGCCGTGGACCTGTGGGTGTGGGCGGCAGCCAACCTCAAGTCCTTGAAAGCCCTTCACATAGCTGGGCGTCTGAATGTCAGGGCCGACCTGATGTCTCGAGGCGGCCCTCGACGGGACGATTGGAGCTTGCACCCCCAGATTGTAAAACTTCTGTGGGCCCGCTTCGGGAGGGCGGAGGTGGACCTGTTCGCGTCGAGAGAGAACGCGAAGTGTCCCCTCTGGTACTCCCTAGCTCCTCAGGACAACCCCCTGCTAGGAACGGACGCTTTCGCTCATGCTCCGTGGCCGGGGGTTCTCTTATACGCATTCCCTCCAACAGCCCTCATTCTGCCGCTGTTGGCCAGGGTGCGGGCAGAGGGGGCATCAGTGATTCTGATAGCCCCGGCTCTCCCCACGGCCAGATGGTACGCGGAAGTGGCGGCGTTGGCATCGGAACAGCCATGGCCCCTTCCGCTGTGGCCGAACGCGTTGTCCCAGGCCAGGGGCGCGATTCGCGTTCCCCCGGTACTGGGCAAGCCATTGGTGGCCTGGCGGCTGAGCGGCGGAGACTGTCCTGCAGAGGGCTGTCTCCAGCCGTAATCAGTACTATCCAGAGCGCCCGTGCTAGCTCCACTGCTAAGCTTTATTCTAGCAAGTGGGCGGCCTTTGCACGCTGGTGCGAAGAGAGAGATTTGCTCCCCGAGTGCTGCTCTGTGGAGGCTATTCTCGAGTTCCTTCAGCACCTTCTGGATCATGAAAGCGGGCTAGCGGCGTCTACTATCCGAGTGTATGCCTCTGCTATCTCCGCCTGTCACGAGGGCTTCGCGAGGACAACGGCCTTCGCACACCCCTTGGTCAGAAGTTTTTTGACGGGGGTTCGGCGCCTACGCCCTGTGAGGAGGGCAACGGCGCCGCAGTGGGATCTTCCTCTGGTGCTGAACGCGCTTTGTGAACCGCCGTTCAAACCCATAGAGGAGGTGTCGCTTAAGTGGCTCTCAATTAAGACCGCTTTGCTCTTAGCTCTTGTCTCAGGCAAGCGGGTCAGTGAATTACGGGCGCTGTCCATACAGCCAGGATGTCTCGTCATCACTGGTGACGCGAGTAAGGCTGTTCTGCAACCGAACCCTTCGTTTGTTCCGAAAGTGGTTCAGAGTGCATTCAGCGCGCTCCCGGTTGAGTTATCGGCCTTCTTCCCTCCGCCACAGGCAAACCAGGAAGAGGCTCGTTTTCATCGGTTGTGCCCAGTACATGCTTTGGCACAGTATGTCCGGCGCACGGCCGGGGTCAGGACCACATCCCAGTTACTAGTCTGTTATGGACCTGGGAAAGTGGGCTCGCCGCTCTCTAAGCAGCGTCTCTCCCACTGGTTGTGCGAGGGCATTACCCACGCCTATGAGGCGGCGGGTCGCCCTCTGCCTGAGACTGTGAGGGCGCACTCCACAAGAGGGGTGGCCGCTTCGGCGGCCCTCTTTGGAGGAGTAGCGGTTGCGGATATTTGTGCGGCAGCCTCTTGGGCTTCGCCTTCGTCTTTTATCCGGTACTATCTCTTGGATATGCCCCCCTCCTCTTTCGCCGCCTCTGTTCTGGGCACGGCGGCTCTGGGCGCACGGTAGGTTTCTGTGTTCCACCTTGGGGGGCTTATCTTATTATGGGTTGAGTCCTGTTCGGGCCGTTTCCATGCGTATTCGCCTCGGGTAGGACTCCCCGCATGCACCTTACCGCCTCTTGTCAAGGGGCGAGTGGGCGGGACTTCGGGTACACACACTTGTGTGTGTGTCTTTGTACTTGGGGAGTGGCCCTCGGCCAGGCTGACCTATGTTGCAGGAATGGGTCCAGCAAGAGTACATTGTGCGGTTCGCTCCGCTCCGCCTATGCCACTAGGAGCGAAGCCTGTGGGGCGGAGCTCCACGATATAGAACGATGGTTACGACTTGTAACCCCAGTTCTATGAGTGGAGCGAAGCCCCACAGGCAAGATTACTTTGCTGAACCCCCTTTGGCTCGCTGAAGATTTCTTTAGGAGCCGAACTGATGGTATGACAGGCTATTTATACCCTGGGTTCGCGGGTTTTCTGGCAAGGCACCGGTTTACTCCCATTGGTCGAGGTGCGTGCATAGTAAAAATTGTTCAGTGCGCGTAGCTAGCTACGATTGGTCAAGCCACCTGTGGGGCTTCGCTCCACTCATAGAACTGGGGTTACAAGTCGTAACCATCGTTTTCCAGCCTGCTATAAATAAATATTGAATGAATAGGCCTATTGTTCAATAAATCTATTTAGTTTTGCCTGGACATTTCTCTGATGAAGACTTGACGCCGAAACATCCATTATTGTCCAATAAATTGGATGGCGGTTCTTATGCTTTTTAGATAACGCTAAAAATGTATTCACTTGTTATCCGGCATAGGCAGTAAAGGCTTGGTTTAATACTTAATTTTGATTAATAAATTAGAGGTCTGGTTGCATATTGTAGGCTTAGAGTGGTGGAAAAAGGTTGATGAACATTTTTGAGTTTTCAGAGTAGCCTAACGATAGGCTTAATAGGCTATGAGCTGGGCAGTGGATCCACATTAAAAGGCAGCGTTTTTCGATTCCGATAGCTTCATGAAAACTTGGTTGTGGGTTATTCAGGGTTAGGGTTAAGTTAGGCACATTCACGCACACACAGACATACACCAGTGTTTGCCATGTCTCTCCTATGATGTTTTTAGTCTCTCTTACTCTGAAAATGTAATTTAATGTTATTTATTGCTTTATAAATGTTCTAAGCCAGTAGACAAACATACTCCAGGAGCTTGCTCGATCGCCTTGAAATGCGCTATACAAATAAAGCTTTGATTGATTGATTGATTGATTGATTGATTGATTGATTCAATCTGATGGTAAGTAATGCATCCAACCACACATCAGCTTTTAAAGATGTTTATTTGCAAGGACATGGAAGAGACATGAAAGCACCTCCACGGTAATGAAGGCGGGAAAAAATGTTTTCCCCTCCGAGGCGGCCGGGGTTAAATGCACTCTGTCTGGACGGTATCTTTTTTTGAGTAATCTTTTTTTGAGTAATCAGTTACTCGAGTAGGATCAGGTTATGTTACTTGGTTTTAAAATTAGTCGAAATTCCCATCCCTACCATTCACCACCATTCATTTTTTGGACCAGGATTACACAAAAACTACCTGACCGATTTTCATGAAACTTGGTGGAGGGGTGTGGCATGGGCCACACTAGAACCCATTACATTTTGGAGCGGATCCACATCACAGGCCGGGTCCACGAATGAAAACAAATCTTAGAACGAGGCCAGCTCCCTGTGTGGGGGAGCTAGAGACACAGGGTTTGGACTGGGGTGTGCAGGGGGGAGAGCCCGGAGTGCACCGCACCGGCTTCCGGCGTCTGCAACCCAAGGGGGGCGCCACAGAGCTGCCCAAACACGGCCGCCCATTCACCTCCAGTCATGTTTTGGACTTAGGGCTGCTTATTCTCCAGGGTCAAAATGCATGGGGCAACTCTGCTTGTGTCCTATGTTGCGAGTCTTGACATTTTGGATACAACGCCTCTGTGTTTCCAGAAGTCTGTAGCTGCCTATCTGAGGCACCATGAAAGCATTCTGGGGGTTAGTTTGATTTTTGTTTACTTTTTCAAGAGCTTTGATGCTCACTTTCATTCTACTTTCTCAGCCATCCTGTAATACCTCAGAGGAAAATCCACAGCCTGGAGATGGATGGTATGTGTAGTGTTGCATGATGCAGAAGCTTACAGTAGCGAATACAGGATTGATCCAGCCTAGCACAGTTCCATATCCATCAAGGCCATTAAGTTTGCTAGCGCACATGTAAAGTGCCACAGCGCGCGTGGTTAATGGCGTGGGCGTGTCAGCGCACGTGGTTAATGGCATGGGCGTGTCAGCGCACGTGGGTAATGGCGTGGGCATGTCGGCAGCCATGAGGCGTTGGAGCTTAATACTAAGGGGAAGTGACGGTGTGAATGGTTCTCTCCAGTTCAAGCGCACCCTCCTACCCTCCCATGCGCCAAGACAATAGCATATTAATATTTTATATGTCATCCATCAGGAAACCAATAAAAATCCAGGCCCTTGTGGCGTGAGCGCCTGCCTTCGTTGCGTTAGGTGCTGGAGAAAGTTGCACATTGATGAATTACATGTCTGTGCAATTTCGATTGAAAATGCAGCCAACATACAATAACGCAGGCATCTAAATTAAATTCTACCCTCATTAAATGTTTGATTTTTGTGCATTGCTGGAAGCCAGCGCACCTAGTATAGTGTCTGTCGGGTTATCACTCCCTTCCTCCCTCCCTCCCAACAATGTTGGCCTGCATCTCTCTGTTGGCACCACAAGAGGCAATAGTCCCAGCACACCAAGATCAAGAAGGACACCAAAACCAACCTGCCAATCTCCACTGCACAAGTAGAGTAGTGGTCAGAGCATTGGACTCCCACCGGGAAGACCGGGGTTCAAGACCCGGTGGGGATGACTTTATGGGACTATACCCTAAACCTCCACATGTTCATCCTTTCACTCCAACCTTTACCCCTTGCCTTATAGGTCAGATCCTGTCCCAACCCCAACCCTTATTATAACCCCAACCCACACTAGGGACTGGAAGAAGGACACCAAAACCAACCCGTTGATCTCCACTGCACAAGTAGAGTAGTGGTCAGAGCATTGGACTCCCACTTGAAAGACCGGGGTTCAAGACCCAGTGGGGATGATTTTTATGCCTTACCTAAATTTCACAAGTAGAGTAGTGGTCAGAGCATTGGACTCCCACGCGGGACATTCTCAGGGATTACTGTCTACTTACTTCACCACCTAAAGGGAAGTGCACACAGCAAGTAATGACTTTTGTCCAGAAACAGAAGTTGAACCAATTGCAGCAAAATAGCTAACGTTACAAGAATCATCAGTGTAACTGCTTTAGCCACTGACCGCTACCATTAATGTGATGGAAGCTGCTGCTAGTTGTTGTGAGCTTATGAGCTAACTGGCTATCCCGTTCTTATTGTGCTGGATTAGCATTGGAACTGATGTGTCCAGGCGACAAGGCCTTTCTTAATTTATCAGACATTATTTCACGTAATTTCAATTCACAGCTATTTCAGTGGCATGACTAGCTTCCGTCCTACCAGTCCTGAACAGAAACAAGCCAGCCACGCACATAAGCCAGGCTGGACCTGGCCTGGTTTCTCTTTCTCGGGATTCTGATGCTGCTTTCTCAATAAAGAATTAGTCTCTGCTAGAACTCGGCGAGGGTCGTCTCAGAAAAGAGGCGACATGTTGTTTTGAGTTGTCCTGGTAACGGGGAAGGAGGAAGCGTTGTAACAGCTCCCAGCGAGGAGAGGAGCGGCCTGATGAGAGTCCCCAGTCACCCTCTCTAGGACTAGACTATGACTCCCCAATCACCCTCTCTAGGATCCTAGACTATGACTCCCCAATCACCCTCTCTAGGATCCTAGACTATGACTCCTTAATCACCCTCTCTAGGACTGGACTATGACTCCCCAATCACCCTCTCTAGGATCCTAGACTATGACTCCCCAATCACCCTCTCTAGGATCCTAGACTATGACTCCTCAATCACCCTCTCTAGGACTAGACTATGACTCCCCAATCACCCTCTCTAGGATCATAGACCATGACTCCTCAATCACCCTCTCTAGGACTAGACTATGACTCCTTAATCACCCTCTCTAGGACTAGACTATGACTCCCCAATCACCCTCTCTAGGATCCTAGACTATGACTCCTCAATCACCCTCACTAGGACTAGACTATGACTCACCAATCACCCTCTCTAGGACTAGACTATGAGTCCTTAATCACCCTCTTTGGATCCTAGACTATGACTCCCCAATCACCCTCTCTAGGACTAGACTATGACTCCCCAATCGCCCTCTCTAGGACTAGACTATGACTCCCCAATCACCCTCTCTAGGATCCTAGACCAGGACTCCTTAATCACCCTCTCTAGGATCATAGACCATGACTCCTCAATCACCCTCTCTAGGATCTTGACTATGACTCCTTAATCACCCTCTCTAGGACTAGACTATGACTCCCCAATCACTCTCTCAAGGACTAGACTATGACTCCCCAATCACCCTCTCTAGGATCCTAGACCAGGACTCCTTAATCACCCTCTCTAGGATCCTAGACCATGACTCCTCAATCACCCTCTCTAGGATCCTAGACCATGGCTCCTCAATCACCCTCTCTAGGATCCTAGACTACAACTCCTTAATCACCCTCTCTAGGATCCTAGATCAATCAGCCCAGCACCTTCCCACCTCACCACAGCAAATGCATTCCAGTCGGCCCTGACCCAGTTAAGGCAACATGTTATGAGAGGCCAGAAGGCCGTCTCACAAAGACGCTCGCCACCGGAGCGAGCAAACAGGCGTTTACCACACACATCTCACAAACAACAACAAACAGGTGTTTACCACGCACATCTCACAAACAACAACAAACAGGCATTTATCACACACACCTCACAAACATGAGCTGCAGTTTCCCCAGGCTAATCGGGCTTTGAGAGGCTAACATGGCTGTGAGAGGCTAACCGTGCTTTGAGAGGACTTTTTTTTTTCTCAACACCCACCCTCCTCCCCTACACACACGCACGCACGCACACACACACACACACACACACACACACACACAAACACACACACACACACACACACACACACACACACACACACACACACACACACACACACACACACACTCTCTGATCTGATAAAGACTTGAAGAAAGCCTAGTGTGAGCTGGTAACAAAGTAATTCATAGCTATTCACCACTATTAAAAAAAAAAAAATACAGCCCATCTTCAAAGTGAAAACACTGATCTCAAAACGAATGAAAAGAGCTGAAGTCTCTTTAATCTTTCCAGCAAATGATTTGTCTTTGATTGGTTATGTCAGGGGCTTGATCAGCACATCGTGTTGCTGCTCTGGTCCACATAAACAGACTATTCCTTGGGCGGCTGGGGCTTTGATGTTGTTTCACGGTGAGTCCTAGATGTTTATCTCTACACCCCATCCCCCTGCCCAGACCACACTGCTATTCTGCTAATTAGAGGAGCTGGGGTTTTAATGCTGGCACACGTGTAGAAAAAGACAGATCACGGTGGTTCAAAGACGAACGGTGCCCGGGTCACTGAAACGAGCATGAATCAAAATGATAATAACTCTTCCTTAGAAAATGTCTGTGGTGCCCATCACAGAGGTGGGGTTGGTTGTATATGAAAGGAGAGAGGACATCTGATGAGATCTGAGGAGGAGGAACACGTTCTAAGGGATCCCCCTCACCCCCCTCCCTTCTGTTGCTCTCTCTTTCTCTCTCTCTCACCTGTTTTCTGGGTCTGCAGTATCCGCTCATAGACGCCGTCCGCGCCCTCCAGCAGGACCTCGCTGGTCTGCAGCATCTGTGAGGTGAGGAGCAACAACTGGTTAGTTCCATCGCAGCTCATCTCCTGCTCCTTTTATGCTGCTAGCCTGGCATCCTGCAGGAAAGAGGCCATCCTCGCTAGCCTGGCATCCTGCAGGAAAGAGGCCATCCTCGCTAGCCTGGCATCCTGCAGTAAAGAGGCCATCCTCGCTAGCCTGGCCTCCTGCAGTAAAGAGGCCATCCTTGCTAGCCTGGCATCCTGCAGTAATGAGGCCATCCTCGCTAGCCTGGCATCCTGCAGTAAAGAGGCCATCCTCGCTAGCCTGGCATCCTGCAGTAAAGAGCCCATCCTCGCTAGCCTGGCATGGCCTCGTTTGCCAAGCGAGCTCCTGTCCTGTGAGGATTGGTTTGTTTTTACAGAAGACAGCGGTGTAGGGTTTAGCATAAGCCATCCAGGGATGGTCATAACCAGAGGGACCTGCATGGTGTAGAATGTCAACCAGGACGTTATAGTAACCGTATGCTACTGTGTATAAGGTTGGAATCCAGGTTGTTTGGTCTGAGACCTTGTGAATTCAAAGGCAGATGTTAGGTAATTACAGTAGTGTGTCTGTTATGAGAACCTGGGGTCTGGTCTTGTTTTCCAGGCATGTCCCAGTCTGATCTACATCTAAACTTAGCTCCTGCATCTCTCGCTGCCGTCACTGAGAGCACCAACGTCCCTCACCTCCTCCACGGTTGCATTTATCCAGGCGGTAGCGTTTTATCACAGACAGGGAAGCCCTGGGAATTAGCTGACGCTTTTAACACCAGAATAAAACACAAATACCATCCCTCCGGAAGGCTGAGCATGGTGGCTCTTTCAGCGGGTTAATGATGCGCGTGTTTACTGTCAGGGAAGCTGGTAAATACCTACGACCCCACTCAGGAGCCACAGTAGACCATCTGGAACCTTCCATCTTATTATCTGGGTGTGCAATTAATGGTTCGTCTGAATGAAATGACGTTCGGTCTAAATCAGTCCCAACTCCTTTTTAAAATATGATTGAAGCTGAGAGGACACAGTGTTTGCTTTCAGTTAGTGCCATGGGTCCAGGGCCTTGATGTCCAGAGCCTCAGTGTAATTGACTTGTACACGACCCCTGACCCCAGAGACCTGCAGAGCACGGCAAGGGGGCGCGGCAGCTGGCAGGCCTCTCTCAGACGGACGCTGGCCAACAACGTGCCTGGGAGATCGATCCCTGCTCTGTGCCAGCTCTCCAGCTGGCCAGAGGGTGAGAGAGGGGACCTCCTTAGTGGCGCGGAGTGTGGTGACAGGAGCTAAGGGGACCAGCGCTGCTGTGACTGTGGCAGGATGTCAGCAATGCGCTCCCAGCGCCCTACTTCCACCTAGATATGTAACGGTCTGAAAATTTCACACCATGATTATAGCAACCAAAATTATCACGGTTATCAGTATTATCGTGGTATTGCTAAAGTATGCAGTAGTTTTTGAAAATGTTCAAAAATTACTGATACATTTCACCAAGTTTTATATTGAAAACCACAAATGGCAAATTAGCAGCACTATGCACTTTTTGTTTGCATAAACAAAATAATGTGTCTTGGAGACTGTTGCTAACTTAGGTTGACACTCGCGATTAATTTGATCTGGTTTCATCATGGTTTATCATTATACCGGTTATCGTCACATCCTTACTTCCACCCAGAGCCTGTTCTCTCTATGCTGTCCTTCCACCCAGAGGCTGGTCTCTCTATGCTGTCCTTCCACCCGGAGGCTGGTCTCTCTATGCTGTCCTTCCACCCAGAGGCTGGTCTCTCTATGCTGTCCTTCCACCCAGCGTGTGTGTTCTGAACCTTGAGAGTACCCTCACTCAGTAGCGGCATGGCATGCTGTTTCCTAACGGGGTAAATACTGGATTAAGGCCATGTCTCAGAAGATTGAGGGTGTGAACACCTCCATGGCAGAACATGGGATATGTAGACAGGTCCGAGAGCGACGCCAGAAGATGCACAGTGTTTGTCAAAGATGGGTAACAAACACAGGTTTACATGGCCCACCCAGTGTGATCTTTGAGTATATGATTAGCAACCCATAGGACAGGGTGGGGGGTTGTGTGTGTGTGTGTGTGTGTGTGTGTGCGTGTGTGTGTGTGTGTGTGTGTGTGTGAGATAGTCCACAGCTGCAGTAGCAGGGCTCGGAGCCATGTTGCAGGCTGTGATTACTCCACTAATGGGTGCAGAGATGACGGGCCTGGTGGCAGACAGCAGCACAGAGGTGTATTTATACCAAACACTGAGGTAAACAGGTCCCAAGGTCACTAAACACTAGTTAGGTTAAGTGGCGTACTTAGTGGTAGCATCACCAAGGGTAGGAGTTCCACCCACGTCTACAGCCACCAAGTGGTAATTCCAAGGTGCATCAACAAGAGGGACTCAGTGACAGACACTGCCTGGTCTCTGAGACCATCCTGGCTGTGTCCTAAGAGAGATACCAGACCTGCTCTCACCACAGTGCTGTTGAGTGAGTGTAGATACACTACCATGCCAAGACACACTTCTATACTATGCACTCCCTCTTCAATATAGAAAACAAAGCAGAGATCAATATCACCTTACCCAAAGGACAATTGCATTCTACTCAGCTCGATGAGAAAAATAAATGTATGACTTATGAGTGAAAGAAAGTATGACCAGTAGAGGCAGGTCCACTAGATCCAGATCCACACAGCTGCTCCTCCATCTGGTTATTTTATCATTCATCCTTTGTTCAGATATCCAGAAAAAACAACAATAACAACACCATTTTGCTCAAATTGCTCGCTGGCATTACGTTAGTTCCTCCGGACAAAATTATCCAGTCAGAGGATTGGGATGCTGTTTTTTTTACTATTAAGAAGGCAGAGTTTCCTCCCGGAGGTGTAGTGGGTTCTGACACCAGATGCCTGGGTCTCCTGCGCTAAATGCACTACTGAAAAACCAGCCCTGCTCACCGCGTGTTTCTACTGTGTTTCTACTGTGTTTCTACTGTGTTAGAGCCATCCCTCGTTCCTCACCCCTCCTCCAGGGTTTCACTGACCCGTCTGAGCCACCGGCCAACCGCGGCGTTTGATTGGCTGCGTTAAATGTCAGTCTGAGGACCAGCGCTCCCATGGCTGGTCACTTTGCACTTTGCCTAGTCTGAGTACCAGGATGTGCTGTAGTACGAGCCTGGAGAGGACATTATAAATGCATTAAGCAAATGACTTTCAGTCCTATGGTAATGGTGTCCAGGTGCAGTGACCACCTGGTCCTCCGCAGTCAATAACAGCCCAACCAACACAGCATGTCATATGTTCACTGAGCTGGAACTGGAGATGTGTCTGACAGAGATAAACAGCTGGGGTCAGATGGAAAAGCCAAAGTGACCAGTTCGGTGGTCTCCCAACCTCTCAGGTCAGGTGTGTGACAATCATTGGGACTTTGACTTTGAAGTACAGTGTGAACATTTTAAGGTGTGAACTACACAACGCACATCGTGAGAAGTGACGATTTGAGAGGACGGATTCAAATGATCCACAAGGTGAGATCATTCAGCCTCCAAACAGCTTCTCTTCTGTCTAGTCGTCTTCATCACAGACAATGAACCGTAGAATAATCAAATATGAGCAATAGACATCAGGAAAGAGGCCTTTATGAAACTCCGCTCCGAATTTATTTCAGTGGACACAATGTGTTAAGAGGAATAGCCTCGATAGCATGCTGTGCATCAGTCCCATGGTCAACATTGATTGTATTATTTACCACAGCCTCTCAGCCATATTACCTAACCCTCTCAGCCATATTACCTAACCCTCTCTGACATGCGTGCCGGCTGGTTGGGCTGCTGGGAGGACATCTGGACACGGTGGAAGTGGCTGTTTGGGGTTGCTATGACACACAGTGTTCTCCTCATAACATAAACAAATAAAATAAAATAGCATGCTTCAATGCCCTTTTCTAAAATTAAAATAAAAAAAAGTACATTTGTAACAAATGTACAGTTAATCTGTATTGAGCATAATCTTCGAGCAGGCAGCAACATTTCATTGTGACTGTACAGCATATATTACATGTGATAAATAAAAACGAATCAAATCAAATAAAAAACTTAAAACGACTCTTATCAACCTATATATCAACCAAAAGCAAGCATTATGAAAGACTTCAGTATTTGGTATGCTCACCATGTCATAGGCAGAGACCACCTTCTTGAGGACTTCCGGTAGCAGACCTTGGGGCTCTAAGCTGGGGTACTGCTCCTTCAGGTTGAACACCAGGAGAGGGCTGTTGTCTGCCCCTGACAGCCGAGAGGACAGGGCCAGGATGCACTGCTTCAAGTTGGCCACCGCCGACAGGCCACAGAGCTCCTTGAAGGGCACGATGGCGTTCTGCAGAGGGAGAAAGTGTGGGTGGTTCCTGATTAAGGACTGTAGGTGGACAAAACTGCGCTTCACACAACAAAGCAAACCCCAGGTGCAAAAAATGACTGGACTCAGGGAAATAATATAAAAGAATGAATGTCTATCATCATTCAGTTTTTCATAACTTCACTGTATTTACATGCGGAAAAAAAAGGCTATTTTGAACCCATTTGGTGTAGTTATTTCATGGTGAATTAAATAGGTATAAGTGTTGTTTTCTAATTTAGTTGAATAGAAAACGGTCTTTATAACTGAAAGGCTGATAAATGGAAAACGACAGGGTTGAAATGTTACAGTAGGTTGTCTTCTCTGAAGAGGATAAAACGTCATTTGATGATGTTATTTGTTAATTACCAAACCATTAATGAGGTCCCTTGAAATACTAAACAACACACCTGGCAAAAACAGCTGAATTAATCTGAGTTTGCTGCTAAATCTTAATCGCACATTCAGGCTAATTATCTACAGATCTGAGATGGTCTAAAAATAGAGCCCCTCTGGGAAGCGCAGCCTGTTCTGCTGTGTATAGGTCTACAGTAGGTGTGCCCTTATAGGAAGTGCGTTTCACTTGTCACCCAGCCGACTTGCATCTTTGTTACTCAAGAGCACTCAAGTAAAACTCCCACTTTCAGTGAACCAACAGTAGCACTTGCATGCAGAAACACACACACACACACACACACACACACACACACACACACAAACACAAGCACATTCCCTATCTAAGGCTAAATTTACTGCATAAACATCCAGGAGAAGAAACCGGGAGAAGGCCCGAGATGTGTTATACTGTAGCCTGAGGGCCAGCAGCTACACAATGACTTCAATGTAAACAAAGCTAGTAAAACCAACCTTGGTACACAATGTGTAATGAAATACCACCTACGGCCAACCACAGAGATCAGAAAGAACTATGCAGGTCCCCACCTCTACTACTACTACTACTACTCCTACTGCTATTACTACTACTACTAATACTACTACTACTGCTACTACTACTTCTCCTACTGCTAATACTACTACTACTAATACTACTGCTACTACTACTACCACCACCACCACTACTACTACTGCTGCTGCTGCTACTACTTCTACTACTACTACTACTACTACTACTACTACTACTACTATGACTACTACTACTACTACTATTACTACTACTACTACAGTACTACTACTACTGCTACTACTACTACTACTGCTGCTGCTACTACTACTGCTACTACTACTGCTGCTACTACTACCACTACTACTACTACTACCACTTCTACTACCACTACTACTACTACTACTACCACCACTACTACTACTACCACCACCACTACTACTACTACTACTACTGCTACTGCTACTACCACTACTACCAGTACTGCTACTACTACTACTAATACTACTGCTGCTGCTACTACTACCACCACTACCACTACTACTACTACCACTACTACTACCACTACTACTACTACCACCACCACCACCACCACCGCCGCTGCTGCTGCTGCTGCTACTTCTACTACTACTCCTACTTACCACCACTACTACTACTACTACTACTACTTTAAAAAACCTTATGGGCTAATAAAAAAGGCAATCAAACGAACATCAAATATTGGCCTAATGGGATTTTCTGTATCATCTAGAACTGATTCTATTGAAAACGTCAGAGTTCAATGTCCTCTCTAATTCATCATGTCTGATAATCTAACAATCTAATATCACAATATTGACAGCCGACAGTCACCACCTTCTAGAATTATTACTGACACACGCCTATAAGCACATCCTGACATATCAGACAAGATATCTCGGATTTACTTTAAAATATTAAAAAGGTCTGCTCAAAAGCTTCTACCTGGATGTCTGGCTATTTCATCCCGTAGCCCACTGCTGTTGGATGGATCTCACCAGACTGACTGTGCTTTGAAGTATGTTGTGCAACACACAGAGATTCGATCTAATTAAATTAAGCTTTGTGGCTTTGTTTTCTCTTGCAAAGTTCAAGTGCCAAGCTATGTTCTCAAGATGCTACAGATACTTTGTCGTAAATCTGTGTGATCTGTGTTTGACTCAGGGTCAGTGTTCTCATATTCTGTCATTTTCTGAGCAAAACATTCCCATGCAGTCAACATGGGAAAATAAACTTGATTCACAAGGCACATCCATGATGAGGCTAAATGAAAATATGCACATTCCATTGCAAAACACGTGGTTCTTTTCTATCAGAGGCTGAGCACAGACAATGTTTTCAGTTCTTACCTGCATGTTTTCTCTGAGGTCAGTGGCCTCTCTGAGAGGCATAGTGGCTGTCTTGAACACCTCGTCTACAGCCTTGATCAACAAGACCCTCATGGTGGCATATTCCCGACCCCTCTTGCCCTTGCGCACTGACAGCCCTCTCTTGTGGGGTTTACCCCCTCCCCTCCGGTTGGTGATGGCCACATGGACAAACAGCCAGGTGTGGGGCAGAACCTCCCCTGTTAGTGACTGAAGCGGTATATGGCGGAATCCAGGCTGCAGACACTCAAAGGGAATCGTGTACTGGCCGATGAACTCGTCGCCGATGTAGTCATCGTCCAGCACCACGAAGCGCACCATGGCTAGCTCAGGGAGATTGATCTGGAACTCGCAGCTTTCATCAAAGATCGGGTTGTCCCCGTTCTGGTTGGCGGTTTTAGTTCTTTGCTCAGCACAATCGGCCGGGATGCCGTGGATCTCCACATAGACGTACGGGTCGATGACATCGCCTTTGGCGCCTGAGCCTTTGGGTTTGGGGAAGTTCTGTCCACTGATGATTTTGATGTGTAAGAGCTGTGGGGACACACCAGGCACTGAGTCTTTAGTGTTGGCACTGAAGTATGATACCTGCTCCCTCATGATGGCCGGACGAAGAACATAACCGCTGTTCCCATTCTGACGGAACCAGCCGATGTTCAGGTCCATCATCAGGCCTGGTGTCTGGTAGTTCATTGCCACAATCTGGCAACCACACTTCCAGAAGTCCTGAGGGTTCATGTTACTGGAGTCAATCCGCATCGGGCTGGGGTAGATCCGAGCCAAAAACTTCTTGTTGTAGTTCACAAAGTCTCCTGGGAAGTCGCTGGCGCAGCGACTGGCGAATACCTCATTGAAGGAGCAAAGCTCCCAGTGCCTCTGGCTTTGGAAGGACGTGGGGAAGTCTTTGAACTCAATTGACTTGCACAGGGTCACCAAGTCAGAGAGGTCTTTTGAGAGTTGGAACTTCTTCAGTGCAACACTTTGTTGTTCCCCCGTCTCAATGGTCATTCTTTGGGACATCTCAGCACCCTCGTCCTCGTCTGTCACCTCACCCTCTGAGCTAGTGCAGCTTGTGCCAAGTTTCTTCCCTTTCAGCAGGATCTGACCCTTCATGTCAGTGGGCGAGGGGAGGTAGCAGTCCTCCAGTTTGGGAGAGTTCATGTGGATCTTATCTCCAAGGATCTTCTTCAGATGCTGGAACATGACCCTCTGCTGCTTTAAGGAGCAGTGGTTTTCCAGACACAATATCAAGGGGAAGTCAGACGCCACAAAGGCGTATTTGTTGATGATGTCAATGACGCTGCGGAAAACTATCTGTGAGGTCATTGTGTGCCCAGTGTAAATGACAGGCTCGTTGTCCGGTCCGTCCCATACATCAAGTTCCACACTACGGCAGCCCATCTTGAGGGCACGGATGTACCCGGTAATGTCAGAGGGGCCTCTAAACTGATCCTCAATGAGATAGGTGTTGTGGGATGCATTGATGTAATAGTGGGACAGAGGCTGGTTCATGTCCTGGCAGACTGTTTTGTGTTCAGGGTCAAAAATATGGCACTCTGGCGACATGAGGTAATTTGTAAACCCATCGAGGGAGAGCCAGCCCTTAGCCTGGCCTTCTTTGGAGGGCTCGTAGCTCTGAATGACCTCCAGGCTGGTGTCTTCACTAACTTGAGCCATACCCTGCTCAGCCTCCAGAAACATCATTAGGTCCTTGGCATCCAGAAACTCCTTGTTGCTAGAGAACTGGACAAGAAGGAAGTATATTTCAGGTCTGGTACAAAGGTCATGAAATACTTCAATGAACTCGTCCTTAGTCACATCACAGCCCATCTTATCTTTAGCTTTGTGGAACTCCTTGAATTTGAGTTCTATCTTAACATTTTTAAGTCCAGGGTTTAGGTTTTTGATTAGTTGCACAGCAGCACATAAACTGATGTGATTGCTATTGTTGACATCAGCGTTTTCAAAAAGTTTACCTAGCCAGGAGGAGCGCAAGTCATTCTGGGTGCTCTCTATCATGTTCAGAGTATGTTTCCCATAGGATATCAGGTACCTAAGCCCAGTTACCCAAATGTTGGCAACATCAGCTGAGTTTGCCACCAAGTCCAAGGACTCATAGTTCTCCCCATAGATGATGGAGAACGCACAGTCTTCCGATATCTGATCGTAAATTCCATTGGTTCTAAAAGTGTCTGTGTTCTTCCCCGTTCGCACCTCCTTAATGGACTTGATGTCGATTTTGGCTTTGTCAGACTCCTTTTTGGAGGGTTCCCACCTGAGGGACTGCATGTCGGCGTCCAGGAGGAAGTACCGGTGGTAGACGCGCGAGTTTGAGCGCACCTTCTTCAGCTCTGAGCCGTCCACCATGGCATTGATGCAGTCGCTGGCGCTGCTGATCTTCTTCTCGGTGGGCATGCTGCTGAACGACACCGTTTTCTTCCTCTCTTTACGCTGCCTCGAGCCATCCTGAGGAAAAGAGACAAAAACATTGTACGATTTAACTTGTAAGAAGGAAGTCCAATCCACTGATCAGGAAGAACTAAGCATGAATTAAGAAAAAGTTGATTAATCTGAGTAAGATATTAATCTCTAAATTAGAGAAACAGCACGTAGGGTTATGTGGGTCAACCATGCACTTCACCGTCTAGCCACCAGAGGGTGCCATCATGGCATTGACATGGCCTCCACGTGGGAAGGTCACAGAGACACGCGGTTTGGGCTGGCAGAAAGGTCTCGACAAACACAGCAATACCAGACATAAACACCAGCTCCCCGTGTGGGGGTGCTAGAGACACAGGGTTTGGACTGGGGTGTGCTGGGCTAGAGCCCCAAGTGCACCGAACTGCCCTCCACCGGCTCTGACCTGAGGAGGGCGCCACAGAGCTGCCCAACCACAGCCGCCCATTCACCTCCATTCATTTGTACTTGAGCTCAGGAGCCAAAATGTTAGTTAGATAAATTGAAATGTTAGTTAGATAAATGTTGTAAATTGATCGATCAATAGACCACGACGGCTCCACAGGCGCTATGTTCTATTAGCTATTAGCTTCAAATTGCAAAAACTTGCAAGACATCAAGGCCCCCACCCTCTACCACTTGGCCTTCAGGTGTGAGGCAGCAAAGGAAGTCCCCTAAGCCCAGTGGGCCCGCCACTGATCCCGCCCCCCCATCTGTGCTCGTCATCGGATCATCCATGGTGCGCCATGTAGTGGTCCCGAAAGCCCGGACCTGCTGCTTCCCAGGAGCTAAGGTCTCGGACATCAGGACTGTTGTCCCATCACTCCTCGCAGATTATCCCCTGGCCTCATCCATTATCATCCATGTCGGAACAAATGACATCAAGCTCCAGCAGTCTGAGCGGCTGAAGGAGGATTTCAAGGCCCTGATCTCCACTGCTCAGGCGTCAGGAAAGACCTGCATCATCTCTGGCCGTTCTCCTCCCCCCGGTATGGTGATGCCAAATATAGTAGGATCCGTCAGCTCCACATCTGGCTGAAAGGCTACTGCTGCCAGTTGAAGCTTCCCTTCATAGATAATTTCACCACTTTCTTGAACCGCTCGGACCTCTTCGCCAGGGACGGCCTTCATCCTAGTAGGTCAGGTGCCCGTCTGCTCAGTATGAATATGGACCTGACGCTGAGATCTTCCAGCGTCTGATGTGGGGTTAGCCCGACCCGTCTCAACCACCCTACTGCCAAACATAAACCTCCTGTACCCGCGGGTCGGGCTACACCAGCTCCATCTCACCAGCACCCCATCACCATAGACCTTGATTCCCTGCCCCTCACTGAGACCTGGCATAGCGACGTTTATATTTCTATAAACTAATTCTGCCCACCTGAATATGCCATTCAGCAAATTATCTCCCACCACACCCCTATTACCATAATGAAACAGTCAGGTGGATCTAATATAAAAAACCTGATATCCGTTCCAGTGAATATACCATCCAGGCCTACTAGTCAGGCGAGCCAGCCCTTTTCTCCGGAAGCTATTTCAATGGCGATTCTAAATGTCAGGTCCCTACCAAGCAAAACTTTTCTCATTAATGATCTTATATGTGAATGTAAATTAGACTGTATGTTCCTAACTGAAACCTGGCTAAATATAAATGGATCAGCAGCCCTCATTGAAGCCTCTCTCTTTTTTCAATCTATCAGAAGTGGGAAAAAAGGTGGAGGAACAGCCACCATAGCTACAGATGCCCTCAGCTGCAGGACCATCTCCTTTGATGATTTCGCCTCTTTTGAATACCGCACTATTGTCCTAAAATGCCAGCCCCCAGTTCTGGCAGTAACCGTGTATAGGCCTCCCAAACAATGCCCTGCCTTCTCTACACAATTTTCAGAACTCCTGTCCATCATCCATACAAATTATGATAAGATTATCATCATTGGAGATTTCAACATACACGTAGACACTGAGGCGGACTCGAAAGCTAGGGACTTTATCAACCTCCTAAACTCCATGGATTTTACCCAACATATCTCTGAGCCAACCCACAACCGCGGCCACACCCTTGATCTAGTTATTACTAAGGGTCTGACTATCACTGTTTTCTCTATTAGTGACCTCGCCCTCTCCGACCATTTCTGTATCTTCTTCACTGCATTGGTTCCTAAAGTCAAAAGTAGTACTGAGCGCTTTATCAAGAAACGTTATCTTACCTCCGCAGTAGCCGATAGTTTTAGAGAAATAATGACCACAAACAATTTATCAACTCCAGAAGTGGGGCCCTTAGGAACTATTGAAGACCTGGCAACCACCTTTAACACCAGAGTAAGGGCAGCCTTAGATTCTGTAGCACCTATTAAACTGAAAAGGATCACAACCAATAATAAAGCCCCATGGCGAAATGAGGAAACATATCAACTAAAGAGAACCTGCAGAAGTTCTGAGCGTATATGGCGAAAAACCAAGCTACAGGTCCACCATGATATTCTCAAAGAACATCTCTCTGCTTTTAATAAAGCAATAAGAAATGCAAGGAAAGACCACTTCTCAAAATTGATATCTATCAACCGAAATAATTCAAGAGTGCTCTTCTCAACCATTGATAGCCTAATAAACCCTGCCGTAAAAACACCTGATAACTGCTCGCTACCTCCAAATGTGAGGAATTTGCAGCTTACTTCAGAGATAAGATTATGAATATTAGGAGGAATATCACTCAGGAAAGGCCATGCATCCCGTTCACAGATCCTCTCCCTCCATGTAATGGACATATGAGCCTGTTTACACTGATGGACACAGAAATGTTGAGAAAAGTAGTATCCAAACTCAAAACCTCCACATGCCTGCTGGATCCAATCCCCACCGATTTTTTCAAAACTATTTTTGACTCTGTATCCTATGACATTTTATCCATTGTTAATGACTCCCTATCTACAGGTGTCTTCCCACCAATACTTAAAACTGCTCTGGTGAGACCCGTACTGAAGAAAAACAACTTAGACACTTCAGTTTTTAGCAATTTTAGACCAATCTCCAACCTTCCCTTTTTGAGTAAAATTCGGGAAAAAATTGTGTTCAAACAGATTAATGATTTCCTAGCTACAAGTTGTACCCTTGACCTTTTCCAGTCCGGCTTCCGTGCCCACCATAGCACAGAGATTGCATTAGTCAAAGTTGTAAATGAGCTCAGAATTAGAGTGCAGCCTTTGATACTATAGATCATGCAATCCTCATCGAAAGACTGGAAAAGTGGGTTGGCCTCTCTGGTCCAGTCCTAAATTGGCTTAAGACCTATCTAACCGGTCGTGATTTCTTCGTTGCCCTCGGTGAATATAGCTCAGGAAAGATCCCTATGACCTGTGGAATGCCCCAAGGATTGATCCTAGGACCTCTACTCTTCAGCCTGTACATGCTGCCCCTTGGCAGTGTCATCAGGAGGCACAATATTAGCTACCATAGCTACGCAGATGATACCCAACTCTATATTTCTGTAACACCCAGTAACTACAGCTAGGTTGACTGCCTTGTCAAGTGTATTACAGATATAAATGTATGGATGTCACATAATTTCCTCCAACTAAACCAGGACAAAACAGAAGTACTGATCATTGGAGAAAAAGCTGAAAGAGAGAAACTAGCTGCACACTTAAAAACTCTGGAAATTGACACCAATTGCCAGGCTAAAAACCTAGGTGTCATACTTGACTCAGATCTTAATTTCGAAAACCACATCAAGAATATTACAAAGACATACTTTTACCACCTAAGGAACATTGCCAAGGTGCAGCCCTTTCTCTCTCAGGCTGACACCGAAAGATTAATGCATGCTTTCATCACAAGCAGGCTGGACTACTGCAATGCTCTACTATCAGGCCTACCAAAGAAAGCAATCTCTAAGCTACAAATGACACAGAATGCTGCAGCACGAGTCCTCACTAAGACTAGACAAAGGGCACACATCACACCAGCGTTAAAATCACTACACTGGTTACCAGTCAACTCTAGAATAGACTTTAAAATACTATTACTAGTCTATAAATCTCTCCACAGTCACTCACCAGAATATATTTCAGACATGCTTGTTAAGTACATGCCAAACAGACCACTTAGATCCTCAGGCACTGAACTTTTAACAGTTCCAAAAGCCAGGACCAAGAAACACGGGGAGGCAGCTTTTAGTTTCTATGCCCCCAACTTCTGGAACACCCTACCGGAGTGCCTAAGAAGGGCCGAAACAACGGAGGTCTTCAAGCGAGACCTCAAGACGTACCTTTTGGACCTAGCCTACAATCACTAGCTAGGACCTTGAGACACAGAAAGGCAGCCTCAAACCTACCTGTGAATCCTCTGTATACATTGGTATTTATCCTGCTATGCAATGTATGTACATCAAGTAATGTACAGAAGCTGGTTATCCTGAAACAGGCTTGTTCTGTTCTGACTGCTGTGTTGCTTCAATGACTCTACTAACCGTTTTCTGTCTCCCCTAGTGCCTCTCTCTCTCCCTCCTATCCTCTAACCAGGTCCAGTGTCAGCTGCGGAGCTGTGGATATCGTAGTATTTAGTACACACACACACACACGTACACACAGACACACATCAGTCCACATCCGGCTTAGGCCTGGACCTGATGCTCTTAGCCTTTCTTGCTTCGAAAATTTAATTTAATGTTATTTATTGTTCTTTAAATGTTCTTAGCCATTAGACAAATATATTCCAGGAGCTTGCCCCAGGTTGCCTGTTTCAATATCTATGTGGTCTGTATGGCTCTATGTGCTACTAACCCTGCTCTGCCTTCCCTCTGCCTTCCCTCTCCCTAGTGCCTCTCTCTCTCCCTCCTATCTTCTTACCAGGTCCAGTGGATGCCCCACTGTCACCAGCAGACCTCCCGAAGTCTGATAGATACCCCTGTGTCTGCTGTAGCATGTCCGTAGAATATTCTCTCTCCTATGATGCTTTTAGCCTCTCTCACTCTGAAATGTAATTTAATGCAACGTATTGCTTAATAAATGTTCTTAGCCGGTAGAAAAACATACTCCTGGAGCTTGCTCGATCGCCTTGTTGAGAGGGGTCAGGGAAGAATTTTTACAGCTCACTTATCTGGCCCCCGGGTGATTACTGTTTTTTTGCTTCCCTCTCGAATATGTAGAGAGTGGGTCATATGCCCACCTCCCTTGTTCTCTGTAAAGCGCATTGTGTTGCCTCTGGGTATGAAATGCGCTATACAAATAAAGCTTTGATTGATTGATTGATTGATTGAACATCAAGACTTCTTTATTTGTATGTAATGTACGTGTACAGTTACAGTGAAATGTCGCTGGCTCCAATATTAATACAGATGAACAATTTACAAATGTACACGTTACAAATACTATATATATATGTATACAGTAACAGATGGGGTTAGATAAGATAAGTTAAGATAACCAACCCAGATAGATTATATACATGCTATATATGGATATGAATGAATAAATAAATAACCTGGGGGGGCATGGGTGTGTTATGTACATGCTATAGCTGTAATAAATAATCCTGGGGGGGTTTAGGTATATTGACTTTTGCATGTGCATGTGGTTATGCTAAGTACACTAGATATTCTATACACTACATGTTCTAGATAATCATTCAGGTGCCGGATGGCTTGTGGGAAGAAGCTCTTTCTGAGCCTCTCCGTGCTCACCATGTGAGTGTGGTATCTCTTCCTGAGCCTCCCCGTGCTCGCCATGTGAGTGAGGTATCTCTTCCTGAGCCTCCCCGTGCTCGCCATGTGAGTGAGGTATCTCTTCTTTACAAACTATGTTTCATTTCCAAAGGAGAACTGGCATAATGTAGCCTATAATGTAGCCTCACTGGCTGGCTGCCTGCTGATGTCACTCTCTGTGGTGATGTGGCTGATGATGTCACTCTCTGTGGTGATGATGTCACTCTCTGTGGTGATGTGGCTGATGATGTCACTCTCTGTGGTGATGTGGCTGATGATGTCACTCTCTGTGGTGATGTGGCTGTAATGTCACTCTCTGTGGTGATGTGGCTGATGATGGCTGGCCTCGATGGTCCAGAGGCACATCCATGTTTACCCTTCATCCCGACCTCAGAGTCCAGAATAAATTAGGCTCTGCACCACTTCTATGGAGTGTGTGAGACTATGTTAAACCCTTGACTCTGGGGATGCAGGGCCCAGTAGAAATGTCACGTTCAGTGAGAGGAACAGCCCAGTGTTCGGGTTGTACTGAGGACGTCCCAGGAGACATGGATACTTGTTTTCATGACTTTCATTATATCATAATACAAAACACTGTGGTGCATTAGGAACCTTTACAGTTACAAATCACGAGATTCAAGTAGGGACACATTGTAGAGGTCACTGTTTACCCATTTCCATCCCCTTTCATCTTTTATTAGACTCTAGACAGCACAAAGCTGAAAGTCAGAGGCTACACTCTAAATAGGAGTCAATGGTGTGAGTAGTCACGTCAAAGATACAGATAGGCTACCATGTATAATGAAATGCTCAAATACTAAAGACTTACTCTTTTCTTAAGAGTGTAGGGTGATACTGGGGTCTAGACGGGGTCTATACAGCTGAGGCTAATCTTATGCAGAGAATAGGTAACATCAAAATTGTAAAATCTGCACTTGGTAATATTAAACAGCAAAGCCATTACCCTGACTCCTCCTGTCACTATGGTGCAAAACACTGGGCTGACCGCGGGAGACATGGGGCTCCCATTACTGCTAATACACTTGAATTGGGATTCAGTCCTGAAAGGTCTAACCTACTGTACATCAATTTAGGGCTGCTCGATTAATCGGATTTCAATCTAGATTAAGATTTGGGCTGTCAACGATCATTAAAACTAAATAATCGCCATAAAACGATTTTGCACAAATAACTGCACCCTACACTGCAGAGCTATACTGTGCTTGACCCCTCCCCCACCCTCCAAAGCCCCAAAACAAACACTTTAGTTCAAAGCGAGACGAGTTGTAAAGCGAGGCGCACGCATGCTCCTCTCGAACAAAACACGACAAGAAGAAGATTATGGCAGCAGAACGAGAGGTGGACAAGAGAGCTAAAACAACGTCAGTGGTGTGGAATACTATGGGTTCGCGGAGACAGATTTGGACCAAGTTGACACGGTGTGTAAAATTTGCTACGCAGTCGTAGCTGCCCCTCAAAGTAGCCCTTCTCAGTCCCGTTGTTGCATTCCGCTCGCTCATGCCAGACAACAGTCCTTTCCCACTCCATTCACTTTGCCGTCAAAATAAATCGGTGTCGGCCTATTTAGGAGAGGCGCTCATATTTACAAGTGTCAGATAAACATGAAACGTCACTTACCTAAGCAAAAGGGTCTATTTTAACAAATGTTGGGTTTTGAAGCCTCGGCGCAACCATTAAAAAACATATTTAGACGCGTTCTGTCTTAGTGAAATTATTTTTCAGAGGTAGTCTTCTTCTGTGGTGGTGGCGGTGCTTTGAAGCTTCTTTATTTATCAGTTTTGGCACTTTTATTAATTTATTTATCAAGGTCAAGGTTCACTATTTGTCTCCCATGGGAGAAATGTAGGCCTATATAATCCAAATAACATTGTTAAAAAGAAAAGCCACGATCAACATTTAATAAATTAATTGTTATCAAAGTCAATAATTTGATTTGTTAAGAAAATTTGTTAAGAAAATGTTAAAACTTTTGATTAAAAAAAAAAATCAATGAATAATCGTGTTAAATAATCATGATCTCAATATCAATCAAAATAATCGTGATTATGATTTTTGCCATAATCGAGCAAACCCTACGTCAACTATGTATAGCTACACTGAGTCCGTCAGCATTCGTATGTAGCTCTACCATAATGTATAGTCAGTAAGAGAATCACACATTTGGATTTTTCTGATCCAAATCTATTAGTAGATTCAGTAAATATTGTCCAACAAAGAGACAACACAAAAAAAGGTTCAAGTAAGGTTGAGGTGCACATGGAGCATGGTGAACTGTACTGATATATTGTTCTGTCCTTTGTCCTTCCTCATTCCCCCTCCGTCTTTCCTGACAACGGTAGACAGGGATTAAGCTTACGTTTGCCAGGTCCACATACAACAGCCAAGACGGTTTCATGCGGTTTCAGAACAAAATGTGATTGTTTTGTGACTGCCAATTTGGAACACTGAAAGTTCTAAAACTGACGTTTTCACGATTGGACCTGTCAAATATTATGGAAATATGGAATAGTATGTGACAAGACAGACATTCTACAACCAGCGTTTGGATGTGGCTGTTGTATGTGGACCTGTCAGAGTGCGTTATGTACATGACATCTCCCAGAACACCCCTGGGGAGGATATCGCCCACACACACACAGTGCCCTCTCCCTGCATGCATGGCATTTCCCCAGGAGCCTCAGCCCTCTCCGTGCCCCAGCAGGCTTTCCCATCACTATCTTTCCAAAGGAGGGACACTTTTCCTTTCAAACACTCTGCACATATCCATCCTCAAACTGAACTCTGGTCACTTTGGCCATCAGTGTCATAACCAAATTGTGGTTACTGTTTTAGATCCATTTTCAGCTACTGGTGTACAATACTACATGTAGCCTAAGCTAGATAATGAGTCCACTTCGTCAACTCCTATGCGAGTTCCGCTGACAACATGTTTGACACTATCAACTTAGCCTTGTTTATCACCACTGAACTCCCATCCCTGATCAGCTACTCTCATTACCCATGTGACCAAACTCTGACCACTTACTGAGAGTAATGGTGCCCATGCACGTCTATGCGCTACACCCTGAGGGGAAAGTCCATCGGAAATTCATTATCAGCGGGTCAAGGGAGAGCTGACGTGCCTTTTCACCGCTAAAAATTGGCGGTTTGAAAGTGAAATTGCTTTCTGAAGTCAAAATGAGTGCCACTGAATATTAAATGAAGAATATCTACAAAGGTTTTGACCATCTGTGCTGTGGCACTCAACTCTGATGAAAGAATATCATCTATTGTATCATGGCCAGCTCACTAAGTCATTCTGCATTTCAAAAGACAAAGCTAGTTTGTCAAGAAGTATCACTTTTGTCAAGAAGAAGCACTTCCCTTTCAGGTTTAAAAAGCAATCCAAAACATGTTATGTAAAAGAGTTGTTTTCAGAAGCAGACAGGGTTTGTTCTTCCCCACAGAGCCTCCAATGTCAGGGTCCAGTGAGTCTATCAGCATGGTGTCTTGAGCGTTACATAACAGCTCATCATAGCCATTTGAGCATCCCACTACTAGAGTTTTGTCAACACATCATAAATAAAACTGTACCATGTGTAAAAAAAGGAAAAATTACTGTTTCATCACTATTTGTTCCTAGACTAAATCAACAATGCAAATCTGGCACACACAAAAAAAAACGCTGAGCTGCAGAGGAAATAGACCATACCCTCGTTAAGTCACGTATAAGGCATCTCCTCAACCAGCTTTTCTTGGAGATAGGAAAACAGTACATACACACTTTGAGATTGTTTCATAATGAAAAGTGCTTTATAAATAAAATGATGTATTATTATTATTATTGTTATTATTTAGAACCAGATGACAGTTCACAGAGATGGTCAATATCTTGTGCCAACACGTTGCATCTGGTGACAGGACTAACTGCTAACACTCCCTGGGTTGCTCTATGGAGTAATGGACTAACACTCCCTGGGTTGCTCTATGGAGTAATGGACTAACACTCGCTGGGTTGCTCTATGGAGTCATGGACTCACACTCCCTGGGTTGCTCTATGGAGTCATGGATGGTGAGGTAATACTGGCTGATCCACCTCTATGCTCCAAACACACCATTTCTCACCCCATCCAAACCGGACCATCTCATACCAACGCCTGAGTTCTGAGCACAGGCTCGACTCTAGGAGGAACACTCAACACTGTCCATCAGCCTAGCCAGTATGGCTGCTAGAGGCCTCATGCAGCTCTTTGGGAAAGAGCTGTAATAGGAAATTCAAATCTGTTTATTCTCTGATCAAGACATTGATCATAGGAATGATAGAGTTCAGATAGAGACTACTATCGATACACAAGGCCCTGATTTCAATGACACTAGCTCCCAGTTGCTTTGATCTCATGGGACCATCCCCTGGGGCCTTCCCCAGCTGGGTGAGATATGGTCTACGGCAGGAACATTCACATGGGATAGAGGGGATCACTCCCCCATCTCAGCTCTGACGTTTGGTCTAATGTTTATTCAAACTGTCGTCTCTTGTGTTATATGCCTTCTGTACTATTCCTTTTGTTTGAATCACATGATTTCCAAAGGCTCCTCTAACGCCCATTCCATGACATCTAATGTTTTTAGCCAATCAGCTTCAATGTCCGGTTTCTGGCCTGAGAGTTTGAATAACATGGTGTGTTCAGAATGTCCATGCTATGCTTTGCTAGAAACCTGCGTTTCTCTCTAAAGGATAAACTAGCTTTGGACTTGCAAAGGTGAACCTCAGCATTTCGACTGCTCATTTTTAATCATTTGATTAATTTCGGTAACGGAGCCTAAATGCATGACTGAAGATAATGCTCATGATCCGCACTAGAATGTGCACTATTTTCCAGGGCAGTTTTCATTTGTGTTGAGGTCTAGGTGTGTCTGCTGGTGCTGTGTTCTTTATTCCTATGGTCAAGGGCCTGACTACAGGCCTGACTTCCTCCTCAGGATTTCCTCTTGCCTTCAGTAAGGACCGACCAGAAAACAATACTGCTCAACCCCCCTGTGTCTGAGCTGGATCCTTTTTATGGTTTCCTGAAAATACTATTTTTGCTTCCTTATATAACAGCAAGTTTTACAACTCTGTTGTGAATGGGACATGTCAACTCTGTTGTGAATGGGACACGTCAACTCTGTTAGGAATGGGACATGCCAACTCTGTTGTGAATGGGACACAATGGGACATGCCAACTCTGTTGTGAATGGGACACATCACCTCTGTTGTGAATGGGACACGTCAACTCTGTTGTGAATGGGACACATCAACTCTGTTGTGAATGGGACACGTCAACCCTTTTGTGAATGGGACACATCACCTCTGTTGAGAATGGGACACCAACTCTGTTGTGAATGGGACACGTCAACTCTGTTGTGAATGGGTCACATCAACTCTGTTGTGAAAGGACACATCAACTCTGTTGTGAATGGGACACATCACCTCTGTTGAGAATGGGACACCAACTCTGTTGTGAATGGGACACGTCAACTCTGTTGTGAATGGGACATGTCACCTCTGTTGGGAATGGGGAGGGCAGGGGAGAACCAGGACACTGCAGTAATGTTAGCCCCTAATGAATCCCCAGTACACAGCGTGAAAGATCCATGTTGAAAGTAATGATGATGGACTTGGTGAGCTGTGTCTAGCTATGGCTGCTAATAGACTTATTTTTAGGTTTTGTCATCCACTGCAGGAGCATAATCTATTAAGATAACTTTCCCCAAGTTTACAGTTTACAGAGTTTTTGGGGCACACTTTGATCTGTTCTCTAGCGAAATGATTAAAGGTTTGTTTAATCCTCCAAAAAGAATGAGAACATGTTGACACAAGGACATACTGTTCTACTAAGCCTTTAAGGACTTCTTGAAGGAGACTTGTAATAGTCAATGATGCAATAACATACGTAATCCCTCTGTTATTGGTGTGCAGATTATTTCTGTCTCCCAACATTCAATCCGTGTGTGTGTGTGTGTTTGCCTGTCCAGCTTCTCAGAGATTCCATAATATAAATCCTCTGATGGAATGTGGCCCCTTTTTATGGCTCAATGAGCAGTTTAGGACTCTGGCTAAATCTGAGGGCTACATCTAAAACAAAAAGTGACAGAGGAGCCGGTGCGTCTGAGAGCATCATCATGAAGACTGGACTGGCCATGGTCACACATCACTGGTACAACACTGTGGTCGTGTAGGTTACTCATTAGGTACCAGACATTACATAATCTCAGTCAAAATGGGAAAAAGGTCTTTAATCTACCATTTCTCTTGTTGGCCCCACCCAGATCTTGTTTTGATCCAAAAATCCTCAAAAAGTGGACTGACACAACAACTTGCACAAGCCAACACTTACATTGAGCTTACAACAAACATATTGCCAGAGCGTGTCTGAAAGAGCCTTATTTAGCCTAGCCTATAACAGAAAGGTGCACGATTTACATTTGAGTCATTTAGCAGATGCTTTTATCCAAAGTGACTTACAGTTATGAGCTAGTGTTGGGGTCAAGTGCCTTGCTCAAGGACTCAACTGTAGGCAATGATTGATGGGAAACCACTTGTCAAGTGGCCTGACCCCATCTCAAACCAGCAGCCCTTCTAGCCGCTGTGCTACCTAGCGCTGTGCTACCTAGTGCCCCACCACAGCAGCATCAGGACAGGTCAATAAAGGCCCTGCAGCAGCCAAATCCTGATTGACTGTTTCACTGACTGATGAACTCCTCACAAGGACAGAGCATGACTTCATGATGGGAACACAGAGACCCTTCCATGCCACGGACACATAGATAAATAGCAATCAATGGATTGGTCACTAGCGTGTAGGGGGCAGCTTAGCAATTTCATTCAACAGAGGCCAACTAATCTTCTGTCACTTCCAATTGTTTGACAAAGAGCAGGATTACATAACAGTGGGATTGATGACAGAGTAAGCATTCAGGAAACATCTGAAACATCTGTGGGAACATGCCTGATCAACATCAACAGTTTTCTGTGAAATATCAATGTTTTAAGCTTACATGATGAAACAATCCTGGACTTAATTTCCACCTTTAAATGCAACCGTGATTTGTGGACATATAGTAGTAAATCTGTCTTATTTATGCCCTTAGTGGTTCAACTGTGCAGTAGAAATACATGACCTACCTTCTCTGGTGAAAATATACAATAATTTACAATCAAGTGGCCAACATGAGCCATAAAACTATTTTCCCATAAGATACACATCCACAACTCCTGATCTTGCTGGCTGATTCTTAGGAGTGAAAGGCTCATTATTGGTTTACTAGATGCTCTAGCTTTGACTGGCAGTCCCTCTCCTGACCTCAACTAGCTCTGTTCTCATCTGGTTGTATTGTTGACAAAATTGATTATTGGTCAGGATTGGCAACGTTGGCTCCTAAGATTGCAGTGCTACTCACCAAGGATAGAGACGTTTCTTTTCCATATTTTGACAATGCTGCTGCTAATAGCAAACATGCTAATGCTTACAATAATTGTATCTTTCCAGAGCCGTTATTGTTGGTCTTTGGTAGTGTTTGAACAGCCTGACTGGCATACAGAATGGCATTTGAGTGTTCTCGACACTAGAGAGCGACCTTTTCAGACAGCTATTGTATGTGGACAGACAAGCAATCAATGGTGCTATCACAAGTGTCTGTGGGAGTTACGCAAGCACAGTCACCAGCCACGTTCCTTATTATCAATGTGAGACGGCACCTTTGGTTCTTGAATGTTAAGTAAAAAAAAAAAAATCAACACATCTATCTTAAATATAACTAGGGCTGCGAGCAGCAGTGAGCGGGCCCTCGCACCCCACGCGTGTCGGAATGTGGCGCCGTTAAAGGGTGTGCTATTTCGGCATCCAGTGCTGAGAGAAACTTCCTGTCACCAGTAGGTGGTTCTCTAAGTGTGACTCAATACCGACGCATAGATGTGTTCAGGACGGTACCTTGATGAAGCATGAGAAATGTTGTGTAAATCAGACAATGTATGTAGGAGTTATGATGACTTCCTGCTTGACCTGTAGGCGGCGCTATAAGTATGACTCAATACTGACCTACAGATGTGTTCAGGACGCAACCTTCATCAAGCGTGAGCAATTTGGGGTAAATTGGATAATGTATGTAGGAGTTATGAGGACTTCCTGTAAGCAGTAGGTGGCACTATAAGTAGGACTCAATGCTGATGCACAGATGTGTTCAGGATGCGACCTTCATCAAGCATGAGCAATTTGGAGTAAATCTGATAATGTATGTAGGAGTTATGAGGACTTCCTGTTTCACCAATAGGTGGCACTATAAGTATGACGCAATACTGACACATAGATGTGTTCAGGACAGAACCGTCATGAAGCGTGAGATATATCGGACAAATTGGATAATGTATGGAGGAGTTATGAGGACTTCGTGTTTTATGGCGAAATGTGAAACTTTGGCGGGGCGTGCACATTCAGCTCTGGTTTTCCGCCCCGAGCCAGAGGGACAACAAAGGACCAGTTGTTGGGTGAGTTACGTAGCAGTTTAATGTGTCTTTGTTTCTTTCGAAATTGTATTCCTTTGTTTATTTCCCGCCATGCGTTTTAACTATACGTTTCCTTTCACCGTTGGCTTTGAATTATAGGTTGTAGGCTATTGTGTTAATTATGAATACCAATACTAGTTCGCTGTCTGGCCCAGCTAAGATAGTTGCGCAAAGGTTTTGGGATGATGCTTGTATGCAGTTTTCGCTATGGGCGAGATATTCTGATTTTCCCCTGTCCGGTACACGATTCTCGAGTTAGCGACTGTTAGAGCTCAGTTACAGGCGTTTGAGATGACTAAGTTAGGAAAGGAGCCTATGAATATTATAGATTGGAATGCATTCAGGAAGTGGGAAATAGTCGCACATGAGTGTTTTTTCAAGTCAGAAAGAAGCGTAGCTGAGGAAGTTAATCAGAGAGATGAATATTCAAAGTCCCTTCCCCCTCCTAGTCATTCCATTTTGAACTCTATCACGCCGACTCGGCACTCAGAGCTCGCACATCCTTCCCAGACTATATCTGTTTCACCCGCTGTTGTAGTTGCCGCCCCGCCTCCCAACTCTGTTTTTCCGCCTGCTCCCAACCAACAACGACCACAGGGCCGGAAAACAGAAATTGAGACAAAACTGACGCATGTTTTCATTGTGGTAAAACTGGTCACTGGATTAGAGACTGTCACAGTTACCGCAAGCTGAATGAAAGGGAAGAGCCTCAGATTTGGGGTCCAGCGCCAACTGCTGGGGTTCCCTTGAACAACCCACAAGGTAGATTTTAACTAGCCAATATAGACCCTTTTTTTTAAGGTAAATAAACAGGACAAGACAGATGTAGCTGAGGATGTCGGGTTTGTGCATGATGGTGGGAGGATAGATAATGTTTGCCAAGGTCTTCACCTAACAACCCAATTATATATTTTTTATGTTTATGTTAAATATCTCATGTTTATAGTTGCTTGAGGCACATTCATCGGGTCTGAGTGGTTTTCTGAGTGTTTTTTACAGACAACTGTCGTTCCGGGAGTGACGGGTGAATGCCGAACCAGGAGACCGGCATGGGACCGGAGGTGGAGATGGAGGTTACCGGCCTGCTTCCCTACAGATGGGCGACACCTGTGGTTCGTGGGATGCAGGGCCAACGCCATGTCACCGACTCACCGTGAGCGACAGATAAGTATGACATAGGGAAGAGACCATTTCGTCCGAAGCGTGCCCAATACTCTGTCCTCAAATGCAGAAGAGGGAAGTTTTAGATAATTGATATTTTGTTAATTGTAAATGAAGCATTTTTGTGTTATTTTATTTGAGTAATGCATTTTTTCCCCCATCTCTGTTTTATCCTGACTTTAGGGAATTTTCGTTTTCACCCTTAGGGGGTGTTGTTTTGTTGAGAAGAGAATGTTTTTATTTAATTTTTTTATTTCATAAAATGGCGAGAGAAATTCTAAGAGTAAAATCCAATTGCCTTGATCACGACTGGGGACTGTTAAAGTAATTCTTACACTGCCCCTGATGTCACTGTAGGCTACTGCAGAGCCTAGATCCCTACTACTGTCCGATTCGGTAAATGGACAAAAGCTAGGTCCCCTTGACAAAATAACATGGACTGACGAGCCCAACTGGCTCTAACGACGCTTAAGGGGAGACACCCCAGGTGAATAGGAAAAAAAAAATCCTTAATAGGTATCACCATCAAACTCCCCCAGTTTGTTAGGTACATTAAGGAGCATCTTTTTTGTATTACAAGTTTTCTGAAATCTTATGGATAAATATGCAAATTAGGCATTATATGCGCTAAATATGCGCTCATTTGCATAATTTCGGGACATCCATTTTTTAAACTGGTTCAAGCCACATTCAAAATTCTTGTTTCATTTTGTTCACATATCCCTATTCAAAACTTTGTTCAAGGGGGATTTTTGATATATCTTTTCTTCACTTCAGAAATCATTAAATACTGTCAACAGTCATAAAAAGACCAATTTTCGCCATGTTTTAGGGATAAACTGTTATATAAATCAGGCTATGAATGAAATTTAAAAAATCCCCCTTGGCCAAGCCCTTCAGAATATGGATTGGAACTAAACTGGAAAGTTAGGTGTATGTAGGTGCTAATCAAGTGGTGGTTTTGATGTCCCTAAGATGAGAAATAACTCATTTTGAGAAAACGGGCTTTGAAAATTTGTATTGTAAAAAACCATACATTTGCATTGTAAACCAATATTTACAAACACAATATCCAATCACATCATTAGTAACAACATTACACAACATCTGAAAACACGTAGAAACTGAAAACTGAATAACACAGCATGTTGTGGATTCAAAATAGTCCAGGAGTAGACATTTTGTATAGAGAAGCAAGACCTGTTTAGTTGGAAGCCCACTCACCACGTCAAGGTACAGCCCACGAGTGGGGTGTTGGTAAGACGAGACTAGAGACGAGACAATGTTAGTAGGGAAGAGAACATTCCCTTTTAGAAAGCTTGTATTATTATTTATTTTGTTAAACAGATCATGGACAAAGATAGACACATTTGACAAAGACATGCATGAGAAAACAGATTATCTAGCTTTTTGTGTTTTTTTAAGCGTTTTACATGGAGAAAACATGAATGAATGAATGAATGAACATGAAGAGTAAGCTGATTCATAAATACACAGGACAAGATGTGGTAAACAATGCAGGGTAAACACCAATAGAAGCTAAATATAGATTGCCAAACAAACAAGTGATATAACCATCGTCAAAAGCAACACCATAGGAGACATCAAGCTACGCCGTCATAGGTCTACAGAGTCACTCCTCAAATGGCACCACACTAGCTATCCACAAAACTGTTCTAGGCAGCTAGTTTGTAGAACCCACTCAGCTGGAGTTCACAAAACTGTTCTAAGCAGCTGGTCTGTAGAACCCACTCAGCTGCAGTCCACAAAACTGTCCTAAAACCACAATATGTTCCTGGTGCGCATGGGGTTGTCATCAGTGAAGCAGACTACCCCATATTGCCGCCTTCATGTTGTCCACTGAACGCTGGTTATTACAATAATTCTCAATAACTGTAATAATTTTGTAACATTTTGCATTTATTGGCAGTCAGCTTACCTACCTCTGGGTCCACATCTGCTTTTGAGAGGGAGACTACTGTGCATATGTATAGGCTTCTGATATTGGCTAGAGAGAGAGAGAGAGAGAGAGAGAGAGAGAAAGAGGGAACATGTTTCAATAGCCTACCTGTCACCCTCTTATGGAGGTAGATTTATATCATAAATACACACGTACGAAAGTATAATACGCAACCGTGTTTTGCTATCCATCCGCACACATCTCTCGAGTCGTGTGTTGTAAAAATAATTCATGCGTGCGTGAACAGATCCACGCGCAAAACCCCCTTGTCATACGTGCATAAACAGATCCACACGCAAGCGTGTTTTGCTATCGACCCGCAAATATCTCTCCATTCGTGAACCGTGTTTTGCTATACACCCGTAAACATCTTTCGATTCGTGCTCAACACCCCTCTTCGTACATATGCAAAGAGAATCCGCACGCAAACACCCCAAACGCTTTGCTTGCAAACTGGCAAGACACGCTTGCTCTGCTTGGATTTACGTATGTATTTTTGAGAGAAACATTTCCCTGTTTGGCCGTCTCGATTCGTAACTCGTAATATTCATTAGCTGATTATAAGGCGCTATCTGATTGGCCGGTGACTGCCAATCATTCGAGGCTGGAAGTGGAGGTTGTTTGAAAAGTTATCAAGGGTACGCCGGTCTGCTGAATAACTTTTGCTAGCCGCTATCTGGTGTGAATGACATTACGTTTGCCATCTTAACATCAACCAGATGATCGGTAGCCTACTGTAACTGGGAAAGACATGTATTGATTTGTGAGTAACGTTGTGTTGTGAGCTGGTTCTCTCTATCTTTACATTAGGCTAACTAACGTCAGCTAAACCTGTCAGAGCTGTCGGCATTGAATAGGATCATGACGTTGAACTAGCTTTGGGAGTATTTTGAATGGGCAATAGCATGTTAACGTTAGCATATTAGCTGACTAGAAAGTCAGCATTACATTCCAGATAATAGTTGATCTTTAAGCTTGATAAGCAATCAGCACCCCCCTGTGTTAGGGTACATTGTGCTAACGCGGTGCCCTCTCCAGTTCCGACTGCTGTCTGTTGAGATAACGCTGCCGACAGATTTCCACCCGGTCTGTCCATTGATAAGGGGTTGTTTTTCTCTGTCTCTTTCGCCTGGAAATATAATTAAAGAAATCTTCACTCAATGATTGTTTGCTTTTTAATTTGGTGTTTGGTGAAAACTCAATTTTTTTGAAGCTGACCGAATATGAAGTTGATCGGATGAAATCTGTAGGAGGAGTTCGTTGAAGTACGAGGCATGGAAATGGTCAAAACAAGGACAAAATGGCACATTAAAAGCAACATGGCTGACTTCCTGTTGGATGTTGGGTATAGCTCCAAGTGACATTTTAGTGTGTCTCGATGAAATACATATGCCCACCGAATTTCGTTCGCCTGAAAGGTGGGGCTCGCCATTTTACATTTTCCAGGGGGCGCTCTTGAGCCGTTTTGCCACGCCCATTTCCGTCACCCATGAATTATCCATTTTTTCACCGGGACTGACGTATCTGCAAAGTTTCATCCGTTTTCATTGATGTTAAGGCCGCCAAAAAGGCATTTCTTTGGGGAGAAGAAGGTAGGAGAAGGAGAAGGTAGAATAATAATCCTTCGAAATTCAATAGGGCCTCGCACCGCCAGTGCTCGGGCCCTAATAATCCTTACTATTTCAATAGGGCCTCGCACCGCCAGTGCTCAGGCCCTAATAATCCTTACTATTTCAATAGGGCCTCGCACCGCCAGTGCTCAGGCCCTCATTAACCATATAAAAAGTGCTATTGAATCAAAAGTGGCAGTGACTTTGGGCTAATTAGTTAGCTAGTTAACCCTCGACAATGAGATTGAATTGTAGGTGTCAAAAAATTAAGGTTGAACATTTAATTTCATCATTGCACTGTATCTATCCTGAGAAAAAGCCTTGACATTCACTGAGCCCTCTTCATGCCTCTCCCTGAGAGCTTCAGCGCTGCTGTGTCCCTGGACTGCTCCAGGCAGGACCTCCTGAGCACAACAACAGGTTATCTCAAACAGGTTTGATTGCTCTAGATTAAATATGTGACAGCGGCTGGTGATCCGCAACTCGGCAAACCCCGAAATGCGCTAGAGGGCAAAATACATAAAAAAACGTTTTTTTTCGTTTTTTGTTTTATTTTGTATTACCAAAGTGGAAGTTGTGAAGAACCCACTTACTATAACAGACAACAGTTTTAGGTTCACGAAATACGTTTAATTAGTCTGCAAACTAAGCTCGTTTTTAGCTGATTTCGAGCCGGGCTTGGGGGCGGGCAGATCGATTAGCATGATTTGGTTTCATTGGCTATTGCTTCCGGGTTCTCCGCCCCCAACCCTTCTCCAACACGCCAGCTTTGTTTACATTCAGTTCCAAGTTTACCATGGATGCTACAGCTTTTGCTAAAGAGAAGACGGGGATGGCATCCAGGACATGGAAAGAGTTTTAAGAGCAGCTAAAACTCCAGCAGAGCAGGACTCGTTCGTACACAGAGTTTTATTCTTGATGACCTGTGATGCAGAGATGACTGTATCAGCAAAGCATGTTGCTACCAAGCGAACGCGAACGAGGTACCAGATTCACACCACCGCCAAGCATTCTGCTTTGCTTTGGGGTAAGCTGATCTTTATACTATCTGTGCTGTTTACATTACATTAACGTTAGTCGTTTAGCAGTAGCTCCTTTCTAAACAAGTGACTAAGTCTAGCTAGCATAAGAAACTAACAAAGGCTAGCTAGCTAACGTTAGCTAACATGCTAGTTAGCTGAGCTAGCCCTTTGTTCCTAAACTAGCCAGCGTGGCAGCTAATATCGAGCTAGGTAGCTATATTATAGAGAGAAACAGAATGAGAGAGCATGAGAGCTATGGTAGTCTGACACCTTTGTTTTTTGTTTTGGTTACAGGATGAGCAAAAAGGTGAGGATTTGCAGCTCTCCCTGGGCCCCTCCATACCAGCCAGCAAGAAGATCACTATGCACTACAGCTTTGATTTTGCACAACAGGTGAGAATACGTTCATCCTATCATGCATTAGCTAGTCTATTTAATCAACACATTCTGGTACTATTTTATCTATATGGAGTGCCAGTACTGTGGGCAATAGTTTAATGTACTTTCTTCCTTCTATTCTATTGCAGTTTTGATGCTGAGAGACCTGGCATGGTTGTGGCCAGAGAACACCGTGATGCACCGGCAGTCGAGTTTCAGCTGCTGCGCAAGCCTGATGTCCTGCCCCCCAGAGAAGGTCTTCTTGTGCAAGCCCCACCCGGACTGGACATGGCCAGACAGACGTATCTCTTTGACAAGATCAGAGAGTTCTGTTCTGATGAGGGACGAGACGTCACATGTCCCCCGCCAAACTCCACAGCAGCTCAGAACAAGACTGTCCGCTTGTAGATTCACTGCAGATCATCAGGACGTACAGCACTGCAGGAGAAAGGCCACAGCCTTTCCTGTTTTCCTGTTTGTATACTGAAGCGTTGCTTGTTCTCTTGCACAGACTTGCCCACACTTGCACAGACTGCATTGTTAGAATATTGAATACTGAGCTGAGTACTGTTGTTATTACCTTGAGTATTGAGCTGGGGACTGTTATTACTTTGTTGTACACTTGATCACAATGAACACTATGCACCTTGTCTATAAAACAGACAACTGACTGTACACTTTAACACTTAGACAGTTGCCTTTTTTTGTACACTTAACTACTTATGCTTGTACTTTATATCATGTATGTGACAATAAAGAACGTTAAATTTGAACTTCATCTTATATTGTTCTTAACTGCATTCACAACACAAGATTAATACTGACTCAGAGTGTGGGGTCATCAGTGAGAGAGCACCTCACTTGGCAGCCACTCTCAGTTAATACCCCAAGTTGACAGCCACTCTGACAGATAATGACAGATAATCGTCCAGTGGGGGAGTGGCTGGGGGAGGGGTTACCAGGCCATTGTTCACGCCCATTACCTGGCAGTCAGAGGTGTGAAAATGTTGGAGAACTTTGGAGGGAGATTTCTCAGCTAAGTTGATTTGGCAGTACTAGCATTCAAATAAGCATATCTTCTTCAAATATGTTCAGATTTCAATGTATGACACCTCATTTGAAAGCTTACAATCTGCACTTTCATAATCTGTAAAAAACTGAAAAATGAAAATGCCTAGTTGAGGACCAAATTACCAGCGGCGGTCACATATTAATCAAGGGACCTTGAGAAAATGTCAACCATGATAGCTGCACATCATGAGCATTTAATTTAGTGTCAAACATTCTGCATTTTCTTATTTCACAGCTTGTGCATCATCTAGGAATGTTCAAATCACGTCTTTTTGGCCCCGATCCAATCCAGTCATTTGATATTGAGTCTCGGCCGATACCGATTACTAAAGCATCAACATTATAGGTTATAGGTTTGAAAAGTAGCCGTGTCCCTGAGTAGAACTGACTATACTGTACTAAAACAATAGGCTATTATAGGAACAGACTACACTATACTAAAACAATAGGCTATTATAGGAACAGGCTATACTATACTAAAACAATAGGCTATTATAGGAACAGACTGATACTATACTAAAACAATAGGCTATTATAGAAGCATACTATACTAAAACATTAGGCTATTATAGGAACAGACTAATACTATACTAAAACAATAGGCTATTATAGAAGCATACTATACAAAAACAATAGGCTATTATAGGAACAGAATGATACTGTACTAAAACAATAGGCTATTATAGGAACAGACTAATACTATACTAAAACAATAGGCTATTATAGGAAGTTTAATACTATACTAAAAGAATAGGCTATTATAGGAACAGACTTATACTACACTAAAACATTAGGCTATTATAGGAACAGACTAATACTATACTAAACCAATAGGCTATTATAGGCGCAGACTATACTATACTAAACCAATAGGCTATTAAAGGCGCAGACTATACTAAACCAATAGGCTATTATAGGAACAGACTACACTATACTAAACCAATAGGCTATTATAGGAACAGACTTACACTTCTACTGAAGCACAGCGTAATTTCAGTGTTCATAGCTGAATGTTTTGGTAGTGGGGGAAACAACTAACAGTAGGCGACCATTAGAGGTGAGCCCTGACCATCTGCTGTGGAGGATGACGGCTGGTCAGAGAAACCAACGCACGCACACAAACAGCCACACTTGCAAATTCATCAGACATCACTGAAGCATGTGGTCTGGTGGAACCACTTTATAAGCAAAGCTTTGGACATGGGTATCCATCGCTAAGATCTCACAGGAACAGCCACAGACACCCTACCTCTGGACATTACGAAACTGTTGAAGGTTGGACACTACAATGACCTTTCTGTGTACAAAGTGAAAATGTATTGGTAATAGGAAAAATGAACTGTGGATAGCACTCCTAGTGGTGGGTTCTGGTACATCTCATAAGACAGACAAACAATTGTGTGGTGGGACAACAAACACTGTTGCCTTACTTGCTGGATCTCAACCAAGAAAAGGCCTTTTGAGAAATTTGGTGACAGAAACATGCAACACTCTGACTGAAGCAGTAATCTTGCAAGCACCCACCATGGCTGAAGGAGCATCTTGTGGTTGGGTGAGGCAAAATGCCGATGTTTGGGTCAACTACGCTATCCGATGCTGAAGAATGGTGCTGTATGTTCTGAATGTGTTAATATTCCCAGCCATTCAGGCAAAATATGCTAAATTGATGCTCTGAGTTTTCTCAAAGGAAGCTGGAATATGCTGGAGCACACTTGTTAAAGAGAAAAAAAGAAAGACAAGAATCCTTAAAAGGGGTCACATTTACTGCACAGACAGACAATACTATTCCCTGTTACTCAAACAACAAACAATATTGTGCAGCATAGGCTACAGTGTATTCTCCACTACTAGGGCATACCTTTGGTGCTGATGACTTGCTGCAATGCTGATGGTCTAACCCACAGTATTCATAGAACACTGAAATATTGCTCAAGCTGAATATGTTGCTTGTTGATAGCCTTGCACATAACAAGATATTGCAAATAATAATTTAATAATAATAATTTAATACACAATATATTGACTTGTAAACCCACCTTTTGTAATGTCGATTCAATGCTTTACTCATCTGCCACAATAATGTAATCTTTTAATTTAAGAATTGTATTATTTAAAATACTTAGTTTTTTTTTCCTGGCAAAAAATGATTAATAGCGATTAATTGCAATAACAGATCATTGTCATAGAATTTACAACTGGCCTCAAGACCTTTCAGATCTCAGCTTTTGTTCTTAAAACCTATTGATCCAGTCCCCTGCCTTTTGCTATTCCAAACACCTGAAACCTTTGTCCTCTCTCTCCTTTTGTAATTCACCACCTCCCTCAACCTTTCACATAGACGGGATGGCCTCCAGGAGGTCCACACACCTAGAAATCTGTCTACTCCAGAATAACCATCCTTTGTCCCTTTGTCTCCAAGAAATTGCCGCCTTTTCTCATGTCACATGTCTCTATTCTCGGCCACGCCTGCCATTTAAAATGACGTACAATGGGTTAGCCAATCACATCCTGGAAGCGCCGTACCTGTGTTTTGCTTGAATATAAGGCAGCGCAAAATCAGGAGGCGGCACTACTTTGGATGAACCACTCATGTGCGTTGTCCGGACGTCCTTGCGCTCGTATGTTTTCTCAATAAACCAGACTTAACCTGTTTGAGCGAATCTTGGTAAATCCTTTTTGACTATATCAGTTAAAATCCATTACATCATGTAATTAATTCGATTTTTTTTTTTTATCGACAGCCCTAATTGTGACCTACCTGGTCTACATATGAAGTGTGATGCTAAATTATTCCATGAGACAATTACTAATAGTGCAGCACTTGTAATGCTAGTTCACTGAAATAGAAACCACATATTTCCCTGTGGTCATTAATTAGAAGATTAAGAGCTCCTACTATCTATCTCTGTGCATAACGGCATTGTGTTTACATTAGCATAATGGACAGCACTTAGGCTGTAAAGCGCTTTACAAAGGCCTCTCATTCACCCATTCATACACATATTCACACACCAATGGCATCAGCAGCCATGCAAGGTGCTAACCTGCTCATTGGGAGCAATTTGGGGTTAGGTGTCTTGCTCTAAGACACTTTAACATGACAGGAGGTGTATAAACATTTGCATGTGGTTATGTTATGTGCAGTAGATATTCTATATACACTAGATGTTCTAGATCAGGGGTGGCCAACCAGTCAGAGACTAAGAGCCACAAAAATTACTGGGGTACCACCCAGAGCCACACTATATATACCAGCGTTTCTCAACCTTTTTTTCAGTCACCGCACCCTTCATAAGTACTTAAGATACCAAGGCACCCCAGTCTAAAATAAAAATAATAACGTTATTGTCCATTAAATATACATTTAAAGTTAATTTATTTAAAATTAATACATACAACAAGATATTTTCTGACATAATATATTTTGGACTGGGTTGGGTTAGGCTGGGCTGGACTGGGCTGGGTTAGGCTGGACTGGACTGGACTGGGCTGGGTTAGGCTGGACTGGGCTGGGCTGGGCTGGGTTAGGCTAGACTGGGCTGGGTTAGGCTGGGCTGGGCTGGGTTAGGCTGGGCTGGACTGGGCTGGGTTAGGTTGGACTGGGCTGGGTTAGACTGGACTGGGCTGGGTTGGGCTGGACTGGGCTAGAGATTTGAGGCTTTGAAATGTCCCAATGATGTCTGGCATATCAGACAGAATGGCTTACCATTACGTTTTATGAAGAAAAAATGACTCTCCCACTCGGGTAAAAAATGTCCTGTGTTCGTCTTCATATTTTCTTATCGCTGCGCATTTATTTCCAGCCATTCTTTGGTTGTGTACAGTAGCCTATAGGCTACGTTAGCTTTTGTCGTAAAAGAGACTGACCCACGCAAAGCAAATTATTTGGTTTACAATTATTTTGTTACCAAGGTGATTTACTACCTATATGATTGGTTTGAAGTGGTACTCACGCGACTTCCTCGCGACCTAGCGAAACGAATCATATATATAGCCTAGATTTTATGACAATTCTGCAATAAACTAAAGTGGGCGGGAAGAAATGCACAGCGAGAGAGAGAGAAACGTTCTTATGGCATGAATTAATAATTTTTTTTAATGAAAGGATGGAAGAGCCGCAAGGCAACTTTTTTAAATGAATGGATGGAGGAGCCGTACATTGACGGGCAAAGAGCCGCATGCGGCTCGCGAGCCGCGGGTTGGCCACCCCTGTTCTAGATTGAGTAATTCAGGAGCGAGATGGCTTGCGGGAAGAAGCTCTTATTGAGCCTCTCTGTGCTCACCATGTGATTGCGGTATCTCTTCCCTGACCGTAGTAGAGTGAACAGTACATTTCCTGGATGGCTGGGGTCTTTCAGGATCCTGTTGGCCTTGGTCAACCCTCCAAGGTACAGTACGTTCGGCCAACAGATCCTAAGAGCTGCTGTTCCCGTACCAGGTGGTGATATTCCCAGTCAGGATGCTCTCGATCATGGATGAGTAGAAGCTCTTTCGAATCAGGTGGGACGCTCTGAATCTCCTCAGTTGTCTGAGGTGGTACAGTCTCTGACATGCTTTCCTTACCACAATGTCTATGTGTGCTGACCATGTCAGGTCCTTGGTGATCTGGACGCCAAGGTACTTGAAGCGGTCCACTCTCTCTATAAGGGACCTGTTGATAATTAGATGGGGGTTGTTCCTCTCCTGCTTCCTCCCAAAGTCCACCAGCATCTCCTTTCTCTTGCTCATGTTCAGATGGAGGTTGTTTTTCTGACACCACTGGGTCAGGAGCCTCACCTCTTCCAGGTGGGCCCTCTCATTGTTGTGGGTGTCGTCGGCAAACTTGACGTTGGTATTGGAGTCAAAGGTGGTTGTATAGTCATGCCGTGTGCAGAGAGTACAGTAGTGAGCACAGCACACAGCCCTGGGGGGCTCCTGTGTTGAGGGTGAGAGAGGATGAGGTGAGGTTGCCTACCTTCACCGCCTGGGGTCAGTCTGACAGGAAGTCCAGGATCCACTTGCAGAGGGTGTCGTTTTGCCCTAGGACCCTGAGCTTGGTGTCGAGTCTGGGTGGGGTTATGGTATTGAAAGCTGAACTGTAGCCAATGAACAGCAGTGTCACATAATCTGACACATTCCCCTTTCTCTTGTCTAGGTGGGATATGTGAACTGTAAGGGTTCTAGTGTGCTGGGCAGTGAGGAGCAGATGTGTTCCTTGACCAGCTTCTCAAAGCACTTCATCACGATTAGTCGAGTTGCCAGCCATATATGTCCTACAGTATATGAGACCCTGCTAAAAGTTATTGTTAAAGGAATAGTAAAGGGAAAATGCATGTTTAGCCCTGTTTTAAGGTTACTTATGATCATATACAATGGTTCAGATCAAAGCGTTGACAAAACTAGCATTTTCGAGAAAGTTGATAATTGCTCTACCACCGTTTTGGTCATATAATGGATGTGGATGGGCATCTTGAAAAATCATTCAAAAACATGTTAAACCCTCGGTTTAAAAGACGAGAAGCTCACCGGGGGTGTAATTGGTGTCCGTTGGTGTTCTGACATCAAATTCACTGAAAGTATTCGTATTTCCAGATGAACTAGAATCTTACTTTATGGCGAATTATATGCCAGAACGCCAACTAACACCTACTGTAGGTGAGTTTCTTGTCTTTGAAATCGAGAGTTTAACATGTTTTTGAATGATTTTTCAAGATGCCCATCCACATCCATTGTATGACCAAAACGGTGGAAGAGCAATTATCAACTTTCTTGAAAATGCTAGCTTTGTCAACGTTTTGATCTGAATCATTGTATATGATCACAAGTTACCCTAAAACAGGGCTAAACATGCATTTTCCCTTTACTATTCCTTTAACTACTGTAAACCTTTTTCCAGAAATGTGTTCTGTGTACCATTGATTTTGGCCAATTTGCAATGTTTCATCTCAATGATTTACAGGGTCATGAAATACCAATTTTTAGGGGTTTTCGAGGGCGGGGAGTTTATTTCTGGAGTTATTTTTTTGGGATATGGGGTCAAAGTCGAGGTCAAATCAGAGGTTAAAAGTCAAATTTGACCATAAATCAGAAAAATGATTGTCCTCTGCAGTCAGGTTCAGTTAGCAGCGAGACGCGGCATGGCTGTCGCAAGTCCACGAGCACAACAAGCCGGTAGAGTGAGCGGTCTTCAATGCTCAGCAAGACCAACTGGTGGCAGGTTCTGCCCAGAAGCCCAAGACACTGGTGGTGTTCAGACCGATGATCAACTCAGCACCTGCTCACCCAGACACCGTTCTGACTACACTTGTGTATCTTCAAAGGACTCTCAATACTTTCGGGATGCAGTACACCCACCTCTCAGTTGACCTCCAGCTGTATCAGACTGCATGCCTAGTCCAATGGAACGACCCTCAGCGCTGGAGCAGCCTCATCCTCCACCCGGGCATGATGCACACTCTTATGAGTTTCCTGGGATGTATAGAGACACTGCAGCAGGCATCTGGTATGGATGTTCTCATGAGCGCACCGTTTGGTGGCATCACCAGCATTATCAATGGGAATGCCTGCCTGGACGGGCATACCGTCTCATCATTGCCGTGTTGCTACAGAGTTTCTACTCGAATGGCGCCAAGACCAGATACCAGGAGCTGAGCAACTACCTGGAGACAGCCAGAGAACACCCGACTGGGAGGCTATGGGTGGACTGCCTTGTCAAGCCTACACTGCTGGCACTCATGTTCCTGCGTGGAGAGTGCAATGGTGACTTCCTTCTTAAGCAGTACTGTCTCAAGGCCATGCTGCCATATTTCTTTGCAGCAGGTCACCACAAGTATGCCCACTACCTGAGCTGGTATATGCAACAGATGTAGCACCTTGCCCAGCGTGCCAAGGAGGACCTCCTGGCAGGCGCGCATGTCTGTCGGCACTCAGATGGTGGGACTGCAGTGCCAGCAGATCAGTATGGTGAGCAAACATATATCAAGCAAGGGAAGGGTGCTCGAGGTATGAAAAGCATTTCGACAAGCGGCGAGCAAGTGGCTGTGTGGGTCAACAGTTTTAGTGTGTGTGCCCACCTCAGCATCGCCATGGAAGATATGTACAGAGGAGAAGAGCAAACACAAGGAGGAAGGAGAGAGAAGAAGGAGTCTGGATGAGGCCGATCGGAGGAAGAGAATCGCAGCAGAGCTGGAGAAGTACACTCACCCCCTCAATGAGCAGCATCCAGGTGTCTATAACATCTGCAATGGCCAAGTGGCGCCCGACACAGTCAACGTTCAGGATGCACTGGCTATCGGGAGTGAACAGAGCAAGCAGTTCTCTGCTTTGCCAAGCAGTGACTTCCACACAACCATAAAGAAAAAGGTCAAATCAAGGGGAAGGCTATCTACGATGTTGAGACACTGTTCAGTCGGCTGTTGGTCTTGGGGCAGCAGCACAGCGTAATTTAAGCGACATCTTCCAGTTTGAGCTGAGTCCAATCCCTACTTGCATCGTTTGCATCGAAGGCTCCACCATCACACCGGCTGTCTCAACAGCGCCAGTTGCTCCCCAAGCACTCCTGGATGTAGTGAGCTGCAGCTGCGCTGCAGAGGGCGAGGCATGCAGCAGTGCACGCTGCAGCTGCAACAGCGCAGGCCTTGCATGGACGGACTACTACAAGGGAGGAGTCGCCTGCTGTAGTCCTTTCACCAGCAAGCAGATGAACATTGAAGACGACAAAGGGGAGCTAAATGAAGATGATGAGTTTTATAGGATTGATCTGATGGCTGGTAATACTGCTGTGCTCAATGTCTCTATAGAGGTCTTAATACTGTGTGCAAGAAGTCTCTGGTTCTGTCTTCATGTCTTATGAACAATTCATTAAAGTGTCTTACGTTGAGCTTTGACCTTCATTTTATAGAATAATATTCTTTCCAGTAAAATGACTCATAAAATAGAGTTGATTTTTCTGATGGTCAAATTTGACCTTGACTTTGACCCTGTATCCAAAATATACCTCCAGAAATGGACTACCCACCCTCAAATGCCCCTAAAAAGAGGTATAACATGACCCTCTAGGTCAATGAGATCAGAAGTTACAAATTGGCCAAGATCCATGGTAGCGGCGGCAGCCATCTTGAATTCTGAGAAATGCTCAAGAGTTCACAAGTAGCAACCAAGCTAATTTAGCTCTCCTAACTATATAGAACACATTTCTGAAAAAGGTTTACAGTAGTTAACATTGCAGGGTCAACATTTTGGCAACTGGACTACATGGAGGTGAAAGCTACCCGGCGGTAGTCATTGAGGCAGGCTGGTCTGGGCTTCTTTGGTACGGGGATGATGAAGGACTTCTTGAAGCATGTAGGGACAATGGACTGCGCCAGGGACAGGTTGAATATCACTGTGAACACAGGATCCAGTTGGTTGGCGCACGCCTCGAGGACCTGCCCTGCGATACCGCCTGGTCCCGCAGCTTTGCTGATGTTCACCTGTTTAAACACCCTTCTGGCGTCATGTTCAGAGAGAATGAGTGCTCTCTTCCCTTACATTCTCCTCCGCCTCAGGTGAGACAGCCGTCCAGCCGTCGTTGGTCTCAAAGCGAACATAGAAAGTGTTGAGGCTGTTCACGAGAGCAGCGTCTACGTCTCCTGAGGAGGATGGAGATCTCTTATAGTCAGTCATGGTGTTTAATCCCTGCCACACACTTCTGAGGTCGCCTTGTTTGAATATGTATTCCATCTTCTCACCGTATTCCCTCTTGGCTCTATGAGTGGAGACAAACTTTTGCCATGTCGAATAATGTTATTTGAGCAGGTCTACTCCTCATAACTACAATCATGTCGAAACTCAACACACAAGCAACTGTAAAGCCAAAGATCAAGAAAGGAATCCGTGTTATATTGTACGAGGCTGCAGGCTGAGTAAGTCCTAGCCTTCTCATTTCAGAGTGCTTATATCTATTATGAATTCAACCGTGTGTAGGCTGTTCACAATGAATTATAATCCTCCCCCCAAAAAGCACAGGGGTATCACTGTTTAAAGGAGCAGACACGTCAGACGAGGCTACAGTGACTGGTGGCAGTAGAGAGGTGGGGGATAAGGCCATACAATAGAGAGATGGGGGGATGAGGCCATACAGTAGAGAGGTGGGGGGATAAGGCCATACAGTAGAGAGGTGTGGGGGATGAGGCTATACAGTAGAGAGGTGGGGCGATGAGGCTATACAGTAGAGAGATGGGGGGGATGAGGCTATACAGTAGAGAGGTGGGGGGATGAGGCTATACAGTAGAGAGGTGGGGGGATGAGGCCATACAGTAGAGAGATGGGGGGGGGTGAGGCTATGCAGTAAAGAGGTGGGGGGATGAGGCCATACAGTAGAGAGATGGGGGGATGAGGCCATACAGTAGAGAGGTGGGGGGATGAGGCCATACAGTAGAGAGGTGTGGGGGATGAGGCTATACAGTAGAGAGGTGGGGGGATGAGGCTATACAGTAGAGAGATGGGGGGGTGAGGCTATACAGTAGAGAGGTGGGGGATGAGGCTATACAGTAGAGAGATGGGGGGGGTGAGGCTATACAGTAGAGAGGTGGGGGGTGAGGCTAAACAGTAGAGAGATGGGGGGGGTGAGGCTATACAGTAGAGAGATGGGGGGGATGAGGCTATACAGTAGAGAGGTGGGGGGGATGAGGCTATACAGTAGAGAGATGGGGGGGGTGAGGCTATGCAGTAGAGAGATAGGGGGGGGTGAGGCTATACAGTAGAGAGATGGGGGGGATGAGGCTATGCAGTAGAGCGGTGGGGGCTATAAGACTATACAGTAGAAAGGTGTGGGCTATAAGGCTATACAGGTTATTTTATGGAGTTCAGAGACCTGCAGCACACCCCATTGAGACTAATGGGAGCTATCCATCTTGGCCTGCTGTCCATTTTGACTTCAACCTGCCTACAATGCCTTGATTCATTAGTAAAAGTGCCCATTGTTCTTCAAAAGTGAAAAACAAAGTAAAAATGATTAGATAGGGACCAACTCGTGAAGGCTGGTGGAGACGTTTTTTATTTTATTTTGTGGTCCGACACTCCCTTATTGAATTTGGGAAATTGGTGGTGAGCCAAAAGCTGATTTGCTGACTGGATAATTTTTGGCATTGGACTGCCTTTTGAAAACGTCTGGAACAGTCAGTTCTAGCAAGACGTGGGGAATTAATCTTTATGCAATAAGAAGTGTGTTGATGTGGAATGTTATTTAATAGGGGGCTGCTCTCGTCCAATCAAAAGCTTGGACAGTTAGAGTGAGAAAGTGAGATACGCATTATAATTTATCCTCCTTCCAATACTTTTCTAAGCTATGCTGACATGAACTCTCTAAAAGAGCAACACCAGTTCCGATACACGGCAGATTAAATAAATAATCGTCCGCTGGATGAGAGCTGGGACAGGTAATTGTGTGGTGAGAGATTACTGGGGGTTCTACACTATGCTTTACAAGGCCGAAATGTCAATATTACCTCCATCAATCTCCAGCCGTAGAGGCCCTCGAAGTGCAACACCTCAAATGTGCCAAGAAGGTGCTATAGAGCTGTGTAGGAAATTAAGGTACCCGAATAACCAAGTCAATGTATGAAATATGCCTCATGTTAAAAGTGACATTTAATTTGGTTCAGTTAGTTAGCCGTCTGGCCTAAGCTAGTCTTCAGTTTTAGGAACAACAAGCCTAACGGACAACCTTGCAACACAGTCAGTGTGAAGAAACAAGGCGTCATTTCCTTCATTGGGTCATCACTCATTGGTTAATACTGAGGCCATCTGACAACATACTGCCTTCTCTCCACAAGAACAGCACAAACATGCGGTTGTGCACAGAGCTAATCAGTTGTAATGAGGAACATGGTGACTGTGCACTTGAGGTTAGAGGGAAAGAAAAGACTGTGACAGAGAAAGACAATACTTGTGTCTGAGCCACAGGATAAAGCCTTGTGTGATTAACTGCTTACTAGCCCATGTCTGCTCTGGAAGAATGGAACTGATTTGACTTCACTGGTGTCTCTTGTCCCAGATGAAAACACCAGCATGTGGAACACATCCAACCTCTTCATGAAAACACTTTGAGAGATCACATAAACTTAAAAAGGGGCGCTCCAAGATTTTGAACATTTATCTTAGTTACACGCTTACTGGGAGTGGAGAAGGAGGCACATAATTCACGCTAGTATCCACAACTCCTCAAAAATGCATTCAATTGGTTTGTTATAGCCTATAAAATACATGATTTCGGTAGTCTATCTGGACATATAGCAACTGCTGGAATCCGAATGCACTGCCAATCTTTTTGTTTTGGATTGCTATGCTCCCCATACATCCCACAAGCATTGTATCTAGATTGTATTATATCACTTCCTTATTGTATTTTGCACTGTCCTGTTTTGTTCTTTCACAATGTAAATTGTCATGCACCAACAGACCAAGGCAAATTCCTCCTAGGTACAAGCCTACTTGGCTAAATACACACCTGAATCTCAATCAACTAATGCTCTCCAGGGCGCAGACAGTCTGAAGAGCCTGTCAGAAACATCTGCATCCTTCTACTACTCTCACAGTAATGGAAGTCAAGCTGAAACACTTCATCTGCAAGTTCAGATTAACACTAGCGTTGTTGTACAGTCTTCAAGCGTGAACTCTCAGTCAACAGTGGAAATTAAATCACTGTGTGTGTGTGTGTGTGTGTGTGTGTGTGTGTGTGTGTGTGTGTGTGTGTGTGTGTGTGTGTGTGTGTGTGTGTGTGTGTGTGTGTGTGCGTGCCTACTCATTAATCAATGTTAGATCATTCAATAGGAGTTTATGTCCTGGCATTTCGTGTAGCAAAAGGCCCAGATGATACCTTTAGACTTTCTATTTACTAGTCAAAACAGCAATGCATGTGGAAGGAAGCTAGCTAGTATAGCCGACATCTCACCGGAGAAAAGAATGAGGGCAGCTGGCATGAAGACCATACCGGCTCCATATACAGACTGCCTCCCGGAGTAAATATGTTTCTAAAAAAGGTGTGCTCAGATGGGCGAGGTTCCTAACATGAGAAAAATATACTGAGCCATATGACATTTAGGCCACAAAGAGATGTATACATGCAAATAAGATAACTCGTTTATCGATGTAAATATGTGAATTATGCTGTAATGTTATACCTTTATAATACTGCTCTTGCGAGGTATTCCAGAATTGGCATCCGATCCAGCCGAAGTGTTATTTGGCGTTTCAAGCCACTGACTGTCAGGTACTGCGCCGGGTCCTGAAGCGACCATGTCTGCCTGCGTGATTCCACAGTCCCCGTTCAGCACCGACACACAGCCCTGCATCTTCCCGGCGGTCTCCTCGCGGGGCACGGCGGCCGGATCCCCGGGATGAGACGGGGACAATTGGCCGTCGTTCTCCCCAAACTCCGCCATAGGCAGTAGGCACTTCTCACACAGACAGACCTGCGAGGCTGTCAGCTCAGCTGCTGGGTATGCGTTTCAATCACAACGTGTTCCTCCAATTTCCTTGAAAAGGCGTATTACCTCCTTATAACATCTGCACGGTCCGTCTCATCGCACCGTTTGCCGGATAATTAACAGCGATGCATAACGTTACTCCGCTGTCTGCCCTGTGAAACACATCGCATTGTTCAACACAGCGAAATGGCACAACTGAGTCCCTCATAGCAGGACTGCAAATGCAATTTTTAAAGACAAATACCAGTTTCATTTTCATCAGTAGACTAACATTAGCCTACTAAATGTTGTAACTGTTGTAATATTGCTTTCTCATTGGTTGGAAAAACATGCAGTTATGCTTTCATCTATAGATGATAGTATTATGAGTTATATGCATTCAGCGTGTGACTATGAAAGCTATCTTCTCAATGCCAGTGTGGACAAGCATCCGGCTGTCAACAAGTAACTACCCAGCTATTTTCAGTGCACCATCGCCCAGCCACGGTGAGTGGTACAACATAAGAATGTATAGCTAGCATACATTAACTTATTATAGTGCTAACCTAGCTAGTCAGGTACAGATATATACATAAGGACACTCGGCTCAGTTGTAAAGTTTACTCCAAATAAAAATGTATCACGATTTCTGTCTGTGTTATCCCACAGCCCCGTACAGTTGACTTACATAAGTTAGGCTACATTCATTCCTATAACTTGACTTGCCTTGTTTGATGCGGTCTCGCTACAAAGAACAGGTCGTGAGGAGGAACTACCAGCTAGCAGCTAGCGTCACCCAAGTTAGTTTAGATAGAACCAGCTAAACTAGGACTATAGTACTGTAGCTGCTGGGCTCAGCTAACGACGTACTAGCCAAGCTAGTGCTAGCTTAGCTAGCTGCATCAGACTGTCTCCACATAGCCTACGGAGGAGTTCACCTCTCTGCGGTAGCCAGCAGCATGTGTTGTGTAGACTAGCTACAGCACAATGTGTGCAAAGGAAAAAAAAGGGGAAAAAAGTGTGCAAAGTACAGCACCTGCATTACCCTAATGAATCAAATAACTGCTCGTCGCTGATTAGCCTACATGTTAATCCGCAAATTCGCCACAAAAGTAATTACATTTGTATGGGGTTATTAGATCTGTTTCAATACTTGTCAATATACACCACATGTTTCACAAATGTTTTTTGGTGATTCACAAATACATTTGTGTGGTTCACAAATAAATTCTCGTTTCACAAATGTTTTCTGGTGATTCACAAATAAATTCTTGTTTCACAAATGTATTTTTGTGGTTCACAAATATATTTCAAACACAAACTTGTATTTACTTGCACCTGAGACACGAACCATTCTGGCGAGAGACACGAACCATGAAACTGCTGACACAAATCAAAATAGATTTTGAAACAAATCTACCGTCAACCCTATGGTAGTTATTTTTCATAATGTTTGCAAATATATTTATGTGATTCACAAATACATTCACAAATACATCAAACTCAAAAACATGTGCACCGCTTGTATTTACTTCCCTACTAACACAGTACGTAAAGGTACCAACAGCGGACCTAGCTGACACCTAGCTGACACTTGCCTTTTCAGCAAAATAACCAAAATAACCGACCTCAAGGAGACTGTAAGGGAACGTAGCCGTCACTGCTGCTTAAATCCGTAACTACGATGTAATTAGATGTAATTAATAACGTGACAATGCTGTTACATTACAGTCCCACCCTGACTTTATTGGAAATGTGTCACAGTGGGTCAGAACATTTGTAAATTACTTAGGTTTTAAAATAAATTTTGAAGTCATACAGTTACAGAATTGTAATAATGAAGAGAAATCCTGCATGTCTGTTTTGTGTGTCTCATTTACAGTTAATATTAACTCTAAAGATTTGCAGTCAAGGCCTAATAAAAATAATGATAAAAAATATGCCTATGAATAAAGTGGGCTACTTTCTTAGGTGACACAATTGAAGAACTAGACAAACAAGTTACACACTCTGGTACAGTAGGTGGCTGTATGCACATTAAAGTTGTTTGCGATCCGCCACTAAACCCAGCGAAGAAGACGACGACGACGGGGTATACTTCCGTTCTGTTTGAAACAGAAACGATTGAGAAAGACCAACACGCCAGTCTCTATCCCCGCGACAACACAGATCCTGTAAGTATCTCAATTTCAATGTATACATAGCTAGCTATGTATTTTGGTATCGTCCCAGATAAAACACCAACGTTATGTGCAAGCTACCCTTTTGTAATGATTATCTATATGCAGATGCTCTCTTTCCAATGTTAGCTAACTACCTAGCCAGCTAACGTGATTAGCCTTTTTCTGTACATCATGGCTAGCTACAGTAAGTAGCCTACGTAAAATTACTCTGTCGCAATGATTGTTATAACTTTCGCTTTTGTGTAATTGTAGCTTAAATTGTAATGTTGGCTTGGCGACTTGAGAATATTTCAGTTGTGTACACTATAACTTTTGTGAAGTGTTGTCGTGGGTCATTGTTTCCTAATTACGGGCAATGGTGGAGTCTTCTCGAGTCTAGCAGACTTGCGCGAGCTCCTGCACGTTCGTACTGTTTCATCGCTTGGAATAAAATGTGATAACTAGAAAGTACATTTCCTGGAGAAAATGTGAGGTGGGCTAGCTGCTGCAGCTGTATGTAACAGCTACTGCTAGAACTACTATGGACCAGGCAATCTCCATGCACCCACCAGCGAAGACCGTGCGTCTCTACCCCACTCAGGGGCTGAGTTGTGGGGTCTGTGGCGTGGATAGTGGCATGGTGGTGAGACTCTGCCCCCTCAGGTCAGAGCTGGTTGAGGACAGTGTACCCCTCTCCGGGCCACCTACCCGCCCTGAAGACCATGTGTCTCTAGCCCAATCAGGGGCTGAGTTGTGGGGCCAGTGGCGTAGATAGTGGCGTGGTGACGAGACTCCGCCCCCTCGGGTCAGAGCCGGTCTAGGACAGCGTACTGCTCCCCGGACCATTCACATGCACCCAACCGTGAAAACTGCGTCTTTAGCCAACTCAGGGTCTGAGATGTGGGGACGGTGGCGTGGATAGTGGCGTGGTGGCGAGACTCCGCCCCCTCAGGTCAGAGGTTGTGGGGGGCAGGTCAGTGATTGCCAGGCCATCCCCATGCACCCCTCATTGGAGACCATGTGTCTATAGCCCACCCCGGGCGGAGCAGTAGCTGTGGAGGTGTTGCAGTAGGTGTTTGTTATAAGTACTGCTAGTACTACTATGAGTTTGCAGCCTGAAAAAGAGTGTCATTCTGAATATTTCTTTGAATATAAGGAAGGAAGAAAGAAAGAAAGAAAGAAAGAAAGAAAGGAAGGAAGGATGGAAGGAAGGAAAGGAAGGAAAGATGGAAGGAAGGAAGGAAAGGAAGGAAGGATGGAAGGAAAGAAAGAAGGAAAGGAAGGATGGAAGGAAGGATGGAAGGAAAAAAAGGAAGGAAGGATGGAAGGAAGGAAGGAAAGAAAGAAAGCAGGAAGGAAGGATGGAAGTAAGGGAAGGAAGGAAGGAAGGATGGAAGGAAGGATGGAAGGAAGGAAGGAAAGGAAAGGAAGGAAGGATCGAAGGAAAGGAAGAAAGAAGGAAGGGAAGGATGGATGGAAGGATGGATGTAAGGAAGGAAGGAAAGAAAGGAGGAAGGAAGGATGGAAGGAAGGAAGGAAAGAAAGAAGGATGGAAGGAAGGGAAGGATGGAAGGAAGGGAAGGAAGGAAGGAAGGAAGGAAGGAAGGAAGGAAGGAAGGAAGGAAGGAAGGAAGGAAGGAAGGAAAGAAAGAAAGAAGGAAGGAAGGAAGGATGGAAGGAAGGGAAGGATGGAAGGAAGGATGGAATGAAGGATGGAAGGAAGGAAGGAAAGAAGGAAGGATGGAAGGAAGGGAAGAATGGAAGGAAGGAAGGAAGGAAGGAAGGAAGGAAGGAAGGAAGGAAGGAAAGAAAGAAAGAAAGAAAGAAGGAAGGGAAGGAAGGATGGAAGGAAGGAAAGAAAGCAGGAAGGATGGAAGGAAGGAAGGATGGAAGGATGGAAGGAAGGAAGGAAAGAAGGAAGGAAGGAAGGAAAGAAAGAAGGAAGGATGGAAGTAAGGAAGAAAAGGAAATGAATGAAGGATCGAAGGAAAGAAAGAAGGAAGGGAAGGAAGGATGGAAGGAAGGATGGAAGGAAGGAAAGAAAGGAGGAAGGAAGGAAAGAAAGGAGGAAGGAAGGAAGGATGGAAGGAAAGAAAGAAGGATGGAAGGAAGGGAAGGATGGATTGATGGAAGGAAGGAAGGAAGGAAGGAAGGAAAGAAGGAAGAATGGAGGGAAGGAAGGATGGAAGGAAGGAAGGATGGAAGGAAAGAAGGATGGAAGGAAGGGATGGAAGGAAGGAACGATGGAAGGAAGGAAGGAAGGAAGGAAGGAAGGAAAGAAAGAAAGAAAGAAAGAAAGAAAGAAAGAAGGAAAGAAAGAAAGAAAGAAAGAAAGAAAGAAAGAAAGAAAGAAAGAAAGAAAGAAAGAAAGAAAGAAAGAAAGAAAGAAAGAAGGAAGGGAAGGATGGAAGGAAGGAAAGCAAGGAAAGAAAGAAAGAAAGCAAGAAGGAAGGAAGGAAGGAAGGAATGGAAGGAAGGATGGAAGGAAGGAAGGATGGAAGGAAGGAAGGAAGGAAGGAAGGAAGGAAGGAAAGAAAGAAGGAAGGATGGAAGGAAGGATGGAAGGAAGGATGGAAGGAAGGGATGGAAGGAAGGAACGATGGAAGGAAGGAAGGAAGGAAGGAAGGAAGGGAAGGAAGGAAGGAAGGAAGGAAGGAAGGAAGGAAAGAAAGAAAGAAAGAAAGAAAGAAAGAAAGAAAGAAAGAAAGAAAGAAAGAAAGAAAGAAAGAAAGAAAGAAAGAAAGAAAGAAAGAAAGAAGGAAGGGAAGGATGGAAGGAAGGAAAGCAAGGAAAGAAAGAAAGAAAGAAAGCAAGAAGGAAGGAAGGAAGGAATGGAAGGAAGGAAGGATGGAAGGATGGAAGGATGGAAGGAAGGAAAGAAGGAAGGAAGGGAAGGAAAGGAAGGATGGAAGGAAGGAAAGGAAGGAAAGATGGAAGGAAGGAAAGGAAGGAAGGAAGGAAGGATGGAAGGAAGGAAAGAAAGAAGGAAGGGAAGGAAGGAAAGAAAGAAAGAAGGAAGGATGGAAGTAAGGGAAGGAAGGAAGGAAGGAAGGAAGGAAGGAAGGAAGGAAGGAAGGAAGGAAGGATGGAAGGAAGGATGGAAGGAAGGAAGGAAGGAAAGGAAAGGAATGAAGGATCGAAGCGAAGGAAGAAAGAAGGAAGGGAAGGAAGGAAGGATGGATGGAAGGATGGATGGAAGGAAGGAAAGAAAGGAGGAAGGAAGGATGGAAGGAAGGAAGGAAAGAGAAGGATGGAAGGAAGGGAAGGAAGGAAGGAAGGAAGGAAGGATGGATGGATGGATGGAAGGAAGGATGGAAGGAAGGAAAGAAAGAAGGAAGGAAGGACGGATGGAAGGAAGGAAGGGAAGGATGGAAGGAAGGAAGGAAAGAAGGAAGGAAGGAAGGAAGGAAGGAAGGAAGGAAGGAAGGAAGGAAGGAAGGAAGGAAGGAAGGAAGAAGGAAGGGAAGGAAGGATGGAAGGAAGGAAGGAAAGAAAGCAGGAAGGAAAGGAAGGATGGAAGGATGGAAGGAAGGAAGGAAGGATGGAAGGATGGAAGGAAGGAAAGAAGGAAAGAAGGAAGGAAGTAAGGAAGGAAAGGAAGGAAGGATGGATGGATGGAAGGAAGGAAGGAAGGAAGGAAGGAAGGAAGGAAGGAAGGAAGGAATGAATATGAATGCTACCACAGTAGTCAATAAAGGGTGCCTGTACAGAGAGCATGCACGTGTCCCCAAATTCAAATCCCAACTGACACTGAGCATCCTCTCATTCACTTCAATGGAAAGGCATGTTGGCTTCAGACAGCTCTCTCTCAAAAAGTATAAAGGTGCCAGCCTAGATTTTGACACCATATGAATCCTGAGAAAATGCTGAACATTTTAGGCTATTATATGTCCGTATAGCTTAAACGCTGTAGGCATGGCGACAAGTTAGAAAAAGAGTAAAAATGCAAAATTAGCAGCTCAAAAGCTAGAGTGTGTTGCCATACGTTTCAATGAGGAGCGCAGTTGCCGAACAAATCGTCATATAGCGAAAACTATAAGTCACACTGCTTAGATACTTACATTGTACGAATCAGCACAGTTGTGTGAATGTTTTGATGTATAATATGTGTGTGAGCTTTCAAGACTGTAGGAGTGCCAGCAGTTTACAAAATGTGTGAATATTTTCAAAGCAACTGCTGCCACCACTCTAAAAACATAAAATTTCTGAACATTCCAAAAGCATTTCAAGCAGTTTCAATAGGACAAAAAAATGTTTTAAAAGTTAAATTTCTTAAAAACTATAAAAAATATCAAAAATCTGAATGGATCCGTTCAAGAGCTGAACGTCATGAACATTTTAAAGTTTGAATGAAGTTTCTAGCACAAAGTATGAAGAACTAGTTAAGGTTCAAAAAAGCGGGGAGAATAATAAGAAAGAAAGAAAGAAAGAAAGAAAGAAAGAAAGAAAGAAAGAAAGAAATAGTGGGAATATCACAAGTTGGGCTAGCTTCTGCAAGCTAGCCCACCTAATTAGCTTACTCATTGATTTCGCATTAACCCACGACACCGTTAGTAGGTGTTCGTTTTTAGGAATTCATTTTTCCGAAGTTAACGTTAACAGAATACTAGAAGCCCCAACAACGGAGCTAGGCTAGCTAGCAGGATTTGTTATAGCAGCCATCTTGGCTTTTTTGGTTACAGCAGCCATCTTGGTGGTTTTGGGATGTGATTTCATGTTACTGTTAACTGTTGAAATGGTTGCTCATGCTGTCAAACGGGTAAAGAATTATGTACTACGTTTTACTCACATACAAATCCAAATTTTGCATAATAGGTACTCATGATGTGGACTACTAATATAGTGTCTTGCAAAATCTATTTAATTACTGATGGTGAAGGGTGGTAGACATGTTGCCCTGTTCCTCTAAACGTGTCAGAAATCACGTGGTCCTGTGGAGTGTGCATGTCAGCCAACGAGAGGGTCACCCACTCTCGCTCTCTCTCCCTCTCTCCCCTCCCATGCTCTCAGTTGCCAACCTCCCAGTTCTTGTTTGAACTGAGCAAGAAGCAGGTGAGCGGGACAGGAAGAGGCGCTAAGACGGGGACAGGCGTGGCCAGGGGCAGTCCTGGGACAGCACCACAGGCTCTGTGAGTCTTGTTCAGTTAAATGCCCTCATGAGTATTAACAGAAGAGCACCATATACATATGCACACACACACTCTAACATGTCGCTCTCTCCTCAGCTCAGCCCAATGGTCTCTGATGGTTCTGTCTGGCCAGCCCTTAGGTGGAGAAACACCTGATCATCAATATAGGCAGGCACACGTAAGTACAAATGCACATACGTTTCCATAGACGGGATAAACAAATGGGAATATTGATATTGAGTTAATGTTAGCGGCAGACATGTGAGATTCATAAGACACATCACTGACGCCACAATATCAGGGAAATTGAGCAATTGCTTCCCTGTAGTGCAAACTTGCAAGATTCGCTCAGTTATTAACCCTTCTTGCCTTTTTTGTTGTTGGTTTTCTCTCTCCTCCTTCCTCTCTGTGCAGTTCTCCTGTGTGCTGAGCCGCTATCCTATGTATTGCCACTGCTGACAGGGTAGAGCTCAGCCCCATGCAGAAGTGAGTGATGAGGAGAGGGAAGAGGAAGATCATTTTCCCGTTTTTTTTTCCTCCAGTTTTAGGAATCGTTACAAGAATGTGTTCCCCACTTTTATGCCTTTAAATCAAGGTTAGAGTATTCCAGGTGTGTGGCCATGGCCATGAACACCAGTAGAGGAGGGAACCAAGTGTCTCATTCTCTGTACACAGTTGTGTGGTTGTTACCCCCCACTAGCTACATATTCATTCAATCTTTATTTAACCTCGTGAATCAATTGAGAGTAAGCTCTCATTTACAATGACGTATAATCACTCTATATTTGAACTTGTACTACAGGTGAGAGAATCGTTTTTAATGGTCTCTCTCATTCGCTCTCCTAGCTGTGATGTTAAAGTTGTGCAAGACTTGGGTGTTCTCCTGCTCTGAGTGCCCATTCTCCTACACCTCCCAGATCTACCTCCACAAGCACACCAATAGGGGCCTTGACAACCTCTGTCTCTGCTGAGGAACACACAGAGCATTATGAAGTAGCCAGTGCCTCGGCGAAGGTGTTTGAGCAGCAGTCGTCAATGGATTAACTCCCAAGACACAAGGAAGAGAGCGCAACACGCGCTATGACTCCAGAGACGAAGGTAATATAATAAAGTGCATTCAACAGTCCCAAAAGAGTACTACTTGAGTTGACTAATCTGAGCTAATTTACCTCTACTATATGTTCCAGTGCCCAGTAGCCGGTCGGCAGAACTCAGACCAGACCAGCTCAATGCAGGTATCCATGCATGTTTGTGTTGGTGAAATGTCTATGCATATTTGCACACTGACAGTTAACTCAGGACTTTTTGAAGACTAATTTACTAATCTCACTAATTTACTCATCTCACTTTACTCAGCAGTAGATGTTCATCACCAGGCCCTTAGAGCTAAGGCGCAGTGAGCGATGGCACTGTGAGCCAGGCCCTTCAGCCCGTCTGAACTCCAGGCACAAGCAGCATCCATCGGAGATTAGCACCCCGGCCAGACCAGATAAGGGTCTGACATGTCTACCTGTTTCATGACTAGTTGATTCTTCCCCTTATGCCAGAAGCCGTACGGCGCCAGCCCCTAGTTTACTGCTAATCCCTTTATCCTTTTTGGTTTTCAGTAAGTCTGTGATGCCATCGCCCGTGAGACCAACAGCTCCAGCAGTATTGCCCTCCACGTCTTTCCGGAGCCCCCCGCTTACCCCTCTGCCATCAAGCTCTGCATGTGCTGGTATGCAGAATTTTGTGAACTACTTCATGTTGCATGCAGGGATATACTTTGAGTTAAATTTCCATTATGTGACAGTACAATTACTTATAGCCACATCTGTGTTAATATCCAGATTGCCAGAGTATGGTGTATCAGCAGTTGTCCAGCTTGACCAGCATGCTTGGTGAGGTCATGCAGAGTCTGAGGGAGCTAGCGCAGAGACTATCCGGGGAGTCTGATGGGGTTGCACGGGGAGCAGTATTGGAGGCACTGGATCCTGCAAAAACGGAGGAGGTCTTGGAGGAGCAGCTGAAGGACAAGGAGCATCAAAGGAAGATGGTGAGTAACTTCAGGGCAGAACTTTGTTCCTTATTTTTGCAGGGAAGTGTAAAAGTAAATGATTGTCTTTATGTTTTGCAGACACGATATCTGAGTTCCATTGGCGGCAAAGATCTGCCAGATGTGGTCCGGTGGGTGCTGTCAGCCATTGCCATACACAGAGTGTGGTGTGTCTACAGCGTCCATGGGAAGAGGCCTTTTGAGAATATGACCCTCTACAATGTCATATTACATAAGGGATTGTTCATATTTTCGCAAAATAATAAATTGTCCTTGCTTCATGCCATGTGCATTGAAACCATTCCCTTTTTGGTTAAAAGGTGCAGTTATGGCCTGTAAGCCAAGTACCACTGTGACGGAGGTTTCTGCCCAGCTGCAGGAGACGCTGAAACATGCCCCTGCTCGATGCAAAAAGGTATGTGATGTCAGTCAGTTAATTTTCTCGTATCCAGTGACATGGCATGCTTCCAATGAACGTATGGGACTTGCGTTTACAGCCATTTCTGTCCTAGTGCATCTGCTCCAGCCCAGCTGACCTCCCCAGCCCAGCCCCAGACCGCAGCTCCAGACCTGACCACAGTGGAGTATTCAGATGAGGATGACCTCTTCTGCCCAGACCCTCGATTCAGATGAGGGTGACCTCCAGCCCAGCCCGTCTCCCTAGACCTCCCTTTCCAGCCCGCCAGGATGGATGCCTTTTTTGTAAATAGTTTTTTTTTTTTTTTTTACCTTTTTTTGTGGGATACAACGGTCTGTTCCCGGTCTGCCTGCCATAGAATGCGCACTTTGTTTCATTTTAGTTTTTAGAACTTTTGCAATTGTCAGATAATGGGTTGCTAGCCAGAGCTTGTACATACTTTTTTTTTTTTCTGGCTATGCGTAATGTGACAGACCGTAAACCTCATCCTTGTAAATATGTATACTTTTAATTTGTTTTTTGCAATGTACTTTGCCTAATAAAATGTTCTAAACTGTTAATGGTGTTCAGTCTCATCTTGGTTTGTATCATAATGCTTGCTGCTATATCCCCATATAGCATGAATTCGTTTTTGTACTGCAAATGCTAAATATAGCCAGTGGTACTGCAAATGCTAAATATAGCCAGTGGTCAGGGTTTAGTAAGTAAGTGACCATATCTGCACCGTGCAAAAAAGACGTGCAGACCAAGTCATATAAATACCTGTAGATCTAGTCTCAGCCAAGTCAGTCTACGACGGTACTTGCTTCTCACGTGTAGATCAAGTGTTAGCCAAGTACGTTTATTACGGAAGTTCCTGCCCACGTGATCACGTGTGTTTTTAGCACGCGACCGCGACTTATGAACGACGTGACATTCTTACGTAGCGGCTACTAATCGGCAGGTCTCGCGTTTCCGTAAATGGCCGCGTAATTTCCGCACGTGGCGCGGATGAATCGTCACCTATAGCGGCCTTATGTAGAACGTTTGCGCAACCTGCGTGTGTTAGTAGGGTTGCACCGCTTGTATTAACTGGCACCTGGGAGACACGAACCAGAAAGCGAATTATGAAACGTTTAGAAAAAATGTACCCTGCCTCATCTCCAGCCAATCAGATTACAAGGCAGCTCCGACCAAACCATGTGCGCGGTCTTGTAAACAGTAAAAGTCTCACTTCGAGGACAGCAAGCGAACGAGAAGATCTGTGAAGAGCTGCGACCAGTGCAAGCTAACAACTTTCAGGTAAGTTCACGAGTACTTTATTGTGCTGGTTCGCCCGACATTGTGTAAGGAAAACTAAAGCCACATTAGCTACCTGAGATCTCTTTCATGCTAACGTTAGCTAGTTAGCTAGTCACGCTACCATCGTGTGTCCGTCGTATACTTTAATGTTATCCGACTTCATAATTCAGTGTTCCCTCGGTGGAATCATGAACGCATTTCCAGGAATTGTAGCTAGCTAACGTTAGCAATTAGCATTATCCAGTCGGAATGAGTTCCCCAAGCTGCTAGCCAGCTTGACGGCAAGTGGCTACAAGAGGGAAATAATTAAAACGGGCAAGTTCGGTAGTCTGAAATACAGCCTGCTCGCTCCGTTCACCGTTTTTTCTCTCTACTTCACAAGTGAAGTGGAAAAGTAACCTAAAGCTCTCTGAACTGAGCGAGTCTGGATTGCGCTACGATCGTTGTTGGTGCAGAGAATATTGTCGTCGTCATTCGTCAGCAACAATCCGATCGTAGCGCAGAGAATGTGAGCCGGAGAATAGCCAGTCTGCGCGCTGGCCTGTGCGCATGCGTGCTGGAGCAAGTGGGGAAAGGCGTGTAAAGATCATATTACAGAGGCTAAAGACCCCGTATTTGAAAACCGAAACAATGCCTCGCGTTGAGGAATCTCAACTGTCGATTCATCCAATCTGATTGATGAAAACAACCGTTTAGCGGCCGAAAATAGATTTTGAGAAACTGCCTTCTCGGTGCCCCGATCACCGTCATTACATGGATATACTGGCTCGCGCTGGATTTTAAATTTCTTCTACAGGCCTCCGAACTACACCAAAGTGATCTCGGTGAGTCAAACTTCTTATAATATGTCGTAAATAAGGTCCTGGTTGTCAAAAACGAGCATTGCCCTTTAAATTACTTGACTGAGTGACTGACCTTAACTTGTCAGTCATAGACCATGGCTAGCCTGCTGCGCTGTGGTAAAAAAAAGAAAAGAAAAGAGGACACTGTTTTATAACATTGCTTGTTTATGCTGTAAAATATAAATGCATTTTTGCTGGGTAGCACTTCATATCATGGTAGGTTCTCCAGTAACACCTGCAAATCTTAGTCTGAACAAGTCAACACACCATCCATTCCTCAACTCCACTCTGCAACCCTGGAGGACAACAGCACAGGTGAGACCACAAGCATGGTGTTCCTCACAGTAAAATGCTTCTAACACCCTTAGAATGAGTGTAAATGTATCAGCTGAGAACTTAGGGGAAATGGTCTTTACGAGTCTAAAATTCAGAGTGCATTGACATCACATCAGCCATACTTGGGCTAGAAGGTGCCCATGTGAAGGTGAATTGAGCATCTACGGTAGTTGTAGAAGATACATTTGACTCCCATTATTTATTTTAATTGTATTGGGAACCTATATGGTGTGATCAAAATGTCCTGTAGCCTACTTCATAAAAAAGGGCAACAAAAAAGACAAGCCTGGGAATCTAAAGTGTGATATGAAAATGTAAGGTCCCTTCCCTAAACTCTGGACTTCATCATCATCATCTTCATCCGCTTATCCAGGGTCGGGTCGCGGAGGCAGCAGCTCCAGCAGGGGGCCCCAGACATCCCTTTCCCTAGCAGCATCAACCAGCTCTGCCTGGGGAATCTTTAGCCGCTCACAGGCCAGTGCGGAGATGTAGTCCCGCCACCTAGTCCTGGGTCTACCCCGCGGCCTCCTCCCAGCCGGACACGCCTGGAACACCTCCCTAGGGAGGCGCCCAGGAGGCATCCTCACTAGATGCCCGAACCACCTCAACTGGCTCCTTTCGACGCAAAGGAGCAGCGGCTCTACTCCGAGTCTCTCCCGGATGACTGAACTTCTCACCCGATCTCTCAGGGAGACCCCAGCCACCCTCCGGAGAAAACTCATTTCGGCCGCTTTTATCCGTTATCTAGTTCTTTCGGTCATGACCCATCCTTCATGACCATAGGTGAGGGTGGGGACGAAGATAGACCGGTAGATCGAGAGCTTTGCCTTTTGGCTCAGCTCTCTTTTCGTCACAACAGTGCGGTAAAGCGACTGCAGAACCGCACCAGCTGCTCCGATTCTCCGGCCAAACTCCCTCTCCATGGTTTCCTCACTCGTGAACAAGAACCCCAGATACTTGAACTCCTTCACTTGGGGTAAGGACTCATTTCCTACTCGGAGCGGACAGGCCACCGGTTTCCTGCTGAGAACCATGGCCTCAGATTTAGAAGTGCTTATTCTCATCCCAGCCGCTTCACACTCAGTTGCGAACCTATCCAGAGAGTGCTGGAGGTCGCAGGCAGCTGATGCCATCAGGACCACATCATCTGCAAAAAGCAGTGACGTGATCCCCAGCTCACCGAACTGCAAACCCACCTCCCCCCGGCTACGCCTCGATATCCTGTCCATGAAAATCACAAACAGGATTGGTGACAAAGCGCAGCCCTGGCGGAGGCCAACACCCACCGGAAAGGAAGACGACTTACTGCCGAGGACCCGGACACAGCTCTCGCTCTGGGTGTACAGGGATTGGATGGCCCTAAGTAGGGACCCCCTCACCCCATACTCCCGCATAACCCTCCACAAGACCTCTCGAGGGACCCGGTCGTAAGCCTTCTCCAAGTCCACAAAACACATGTAGACAGGTTGGGCAAACTCCCAAGACCCCTCCAAGATCCTTGCAAGAGTGAAGAGCTGGTCGGTAGTTCCACGACCAGGACGAAATCCGCATTGTTCCTCTTCGATCTGAGGTTCGACTATCGGCCGGACCCTCCTTTCCAGCACCTTGGAGTAAACTTTCCCTGGGAGGCTGAGTAATGTGATGCCTCTATAATTCGCACACACCCTCTGGTCCCCTTTTTTGAATATTGGGACCACCACCCCAGTCTGCCACTCCTTCGGCACTGACCCAGACTTCCACGCAATGTTACAGAGGCGTGTCAACCAAGACAGCCCCTCTACACCCAGCGCCTTCAGCATTTCTGGATGGATCTCATCAGTCCCTGGGGCTCTGCCACTGTGGAGTTGTTTGACTACCTCAGTGACCTCCTCCAAGGACATTGACGACCCCCATCATCTTCTGGCTCTGCCTCGATCGTAGAGGGTGGATTAGTCGGGTTCAGGAGTTCCTCAAAGTGCTCCTTCCAACGCTCAACAACCTCCTCAGTTGAGGTCAGCAGTGTCCCCTCCTTGCTGTATACAGCTTGGATGGTCCCCCGCTTTCCCTTCCTGAGGTGTCTGATGGTTTTCCAGAAACACTTTGGTGCCGACCGAAAGTCCTTCTCCATGGTTTCTCCGAACTCCTCCCACACCCGCTGCTTTGCCTTGGTCACGGCCGAAGCCGCAGCCCTCCGGGCCAGTCGATACCCTGCATCTGTTTCTGGGGTCTCCCGGGCTAACATAACCCGGAAGGCCTCCTTCTTCAGTCGGACGGCTTCCCTCACCACCGCTGTCCACCACGGTGTCCGAGGGTTACCGCCCCTTGAGGTACCTATGGCCCTCAGGCCACAGCTCCCAGCCGCAGCTTCAGCAATGGAGGCTTTGAACACTGACCACTCATGCTCGATGTCCCCAACCTCCACAGGGATGCCTGAGAAGCTCCGCCGGAGGTGGCAATTGAAATCTCTCCGGACAGGCTCTTCCTCCAGACGTTCCCAGTTCACCCTCACTACACACTTGGGTTTTCCAGGTCTGTCCAGAAGTTTCCCCCGCCATCGAAACCAGCTCACCACCAGATGGTGATCAGTGGACAGCTCTGCCCCTCTCTTTACCCGAGTGTCCAAAACGGATGGCCTCAGATCAGATGATACGATAACGAAATTGATCATCGACCTTCGGCCTAAGGTGTTCTGATGCCAGGTGTACTTGTGGGCATCCTTGTGTTCGAACATGGTGTTTGTTATGGACAAACCGTGACTAGCACAGAAGTCCAACAACAAAACACCACTCGGGTTCAGATCGTGGTGGCCATGCCTCCCAATCACGCTCCTCCAAGTTTCTCCATCATTGCCTACGTGTGCATTGAAGTCCCCCAGTAGGACACTGGAGTCCCCTGCAGGAGTCCCCAAAAGGACTCCACTCAGGGTCTGCAGGAAGGCTGAGTACTCTGAACTGCTGTTCGGTGCATAAGCACAAACCACAGTCAGAGTCCCCCCCCCCACAGTCCTAAGGCGCAGGGAGGCGACCCTCTCATCCACTGGGGTGAACTCCAGCACAGAGGCGCTCAGCTGGGGGCTAGCTAGTATAGCCACACCTGCCTTACGCCTCATACCGTGAGCAACTCCGGAGAAGAACAGGGTCCAACCCCTATCCAGGAGTTTGGTTCCGGCGCCGGTGCTGTGCGTTGAGGTTAGCCCCACCAGGTGTAATTGGTATCGCTCCACCTCCCTCACAAGCTCCGGCTCCTTCCCCCCCAGCGAGGTCACGTTCCATGTCCCCAGAGCCAGCCTTTGCCGCCCGGGTCCGGTCCGTCGGTGCCCCCCGCCTTCACCGCCACCTAGTTGGCAGCGCACCCGACCCCAACAATTCCTCCCGTGGGTGGTGGGTCCACGGGACGATGGAGGAGGAGATGGTGCTTCCACGTTGCTTATTCAGGCTGGGCCCGGCCGGGCTCCGTGGTAAGCCCGGCCACCAGGCGCTCGCATGCGGGCCCTCCGTCTGGGCCTGGCTCCAGACGAGGGCCCCGGGCTTCCTCCGGGCCGGGTCTCTCTTCCTTTTTGGTGTTCTGTCATCAGGGTTTTTTCCTGTAACCCCAGGTAGGGGGGCTAGGGGGTACTACCACTTGCCCAAGGTGGACCCCCAGACTAGTGGAGGGAAGGAGGCGTCTTACTTCTCCATTCTAGTTTTGCAACTAGCCACTGCCGCTGGACTTCAATTAATCCCCTAACAAAATAAGAAACCGAAGCTGAGTGACGGAACCAAAACAAAACGCGCACACTGATTGGTCGGAGCTGCCTTGTAATCTGATTGGCTGGAGATGAGGCAGGGTACATTTTTTCTAAACATTTCATAATTCGCTTTCTGGTTCGTGTCTCCCAGGTGCCAGTAAATACAAGCGCCCAGGTGCCAGTAAATACAAGCGGTGCAAGTAAATACAAGCGTTGCACATGTTTGTGAATTTGAAATATATTTGTGAACCACAAAAATACATTTGTGAAACAATAATTTATTTGTGAATCACACAAATGTATTTGTGAATCACATAAATATATTTGCAAACATTATGAAAAATAACTACCATAGGGTTGACGGTAGATCTGTTTCAAAATCAATTTTGATTTGTGTCAGCAGTTTCATGGTTCGTGTCTCTCTTGCCAGAATGGTTTGTGTCTCAGGTGCAAGTAAATACAAGTTTGTGAGTTTGAAATATATTTGTGAACCACAAATATACATTTGTGAAACAAGAATCTATTTGTGAATCACCAAAAAACATTTGTGAAACAAGAATTTATTTGTGAACCACACAAATGTATTTGTGAATCACCAAAAAACATTTGTGAAACATGTGGTGTATATTGACAAGTATTGTAAGAGATCTAACCCCATACATTTGAGTAGCCTATGAGAAATGTGAAACGAGCCTATGTGCAAGTCTTGCCGAAGCTTTCCATAATTTGCAATCTGCTTTCGATGTTGTACAAAATACCTTGTGCCAACTGAAACTTGTCTTAAATTCTGACAAAACGAAACTCATGGTGTTTAGAAATACACGAAAAATGCCACTGAGCCTACCATTGTCACTTTTCAGGGAAAAGACATCGAGATTGTTTCTTCATATAAGTATCTTGGAATTTTAATTGATGATGGTCTCTCTTTTAAACCACATATTCAGCTCCTAGTGAAGAAGCTGAAGCTGAAATTGGGAAACTTATTCAGAAATAAGTTTTGTTTTTCTTTTGAGGTTAAACGGAGACTTGTTGTTGCTACATCCATGCCTGTGCTTGATTATGGTGATGTTCTGTACATGCATGCTTCCTCTCAGTGCCTCAATGCAATCAATACTGTTTACCATGGTGCTTTGAGATTCATCACAAACTGTAGAAATCGTACTCATCCTTGCACCTTGTATGATCGGGTTGGATGGTCTGCATTGTCTACTCGTAGACTTATTCATTGGTACATCATTATTTATAAGGCAATTCTTGGTCTTGTTCCTTCTTACCTCTGTGCCTACATTATACAAAAAAGTACTGGGAAATACTCCTTAAGATCACAGGACTTCTTGCTGCTGTCTGTTCCCAAAGTCAGAACAGAAAAGGGGAAAATGGCTTTTAGTTATTCGGCTCCTTCTGCCTGGAACATGCTACAAAATGATCTCAAACTTGAGGAGCAGGTCTCAATCGATGTTTTTAAATCCACTATGAAGGTTTTAGAGGTTGATTTAACAGTATGTTCATGTTTTTAACTAGCGTATTGCCATATAGCCAAATCACCAAGTCACATGTGTAAATTGTATTACTGTTGCATCTCTGTGTTTTCTGTTGTATTTTTCGTCTGTAACTATGTGTTTGGATTGCACTGCTGCCCGTCTTGGCCAGGTCTCTCTTGAAAAAGAGATTTTTAATCTCAATGGGACCTTTCCTGGTTAAATAAAGGCTAAATAAAAAAATAAATAAAAAAATACTTTATAATAACTAAAGTTAGCTAGTAGGCTACTGACTATCAGTGTAAAGTTGTTGGCTTCCTCATGACTTCAGATTAGCTCCTGTCTACAAACTCTACCACAATGTTACTGTCAATCAAACTTCACTGCAGCAGTTTGGGTGACAGACAATCATTCTATGCACAGAAGCAATCTGACACATCCTAAAGAACCCATCCCATATGAAACCACAACTGTGGCCTAGAATAAAAATCACACCCAGGTGGTGAAGTAAGCGGTGGAGGGGTTTATGAGCAATCTCTACTGAATCAGGTATTTATGATTGTTTTCAGTTTCATCTTTCAATTTCATTTATCCAGATTTGTCTGTAGTCATCCACAGATTAATGACCAAGTGAAGATCCTCACTGATTTTCTCTGGAAGTCAAAAGCAGTCAACATTTAAATGAAACAGAAAACGTGTATGCATTTAAAATGACCAACTGCCACTAGAGTGTTCTAAACATTTCACTGGGGAGCATTTTCCTTGTGTGCAAAGTACCACCATAGGAGCCAAAAAGGCCAATATCATCCAGCTGCAGCCTGTAAAATGGGTGTTCCCGTTTCAAGGGCGTTCCTGTTTTCACAAACGGGAACGCCCCCAGTGAAACAGGGGCAGGCCAACTGTAAATATTTTTTTTATTTGGCCAATCAGAGGCTTACAATCCTCTTGTCAATCAAAAACTAATTTAGCCTGAAACGGTCCTCACTTTTTATTTGGCTAATCACCTTTCTCTTAGGAGAAGGGTGGGTAACAGGGGCGGGTAGCATTAGCTAAGCTAGTTAACGTTAGCTATCTAACGTAGCTAGCTCGTAGCAGCTAACATTAGCGAAGTCAATGTAGATAGCTAACGCTAACGCTATCTACATTGACTTTGTTTGCTAGTTACGTACCTAGCTAACATAGCTAGCTATCTACATTCACTTTGTTTGCTAGCTAGCTAGCTAACGTAATGCAATTTCTTATGGAGTTAGATTGACTGGATTACATGTCTGTGTGTGAGAGAGAGATCATATTTTCTAATGCAGGTAATTCGTCAACCTCTCTGCTAAAAGCCTTACCAAGACTCCCTTTGTTTGAGTATGTTTGTCTACCGGCTAAGAACATTTATAAAGCAATAAATTACATTAAATTAAATTTTCAGAGTAAGAGAGGCTAAAAACATCATAGGAGAGACATGGCAAACACTGGTGTATGTCTGTGTGTGTGTGAATGTGCCTGGGCCCAGATAGAGGCAGGGGTAGGGGTAGGGAGGGGGTAGGAAAAGGATACGGACCTGGACCCGAGATGGCCATTGAGAATGGAGTTACCCATGTTTTGGGAGTTAATACAGTGTCCCCATTGATCATTTTAAATCCTTCTACTGGATTTGACATGGTGAACAGTTTTCCTGTTGACTACATGCATTGTGTTCTCTTACAGTAGGAGTGAAAAAGCAGTTCTTGGACCTGTGGTTTAAGAGTAGCCTAAGCACCATAACAGTCCTTGGTACATCCAAAGACCAGGTAGACTAGAAGTTGCTGTCTATAAAACCCCCCTCTGATGTGCCAAGTGTGCCAAGAACCGTGCAAGTTGCGCATTAATTGAAGGCTGCAGTGCCGGAGTTGGTTTCTCTTTTACAGTGGGCCTGTACTGCATAATAACATTGAAGCATTGGTTACCGTTGGTTGCTGCTATCTTCCTCTTAAGGGGAGACACTACAGTTGAATAAGATATCCTCATGAATTTTTACCAGTTTAATCTTCACATCAAGAGAAATATTTTTTGTATTACACTTTCTCTCTCAAAAAAAGTTTCGGTATGCAAATTAGGCAATAACTCATTAAATATGTGTACATTTGCATATATTTCGGTACCTACTATCTAAACAATGGAAGTCAGGCTTAAAGTTTTACTTTTGTTTTGACAATATACTAAAAACTTAAATATTTACAGCTGGGTTTGTGAATACAAGCTTATTTTCAAAAGATATTGAAAAAAGACTGCATACACTCATTAAAAATACTTTTTGGGCGTATTTTAAGACAGGAAATGCAACCTAAAATGAAAAGACAACAAGATATTCACAATTCCAGCTGTAAATATCTGCAGAATACATCTGAGAATCAGTATGTAAAGTTTAGTGAATGCACCTGCCCTGGAAGTTGAGATAGCAGGTACGTCAGGTACTAAAAAAACATAATTTTAAGAAATGGCTGATAAAGATAAGCATCATGAATTCAGATGTTCATTTTACAGATAAAACAATTTGAAAAATAGCAGTTTTTAATCAAGTCTCGCCATTTCTCTGTTAATATAGTGATAGTATACATGTAATAGTAGAAGAATATCAAAAAATCTGAAAATTTAAGTTGGGAAGAAAAAACACCATTTTGACTGTAGTGTCTCCCCTTGAAGAGAGAATTTCTCAGTGGGACTTCAGAGAGGCAACATCAAAGATCATGCAGTTTCTAGAGTCAATACTGGGAAATTATGGCTTGTGCCACATGGCGATCTGTTGACCCATATGCCTTCTCTGTCAGGATGCATGGGCCTGTTTGGAGTATGTCAGCATTTTCTTTAGATTTCCAGTAGGAAAAATAATTTCCAATAAGATTCTGAGGTCATAGAAATTCTAATAGGATTTTGAGAATCCTATAGGATAGGGCTGCTCGATTAATCGGATTTTAATCTAGATTAAGATTTGGGCTGTCAACGATCATTAAAACAAAAATAATTAAAACGATTTTGCGCAAATCAAGTGCACCCTACACTGTAAAGCTATACTGTGCTTGACCCCTTCCCCACACCCCAAAGCCCCAAAACAAGAAGAAGATTATGGCAGCAGAAAGAGAGCCGCTAGTGGACAAGAGAGCTAAAACAACGTCAGTGGTGTGGAAACACTATGGGTTCACTGAGACAGATTTAGGCAGACATAGCTGCCCCTCAAAGCAACACGACAAATATTTGTAATCACCTGAAGTCGTCTCACAAAGTGGTCTATGACCAAGCAATAAAAGAGCAAAAGGAGAAAGCCCTCGTCCCTCCTGCTGCCACTGCAAAACAGTCATCTATTCAGGACACCCTTTATAACGCGACCACATATTCCACCAGCTCCCGTAGACATAAAGAAATAACGCAGGCCATCACATTCTTTATCGGTAAAGACCAGTGCCAAATCAACACCGTCAACAACCCCGGATTCAAGAAAATGGTGAATACTTTGGACAAGCGTTACGCCTTGCCATCTCATCACCATTTCAGTAGAGTTGCACTGCCTGCTCTGTATAAAGAGTGCCATGAGGGCGTTGAAAATGATGTGGCTACAGCCGAATATTTTGCCACTACAACGGACCTCTGGTCAGGCCGCACCATGGAGCCGTACATTAGCCTCACACTACATTTTATTGATGCGGATTTCAACATTAAGACGAACTATATATCCATCTTTATTTATCAGTTTTGGCACTTTAATTTATTTATTTATCAAGATCAAGGTTCACTATTTGTCTTGTATGGGAGAAATGTATCTAATCCAAAGAACATTGTTAAAAAGAAAAGCCACTGTCAACATTTAAAGGAGAACGCTCGTTTTTGACAACCTGGACCTTATTTATGGCATATTATAAGACGTTTGACTCACCGAAATAACTTTGGTGTAATTTGGAGGCCTGTAGAAGAAATTTAAAATCCAGCGCGAGTTATGTATATCCATGTAATGGCGGCGGACGGGGCACTGAGAATGCAGCTTCTAAAAAATATTTTTTCTGCCGCGAAACAGTTGTTTTCATCAATCTGTCTTTATGAATCGCTAGTTGTGCTTACATAGAACGAGGGCTTGTTGTGGTTTTTCACATGCCTCTGTAATATGATCTTTAGAAACGTCTTTAGAAATGAAATAGCTTTCCCACTTGCTCCAGCATGCATGCGCACAGCGTGCTGGAGCAATGCTTGCGCGCTGTAGCAAGTGGGGAAGCTATTTCGTTTCTAAAGACGTTTCTACACGTCTTATAATATGCCGTAAATAAGGTCCATGTTGTCAAAAACGAGCATTCTCCTTTAATAAATTAATTGTTATCAACGTCAATGTATAATTTGATTTGTTGAAAAAAAATTCAAACTTTTGATTTAATAAAAAAATCAATGAATAATCGTGTTAAATAATCGTGATCTCAATATCAATCAAAATAATCTTGATAATGATTTTTGCCATAATCGAGCAGCCCTTCTATAGGATTCTATAGGACAATTAAAAGATCCTATAGGATTTTTTGACAAGGTTCCAGTGAGTCAGTCAGTCAGCATTACTACTGGGCCATAGCCAGCACTGGGATGGCCTCAGTGGAGGTCCCAGGTCAGGTATGAGTCTTCCAGTCATTCAACCAGCCAGTAGATATTGTACTCTACTTGTATTTATTTGTTCATACACTAGTATTCCAGCACGGGTTATGTTCTTGAATGCTTCTGGTGACTAGCAGTTCTCTTGACAACTAATTTAATCCCTATCACTGTTTTCAGATCCACATAGGGGAAAACATATGGCTGAGAGGAGGTGTGGAGGAAAATCAATAGCACCACACACACACACACACACACATATTTGCATAACCAACCTTGCACTTTCTACCTTTCTAAACCACAAATAGAAGTTTGAGAACCTGGGATAAATACATCCCGCCTAAGGGGGTTCTAATGTACTGACCTCCCGGCACAGGCATTACCCTGCTGGCAAGGGCCTGTGCTGCCCAGACCAAGCTGCCTTGGTCCTAGCCAAGGAACAAGCAAGTGTTTCAGCTTCACCCCACCTGTGTGCAGCTTATACGATGCTGACTGGCCTGAACTAGTCACCATCTACAGTCCAGCCAAGAGAAGAGATACCCTTGTGCATTTTAAAAAACAAGTGTCATACACATTTGTTTGTCATCATTTGTGCAGCATGTATGCTGTAAGTGTAAAGACATTTTCTCAAGATTTTATTGAATAACTTGCAAACAGGCACAGGTGAACCACAGCCGGTTAGCAGTGGCACAGAACTCCTCCTCCACTGGCCCTTCCAAGACGATCTGCCTGCAGGCCCACCTTCTCAAGACAGTGGACTCTGAGGTCCACTCTGAGGACCGCCACTCTCAGGACAGTGTTGCTACAGTACACCACTCTCAGGACAGTGTAGGAGCTGAACATTGGTCCCAGACAGTAGTAACAATCTTAGTAATACTAGTAGTAGCAATCATAGTAATAGTAACAATAGTAGTAATAATAATAATAATAATAGTAATAGTAGTAATGGTAATAATAGTATTAGTAGTAATATCACACTCACAATCTCAACCGTAAGACACAGACACCACATTGACAACTATTCATTTTATTATTTTAAATAAAGGCTGTTCCAAAAAGAAGATTCTATACATTCCTAACCACACAAAAAGCAAGCAGATGGGAGGCAATGGGAGAGGGGGATGGAGGGTTGAAACAGTTCAGTTGTACAGGGCGGAACTGACATGGATGTCCAGATTGCTCCGTACTTCGGTCATAAAGTATTCCATCTCCTCTCATTTCCATCTCCTCTCTCATTTCAAAATAAAAAAGGAATGGGCCCATTACTGTGTCCATGTACACGTCAATGTCCTCATCCAGATTATAATATAATATATTATAATCATTTCTATAATAATATAATAAGCTTCGCTGAACAGCTCCCTTGTTGCCACAGCCAACATTGCGTCCTCTGGGTTCATGGTCAGGATGCTGGGGAGGCCAACTCTTCCCCTAAAGAGATGTCGGTTGGCCTCCAGCCAGTCACGCCCCAGCCGGACAGCTCTGAACATTGGTGATTCCTTTGTGGAAAATTATGTAATGTAATTAGTCAAGGGATGCTGATTAACAGGGTCAGGAAAAGTAAAATGCATAGAAAAAATAATTCTGCCTGTGTTATGGTTAGGGCTCCTGTGCCCCCTGGACCCTCCTGGACCCTGAGCACCTCCCCTCCCAGTGACTGCCCCTGCACTAACCCCAGAGACTTTTGACCACATTGATTTACATTGTCACTAGGTGCCTCCTTGTGTGTATGGTCTTGTGTTCGTTGTCTTGTCTTCTATGTTGGTTTGTGTCCTCCCAGCCCCAGCTCTAGACACATGTCCCTCACTAGTCCCACGTCCAGTCCCTCTCCACTCCTGGCCCTCTAGCTCCCCCCTCTAGTTTCCCCTAGTTTTCTGCCCAGTCCCATTCCCAGTCCCAGCCTTGTTCCCTGTTCCCTTCCCTTGTGTCCTAGTTTCCTCTGTCCTTGTGTTGGTGTCTTGTTGGAATCCCTCCATGTCCTTGTCTGGGTGATTGTCTGCACCTGTCTCGTTATGTCTTGTTGCACACCTGTATGTTGGTCTCGTTATGTCTTGTTGCACACCTGTATGTTGTTCCTTTCTTTCTTTCTTTCTTTCTTTCTTTCTTTCTTTCTTTCTTTCTTTCTTTCCCAGTTTTTTGGCCCTTAACTACTTCTTTATACTTTGTGCTAGAAACTTCATTCAAACTTTAAAATGTTCATGATGTTTAGCTGTTTCCCGGACTTATTCAGATTTTTGATATTTTTAATAGTTTTTTTAGTAATTTAACTTTTTAAAGTTATTTTTTTACATTTTTTAACAACGTTTAACATAGTGATGTTCGTGCCATTGAAACTGCTGGTGGAATGTTCAGTATCATTATGTTTTTAGAGTGGTGGCAGCTGTTGCTTTGAAAATATTCACACATTTTGTAAACTGCTGGCACTCCTACAGTTTTGACAGCTCACACACATATTATATATATCAAAATGTTCACACAACTGTGCTGATTCGTACAATGTAAGTATCTAAGCTATGTGACTTATAGTTTGCGCTGTATGAAGATTTCTTCAGCAACTGCACTCCCCATTGTCTGTTATGATTACTGTGTTCTGTTGTTGACCTTAGTTGTTTATTGTTTACTGAATGTGTGCAGCACCACTGAGCCCAAGACAAATTTCCCCACGGGGACAATAAAAGTGTATCGTATCGCACCATTGAGACGTATGGCGGTGCACTCTAGCTTTTGAGCTGCTAATTTTACATTTTTACTCTTTTTCTAACTTGTCGCTTTGCATACAGTTTCAACAGCTTATACACATATTATATATCGAAATGTTCACACAACTGTGCTGATTCGTACAATGTAAGTATCTAAGCTGTGTGACTTATAGTTTTCGCTGTATGACGATTTGTTCGGCAACTGCACTCCCCATTGAAATGTATAGCAAGTGAGTCAGCAAATTCTGTGTGTTCTGTGCTTTGGTACTGTAGAGCTGTGCTGCTGCGCTGTGGTTGCTATGGTGACAGTTCACAGGAGAGAGCTTGAAGGTATCTTAAAGAGATTTGCGTTATGACCATTTGTTTGAGGACCATGCTCACCATTCAAACTAATGGCACTCCACTCTAGCTTTTGAGCTGCTAATTCTGAATTCATACCTGTTTTCTAACCTGTCACCACTCCTACAGTTTTTAAGTTAAATTGACATATTATATCTCAAAATGTTCAGCTGGTTCCCAGGATTGCTATGATGTAAACATCTAAGCTGTGACATTTATACCTTTTGAGCTGGAGCTGTCTGAACCTGGTCATGCTTTCCCATGCAAACAAGTGTCAGTTGTGATTTGAATTTGGGTGCATGCGCTTATGCTGTGTTCACACCGGGCATGAATTTTTCCGGCCACGCGGTGAGTTTACATAGAAAGTCGATACAATTTGTGCGAACTGGGCAGCAGGCCACAAGGTCGGCGCGAATCACGCGAACCGCTGCGCAGCGGGCAGGATTCGCCGCATGGCGAATTCGCCAAAAGTAAAAAAAAAAAAAAACTATTGGCGAATTCGGCGCGCGGCAACCCCTTCAGTTGTGTCGCTGGATCCAGCGGGGAGATTCAGGCGAACTGGGCGGCCCGCCGCCCCCGGCTTGAAGACAGCATTAAAGGACACCCTTCTATGACTACTGTAGCATTATATTTCTACCTTCAGATGAATGATACAGATTAGATGTACAGTAGGACCCCACTTATCCGAACCCAACGGGACCGAAGGTCGTTCGTATCTCTGAAATGTCCGGATGACTGAAACTTATGTTAAAATGCACCAAATTCAATAAGTGGTATACTTGTTTCATATAGACTCACAATAGACTGAAATAGACTAAATACCCTTAATTACTTATGAAAATGCATCAAAATTGCAATCAAATAGCCAACTAAACTCATCTAGCCTAGCCTATAATAGACCTACAGTAGCCTATAATAAAATAAACAAATTTCCACTTGAGTGCGTGCTTTGATCAAATACAGTACTTTATTCTCAAATGAGGCGTATGCTGCATCGATAGCCTACTGTATTCGCAGAATAAAATGGTATAGCCTAAAAACAACCCAACATTAGAACAATTAGAGCAAATGATAATCAATAAATAAATAAATGAAATGACAGACAAGTTGTCGTGTCTTAGGCTATTGTAGCCTAAAATAAAATCTCTAAAACAACCGATGTAGGCTAACGTGGCCTAGGCTATAGGCTATTATTTAACAAATACAGTAGGCCTAGTAGGCTAATCTACATGCCCACAACACGTCTGTGTTCCTGAAGTCCATTAACTGGGAACGAAAAATGACTTGATGCTCCTCTGCTTCAGGTTGCTGACGCGCTTTCTGGCTACCAAGGAATGCAGCTCTCGCAGCAGACTCGTTTGCGTTTTGCGCTCGACATTAGAGTAACAAAGAAATGAAACGTGACAGTAGGCTACAGCCTACAGGCAACATGTAGGCTAGGTCTACATACAGTTCTGTTTTTATTCACAGTAGGATACAGTACTGTAATGAAAATCCCACCAGTAACTAGATAGAAAGTGTTTTAAGCCTGTCCGGTAGACCGGGAGGTTCGGATCTCTGATGTTGGGATGAGTGGGGTCCTACTGTAACTCTTAACAATCTGGAGCTCAAGGCTCTCAAGACAGTGGAGATGATTGTAGACTTTAGGAAAAAAACAGCCACACCGCACCACACATGCACGTACGCACGCACACACACAAACACACACACACCTTAAACAATCTGGGGGTTAGTCTCGCCACACACAGTCTTCACTGGTGAGGGCAGGTGGGTAGCCCGGAGAGGGGTACACTGTCCCCAACCTGCTATCTGGGGCGTGTTTCGCCACAAGTTTCGCCATCACGCCACTAACCACGCCACGCGGGTCCGTTGAGTGAGTTAGGCTTTGTTCACACGGCAGTGAAATGTGACCCAAATCCGATCTTTTTGCCTACATGCGACTCAGGTCAGATTTTTTCATGACCGTCTGAACAGCGCAAATCATATGAAATCTGTTTTTTTTTTATCCAACCTGGGTCGCTTTCAGAGGTGGTATTATATCGGATACATGTCTGATGTTTTGCAACGCACCAGACATCTGAACAGTCATGTTGCGTTTAATGCTACTTTTACGTCTCTAGAGCAGTGACTTAAAGCGTTCCACTGTGGTGTGCTTGTGCGGTATAATGTATGTCACAAGACGATCCTCATCCTTCCTTCTTCTCACCCCACAAATCAGCCCCTGAGAGAACTAGAGAAACACAGTCTTCACCGGTGGGTGTAGGTGGATAGCCTGGAGAGGGCACCACCTGCCCCGACCCAATATGACGCGAGGGGGCGGAGTCTCGCCACCACGCCACGGAGCCCACAACTCAGCCCTCGAGTGGACTAGGACACAGGGTCTTCACTGGTGGGGGCAGGTGGGTGGCCCGGAGAGAGGTACACTGTCCACAACCAGCTCTGACCCGTGGGGGCGGAGTCTCGCATCACGCCACTATCCACGCCAAGGATCCCACAACTCAGCCCCTGAGTGGGCTAGAGACCCACGGTCTTCGCCAGTGGGTGCGAGGAGATTGCCCAGAGGTCACTGTACTGCGCTCAATCAGCTCTGACCCAAGCGGGCGTAGTCGCGCCACCACACCACTATCCATGCCATGAACTCCACAACTCAGCCCCTGAGCGGGCTAGAGACACACGGTTTTCACCAGTGGGTGTATGGAGATTGCCCAGAAGTAACTGCAATACACCCGAACCGCTCTGACGCGAGGGGGCGGAGTCTCGCCACCACGCGGCCAATGGGCCTAGGATATAGACAATTAACTACCGGTGTAATGGTGCTGGAGCATCTATCGGGGACCCGCTGTAGGTCCGCTAGCCTTGTGTTATATTCCGCCGGAGGTCCGCCAGCTCGTCCATCGGGGACCCGCTAATTGCAGCAAAATAGCTAACGTTACAGGAATCATCAGTGTTACTGCTTCAGGCACTGACCGCTACCAATTAATGTTATGGAAGCTGCTGATGGTTGTTGTGAGCTCATGAGCTAACTGGCTATCTCGCTCTTATTGTGTAGGATTAGCATTGGAAGCATTGGAACTAATGTTCCAGGCGACAAGACCTATCTTAATTTATGAGACATCACTTCATATCATTTCAATTCACAGTTATTTCAGTGGCATGATTAGCTTCCGTCCTACCAGTCCTGAACAGAAACAAGCCAGCCATGCACATAAGCCAGGCTGGACCTGGCCTGGTTTACATTGACTATCATTTAGCAGACACTTTTAATCCAAAGACTTAGAACAGTAGTGTACCAATCTATGGAATACAACTGAAAAATAAACTTTCTATTCCATTTGTATTCCATTTTCTATTTTATTCTATAATAACTTTAATAATAATCCCCATGGGAGGCAATCTGGGAAGCTGGCCCAAGTAAACACACTTAACCCTAACCCCACATGCATATCATCAACATTAAGATCATTATTTTATTTTTATTAACCAGCAAGCAACAGTAAACAACATGTTTGACCACTGTTTGTATGTGACTTTGCAGATGTGTTTCTAACTGTGCATAGTCACCCTTGTAAAGTGGACAGAGGCTGGATCCAAGCATCGTCCCGCTTTGGGCTTTTGCCCATTCGTCAGTATGGAGCAATGCTACAGTAATTTTGTGAGAGACAGAAAACATTAGCAAACTTCATAACGGAATACTGCATGCTAAATAACATTGACATTATTGAATTCAATGCAGTGATAGCTAGCTAGCTTCCCGGTTCAGTTTTGAATGTGAAATCCCAAATAAATGGTTGAAATTATAATGATGTGCAAGTGTGGTTTTGTCAACTACAGCGCTGTCTGCTAATAGCAAGCTGTGAAGTTGACCGTGATAGCCAGTTATCTCACGAACTCACGACAGCAGCTACCCTAATATTAACAGTAGCTGTTGGTGGCTAAAGCAGTAAGCTAACTTTACATGATGCTTCCTGTATCTATTTTTATGCTGTTGGTTCAACTTCTATTTGATAGCGCTAGCCTGAATGTCCTAGCTAACTAACTCATTATCCAGTCCCTCCAGAAAAACACGATTATGCGATCGCATAATGCATTGCATAATCAGGCAAAAGGCGCAGATTATGCAAGGGTCACATCATTTTAGAAAGAGCGCATTTTCACCACGATAATCACTGAACTCCGTGCAATAAACGTGGTTTTCACCTCATTTGTAGGGTTGCCACCTTCAATGGGGAAAAATAAGGGACACCTTGCCAGCAGTCCCATTCTCACAGAACACAAATAAAGCAGGGGTCTAGGGGTCCTCCCCCATGAGATTATGAGTGTCAGACATTGAATTGCACCAATTTATGTTTAATGCATCAAGTTCAAAGTCCTCTGCTATTCTCATCATGAATTAAGGAAAAAAATAGCCAATAAGAGTAGACTAAACCACAGCTGCATTGATTATATTAAGATCAAATCAATAAACATCAGATCATAGACATGGGCAAAATGTTTGGTCTGATAAACTTGGAAATAGCAAATGACCTGGACGACCACAGAGACCAGACATTGGCATAATGGTTGTTTCTAAGTTTCATCATCACTGTTTTAAGTTTTAAGGCTGCCTTCAATCATGACGCTGGTCTATTACCGTACCTGGTCTAGGCGCTCTCGCATAGGCTATTCATCCCTCCATCTTCATCCGCTTATCCGGGGTCGGGTCGCGGAGGCAGCAGTTCCAGCAGGGGGCCCCAGACATCCCTTTCCCTGGCAGCATCAACCAGCTCTGCCTGGGGAATCTTTGGTCGCTCCCAGGCCAGTGCGGAGATGTAATCCCGCCACCTAGTCCTGGGTCTACCCCGCGGCCTCCTCCCAGCTGGACACACCTGGCACACCTCCATAGGGAGGCGCCCAGGAGGCATCCTCACTAGATGCCCGAACCACCTCAACTGGCTCCTATCGACGCAAAGGTGCAGCGGCTCTACTCCGAGTCTCTCCCGGATGACTAAACTTCTCACCCGATCTCTCAGGGAGACCCCAGCCACCCTCCGGAGAAAACTCATTTCGGCCGCTTGTATCCGTGATCTTGTTCTTTTGGTCATGACCCATCCTTCATGACCATAGGTGAGGGTGGGGACGAAGATAGACCGGTAGATCGAGAGCTTTGCCTTTTGGCTCAGCTCTCTTTTCGTCACAACAGTGCGGTAAAGCGACTGCAGAACCGCACCAGCTGCTCCGATTCTCCGGCCAAGCTCCCTCTCCATGGTTCCCTCACTCGTGAACAAGACCCCCAGATACTTGAACTTCTTCACTTGGGGTAAGTACTCATTTCCTACTTGGAGCGGACAGACCACCGGTTTCCTGCTGAGAACCATGGCCTCAGACTTAGAAGTGCTGATTCTCATCCCAGCCGCTTCACACTCAGTTGCGAACCTATCCAGAGAGTGCTGGAGGTCGCAGGCAGATGATGCCATCAGGACCACATCATCTGCAAATAGTAGCGACGTGATCCCCAGATCACCGAACTGCAAACCCACCTCCGCGCGGCTACGCCTCGATATCCTGTCCATGAAAATCATAAACAGGATTGTTGACAAAGCGCAGCCCTGGTGGAGGCCAACCCCCACCGGAAAGGAAGACGACTTACTGCCGAGGACAGGGACACAGCTCTCGCTCTGAGTGTACAGGGATTGGATGGCCCTAAGTAGGGATCCCCTCACCTCATACTCCCGTATAACCCTCCACAAGACCTCTCAAGGGACCCGGTCGTAAGCCTTCTCCAAGTCCACAAAACACATGTAGACAGGTTGGGGAAATTCCCAAGTCCCATCCAAGATCCTTGCGAGAGTGAAGAGCTGGTCGGTGGTTCCACGGCCAGGACGAAATCCGCATTGTTCCTCTTCGATCTGAGGTTTGACTATCGGCCAGACCCTCCTTTCCAGCACCTTGGAGTACACTTTCCCTGGGAGGCTGAGTAATGTGATGCCTCTATAATTGGCACACACCCTCTGGTCCCCTTTTTTAAATATTGGGACCACCACCACAGTCTGCCACTCCTTTGGCACTGACCCGGACTTCCACACAATGTTAAAGAGGCGTGTCAACACAGCCCCTCAACACCCAGCGCCTTCAGCATTTCTGGGCGGATCTCATCAGTCCCTGGGGCTTTGCCACTGTGGAGTTGTTTGACTACCTCAGCTACCTCCTCCAGGGAAATTGACGATGACCCCCCATCATCTTCCGGCTCTGCCTCGATCGTAGAGGGTGGATTAGTCGGGTTCAGGAGTTCCTCAAAGTGCTCCTTCCAACGCTCAACAACCTCCTCAGTTGAGGTCAGCAGTGTCCCTTCCTTGCTGTATACAGCTTGGATGGTCCCCCGCTTTCCCTTCCTGAGGTGTCTGATGGTCTTCCAGAAACACTTTGGTGCCGACCGAAAGTCCTTCTCCATGGTTTCTCTGAACTCCTCCCACACCCGCTGCTTTGCCTTGGTCACGGCCGAAGCCACAGCCCTCCGGGCCAGTCGATACCATGCAACTGCTTCTGGAGTCCCCCGGGCTAACATATCCCGGAAGGCCTCCTTCTTCAGTCGGACGGCTTCCCTGACCACCGCTGTCCACCACGGTGTCTGAGGGTTACCGCCCCTTGAGGTACCTATGGCCCTCAGGCCGCAGCTCCCAGCCGCAGCTTCAGCAATGGAGGCTTTGAACACCGACCACTCATGCTCGATGTCCCCAACCTCCACAGGGATGCCAGAGAAGCTCTGCCGGAGGTGGTAATTGAAATCTCTCCGGACAGGCTCTACCTCCAGACGTTCCCAGTTCACCATCACTACACGCTTGGTTTTCCAGGTTTGTCAAGAGGTTTTCCCGCCATCGAAACCAGCTCACCACCAGATGGTGATCAGTGGACAGCTCTGCCCCTCTCTTTACCCGAGTGTCCACAACACATGGCCTCAGATTGGCTGATACGATAACAAAATCTATCATCGATCTTCAGCCTAAGGTGTTCTGATGCCAGGTGTACTTGTGGGCATCCTTGTGTTCGCTGGTGGCCAGGCATTTTATTGCAGCAGGGCATGATGTTTGCTCCCTCAAGTTCCAAGGTATTGAAGTTGTCCCTCCACCTAAGAGAGGAGGAAATATTACATTACAGTCATTTTTAGCAGACACTTTTATCCAAAGCGACTAACAATAATTGCATTTAACATAGGAAGAGCCAATGTACTACTACTTGCCAGAACTCACAAGTGCATCTTCCTTCTAAAACAAGTGACTTAGAGCTTTATCTAGTGCTGAAGGCAAAGTGCAAGAATCGCAATCTAAAGTACAGTGCAATATAATATAATACAATAAGTGCTTAGGCGGGAGGATTGTTGTACTACTTCTTGAAGAGATGAGTTTTGAGCCTGCGACGAAAGATGGGCAGCGACTCTGCTGTCCTGACATCAGTGGGCAGTTCATTCCACCACTGCAGGGCCAGGACAGAGAAGAGCCCTGACCGTGTCGATCGACCGCAGGAGCCTCGGAGTGACGGGGCAACCAGTCGCCCTGAGGTAGCAGAGCATAGCGGTTGGAAGGGGGTGTAGGGCTTGACCATGGCCTGGAGGTAGGAGGGGGCTGTTCCTTTCATTGCCCTGTAGGTTAGTGCCAGAGTTTTAAACTGGATGCAAGCCGCTACAGGGAGCCAGTGTAGGGAACGGAGGAGGGAAGTTGTGTGGGAGAATTTGGGGTGGTTGAACACCAGGCGAGCAGCAGCTTTCTAGACAAGTTCCAGAGGTTTAATGGCTGACGCCGGCGCCCCAGCAAGGAGGGAGTTGCAGTAGTCCAGGCGGGAGATGACCAGGGCCTGGATGAATACCTGCGCCGTTTCATTAGTGAGGAAAGGGCGAATCCTCCTGATGTTGTAGAGCATGAATCTGCAGGAACGTGTGACGGATGTGACATGTGCGGAAAATGACAGTTGGTCATCCAGGGTCACATCCAGATTCCTCGCAGTCCGAGTCGGGGTCACCACTGTGTCTTCAATGGTGATGGCCAGGTCCCGGTGCGGGCAGCCCTTCCCCGGGAGGAACAGCAGCTCAGTTTTGTCCAGATTGAGCTTGAGGTGATGTGTCGTCATCTACTCCGAGATGTCAGCTTAGCACCCAGCTATGCGTGTCTCCACTTTTGTATCAGAAGGGGGAAATGACAGGACCAGTTGGGTGTCATCGGCATAGCAGTGATAGGAGAAGCCATGCGAGCGGAGGACAGAGCCCAGAGATGTAGTGTAGAGGGAAAACAGGAGAGGACCCAGGACAGACCCTTGTGGAACCACCGTAGTCAGACTACGCGGTTCCGACGTCGACCCTCTCCATGTCACCTGGTAGGAGCGGCCCGTCAGGTAGGATGCAAACAGGGAGTGTGCAGAGCCAGCGACGCCTTTCTCCTCGAGGGTTGAGAGGAGGATCTGGTGGTCTACCGTATCAAATGCTGCTGACAGGTCTAGGAGTATCAGGACAGAGGAGAGAGAGTTCGCTCTCGCGGCATGGAGTGACTCCGTTACTGCAAGGAGGGCGGTCTCTGTCGAGTGGCCAGCCTTGAACCCGGATTGGTGGGGATCTAGGAGGTCGTTCTGGTGGAGGTACGAAGACAGTTGGTTAAAGATAGCACGTTCAAGAGATCAAACACTATTACAGAAAGAAGCCCGTTGGATCCATGTACTGCAAACTGAGAGCCCGAAAGGCTTAAGGGGAGACACGGTAGGTGAAAACATCGTTTTTCAACGCCCTGGTCAAATTTGAGATTTTGTGCTAGTTTGCTTCCATAACATGTCTTCTTTCATACTAGTGGAAATAAAACATCAAAAATACGCATAAAGATGTTTATTTTACTTCATTTAGTCCGTTTGCGTCTGTAGATTCTTCAGATAATCACCAAAAGTATATATTATTCGAAAGCTCTCTTTCTCGAGCGCGATGTTATCGCAACCAAACCTGATAGTTTCATTTGTATCAGCAACCAATCGTGGAAATACAAAGGCGGGTTTGATGCTAAGCGTGAAATCTCATTGGCTGTTGTTGATTTCTGAGAACGTGATTGGTTCAGCGCGTCATGTGACACGTTTCCATTTCCTGATATCTAATCCAAACAATGCCGTCTGTAAAGCGTTCTAAACGTAATAAGCAACAACGACAACAGTGTTTGCCCGCAAGGTTGAACAGAAAACAAGAGAAACTAAATGGAAAGGTTTACATTTATGAGACACAAAGTGCCTATTCGTGCAAGTTGTCATTAGCCGGTGCTAGCATGTCCAGTGAGCAGCAGGGTAATGAGGCTAGCGTTAGCATGTCCAGTGAGCAGCAGAGAGATGCGGCGCGTTTGAATGAGCTGATAACTGGGTTGATTTGTCCTAATTGTGCAGGGACTGGTCTTAAAATTAACATAGATCCTCAGAATAGTGGGTTCTGTAGTACTTTGCTCTTAGAGTGCAGTCTTTGTGAGAAATGGCTATCGCAAAAGTGTCTACACATCGACTCGGCTTCATGATACAACTAGGAATGATGTTGCATTTGATGTCAATGTGAGGATGGTCCTCTTAGCGCACGAGTTAGGGTTGGGGTATGCAGCTCTCCAAAAGATTAGTAAAGTGTTAGGGATCCCAGGGCTTCATCTGAAAACGTATCAGAAACATGACAAGGGTGACAGGTAGGCTATTGAAACGTGTTCCCTCTTTCTTTCTCTCTCTCTCTCTCTCTCTCTAGCCAATATCAGAAGCCTATACATATGCACAGTAGTCTCCCTCTCTCTACCTGTGGCATTTCTACATGCATCCATAAATTGACCAAATAAACTGTTTTAATTTCAGTTGCTGAAATAGAGAGAGGTCTGGAGTCCTTGCACAGAAGCAGAGAGCAGATTAGGCAGGTATATGCAGATGTGGACCCAGAGGTAGGTAAGCTGACTGCCAATAAATGCAAAATGTTACAAAATTATTACAGTTATTGAGAATTATTACAATAATTCTCAATAACCAGCGTTCAGTGGACAACATGAAGGCGGCAATATGGGGTAGTCTGCTTCACTGATGACAACCCCATGTGCACCAGGAACATATTGTGGTTTTAGGACAGTTTTGTGGACTGCAGCTGAGTGGGTTCTACAAACCAACTGCCTAGAACAGTTTTGTGGACTGCAGCTGAGTGGGTTCTACAAACCAGCTGCCTAGAACAGTTTTGTGGATAGCTAGTGGGGTGCCATCTGAGGAGTAACTCTGTAGACCTATGACGGCGTAGCTTGATGTCTCCTATGGTGTTGCTTTTGACGATGGTTATATCACTTGTTTGTTTGGCAATCTATATTTAGCTTCTATTGGTGTTTACCCTGCATTGTTTACCACATCTTGTCCTGTGTATTTATGAATCAGCTTACTCTTCATGTTCATTCATTCATTCATTCATTCATTCATGTTTTCTCCATGTAAAACGCTTAAAAAAAACACAAAAAGTTAGATAATCGTTTTTTTTTTCCGTCAAATGTGTCTATCTTTGTCCATGATCTGTTTAACAAAATAATACAAGCTTTCTAAAAGGGAATGTTCTCTTCCCTACTAACATTGTCTTGTCTCTAGTCTCGTCTTACTAACATCCCACTCGTGGGCTGTACCTTGACGTGATGAGTGGGCTTCCAACTAAACAGGTCTTGCTTCTCTATACAAAATGTCTACTCCTGGACTATTCTGAATCCACAACATGCTGTGTTATTCAGATTTCAGTTTCTATGTGTTTTCAGATGTTGTGTAATGTTGTTACTAATAATGTGATTGGATATTGTGTTTGTAAATATTGGTTTCCAATGCAAATGTATGTTTTTTTACAATACAAATTTTCAAAATGAATTATTTCTCATCTTTGGGACATCAAAACCACCACTTGAGTAGCACCTACATACACCTAACTTTCCAGTTTTGTTCCAATTCATATTCTGAAGGGTTTGGCCAAGGGGGATGTTTTAAATTTCATTCATAGCCTGATTTATATAACAGTTTATCCCTAAAACATGGCGAAAATTGGTCTTTTTATGACTGTTGACAGTATTTTCTGATTTCTGAAGTGAAGAAAAGAGATATCAAAAATCCCCCTTGGACAAAGTTTTGAATAGGGATATGTGAACAAAATGAAACAAGAATTTTGAATCTGGCTTGAACCAAATGAAAAAATGGATGTCCCGAAATTATGCAAATTAGCGCATATTTAGCGCATATAATGCATAATTTGCATATTAATCCATAAGATTTCAGAAAACTTGTAATACAAAAAAGATGCTCCTTAATGTACCTAACAAACTGGGGGAGTTTGATGGTGATACCTATTAAGGATTTCTTTTTTCCTATTCACCTGGGGTGTCACCCCTTAAATTAAGAACTCGTTCTGAGTTGTTTTCTATAAAACCCATGTGTTAAAAACCTGTCTAGCCTTTATACATTCTGTATGCAATATTATAGATATACTATAAAGTATATTTTTCATGTTTTATTTTTGTTTACTTATTTATTTTTCTTTATTTGCATTGTGCGTATACACGTCTCGGTCTTGCTGTATGAGCAGAATAGTCTACATGTTTTCATGCCTGCTCCTTTAATTCGGCTGATGTTCCCGCCCATGGGTCCTTCTGCACTCAGCGCACCCATGGGTGCTCCACAGGTGCTCTGCATTCTACAATTACAACTGTGTTAATGATTGGTGCCCTTTTTGGGACTTTTGTATATATATGTCCATGTTTCTCATTCACCTCATTGCTGACGAAGGCTCCACACCGAAACGTTCTCTTTCTGCCCATTAAAATGGCAATTTAATATAGCCTACCATGAGTGCCGGTCTCTCCTTTTTTCATTTGAACTTCACCAACCGGGCACCGGGACACTGTTACTCATTCAGGAGTTGTGCGCTTTACCTCTTTTTCTACATCCTTGTGTTCGAACATGGTGTTTGTTATGGAATAACTGTGACTAGCACAGAAGTCCAACAACAAAACACCGTTAGGGTTCAGATCTTGGTGGCCATGCCTCCCAATCACGCTCCTCCAAGTTTCTCCATCATTGCCCACGTGTGCATTGAAGTCCCCCAATAGGACAGTGGAGTCCCCTGCAGGAGCCCCAAATAGGACTCCACTCAGGGTCTGCAGGAAGGCTGAGTACTCTGAACAGCTGTTCGGTGCAGAAGCACAAACCACAGTCAGAGTCCCCCCCCCACACAGTCCTAAGGTGCAGGGAGGCGACCCTCTCGTCCACTGGGGTGAACTCCAGCACAGAGGCACTCAGCTGGGGGCTAGCTAGTATAGCCACACCTGCCTTACGCCTCATACCGTGAGCAACTCCGGAGAAGAACAGGGTCCAACCCCTATCCAGGAGTTTGGTTCCGGTGCCGGTGCTGTGCGTGGAGGTTAGCCCCACCAGGTGTAATTGGTATCGTTCCATCGGGTGGTGGAGTAGATGATGTTTCCACGTAGCTCTTTCAGGCTGGGCCCGGCCGGGCTCCATGGTATGCCCGGCCACCAGGCGCTCGCAGGCGGGCTCTCCGTCTGGGCCTGGCTCCAGACGAGGGCCCTGGGCTTCCTCCGGGCCGGGACTCTCTTCCTCTTTGGTCTTCCATCATGTTTTTTTTTTCCTGTTAACCCAGGTAGGGGGGCTAGGGCGTACTGCCACTTGCCCAAGGTGGACCCCCAGACTAGTGGAGGGAAGGAGGCATCTTACTTTTCCATTCTAGTTCGCACTGAAACTAGCCACTGCATAGGCTATGGTTTTGTTATTTCTCATATCAATCCAAGCATGTGAAGACGTAGTAGTGTAGGCTATATGCATTAGAGTGGGGTGTGCACGAAAATACAGGACAGGTTCTTGCATTTTTAGCATATTCTCGCAATATTCAAAAGTTCCCGCAACTTCAGAAAATCCCAGCTTTACAACGCATAAAATCACATAAAACCCCCGCATATTCCATTGCATAATCAAGGATTTTTGCCTGCATAATTAAGGATTTTTGCCAACATAATCAAGGATTTTTGCCCGCGTTTTTCTGGAGGGACTGATTATCTAGTTAGGCTAGCTAATGTTAGACAAAAACAGCCGACTTGCTAGCTAGCATTATATCTAACCAGTGTTTCTGTCACAATATGAGACAACATTTAATTACGTTAGTGATGTAACAAACATCAGTAATATAGGCTAAATTATAATAAGTAATCAAAAATCTAATCTTTGAAATATAATGAAAGAAAGAGGGACTTACTGACATGACCTTGACATGTTCGTTCGCCACGAGAGCGGGACAATCGATTTAACATTATATATGGGGGGCAAGGAACAGCATTCCTGGTAAAACACTTGGGGGTGTTCCTGTACCATGACAGGAACGCCTACTGCCGCAGCTCGACCCTTCTCGAATAAGGGGGACACCGGGACTTTTTGTCCCCCCACAATGAAAAAGTGTCCCCCGACCCTCATTTTCAATTAAATGTTTTTGGGCGAGAACGCCAACTTAAGGTATAATGGTAGCCTAATAGAACAACCATTATATCAGTTGACTTGTCTCCTTTGCGATCATCAGAACTGTTTAGAAACAACACCACAACTCAAGTTTTCTCCAGGGAGAATAGATGCTAAAAATCCAATTTGGAGTCGAGAAGGCCGAAAGCCAGCATGCCAGTTTGAACCAGACCAGGTCGAGCCTGGCTTATGTGCGTTGGCTGGCTTGTTTCTGTGTGGGACTGGTAGGACGGTAATGTCTGATAAATAAAGATGGGTCTTGTCACCTGTACACATCAGTTCCAATGCTAATCCAGCACAATGAGAGCGGGATAGCCAGTTAGCTCATGGGCTCACAACAACTAGCAGCAGATTCCATATCATTAATGGTAGCGGTCAGTGGCTAAAGCAGTTACACTGATGATACCTGTAATGTTAGCTATTTTGCTGCAATGGGTTAAACTTTTGTTTCTGGATAAAGGTCATGACTTGCTGTTTTGCACTTCCCTTTAGATCAGTGGTTCTTATCCTTGTTGGAGGTACTGAACCCCACCAGTTTTATATGCGCATTCACCGAACCCTTCTTAATTGGAAAAATAAAATATGATTTTTTCAAATTCACAACATAGGTATATTTTACTGGTGCACAAAATGAACCGTGCATCAACATCACTGTGTTCAAAGAACAAAACCATCAAAACATGATTTTCACACAAAAACAAAAACATAATAATGAATATTTACTGAAAATCTGTGTGACTTCTGCTGTTGCCTTTCAGAGACCAGTTCAGAAATGCGCGGCTTCACCTTGGCAAGTGCCACTCTCATGTCATTTTCGCAACAAAGTCTGTTCCTTTTCTTCGTTTTTATGTCCAGCATCCTTGAAAAGGATTGCTCGCAAAGATATGTTGTAACAAACGGTATGAAAATCTCCAGAGCTTTCTTAGCAATAACAGGGTACGTTACCATTTGTTGACACCAAAACGTTGAGAGCGTTGTTGTTCTGAAGAGTTGCTGTTGAACCTGGCTCTGCTGAATTTCAATGATTTCATCGAGGTATTCATCATTGACATCTGTTGTCTTAACACTAAACGTGAACGGCTGTCTCACCCATGCTGGATATGACTCTCTTGTAGGGAAGTATCCGTCGAGAGACTTTGCAAGCTCATCTAAGTGCGTGGCAATTGCTTGCTTCAGTTCCGCGGGTACAGAAATGTCTCAGATTCTTCGATCTTACTCACAGTTGTCCAGCAGGGGAAAGTTTGCGAAGTTATCATTCTCTGTTCGTCGTTTCCATAACGGTAGCTTTTTTTGAAAAGCCTTCAGGTTTTCTTCCGCTTCGATGATGTTGACTCCACCGCCCTGCATCTGTTGATTGAGATGATTGAGAGCTGCGAAGATATCAGCCATGTACGCTAAAATGAGAATGAACTCAGAATTTTTGAAGCAATCTGCATGACAATGTTGGTGCTCTTGCAAAAACAGGGCTAATTCCACACGCACGGCAAAAACACGATTCAGCACCTGTCCCCGGGATAACCACCGAATGGTACAGAAGTACCTCGAATTCAGAGCCCATTTCTTTACACAGCTCACTGAAGATGCAGTGCCTCAGAGCACTATTTCGCACATAGTTCACGCATTCCACTACAATTTTTAATACTTCTGCCAGTTTTGGAGGCAAGGTTTTTGTTGCCAACGCATGCCTGTGCAGAATACAATGCGTAACAATGATGTGTGGTGCATCAGCTTTCACTAGCACACCAAAACCAGACTTTCGTCCCAGCATGACTGGAGCTCCGTCCGAACAAACTGCAGAAACCATATCCCACGAAAGATTGTTGTCTTTGAAGAAGTCATCCACAAGTTTCTTCACATCGGCTGCCTTAGTTGTTGTTGTAAGAGGCTTACAAAATAAAAAATCTTCGTTTATCATGTCGTCTTTCACATAGCGCACGAATACAGCAAGCTGGCTTAGATTGGAAACGTCTGTGGTCTCGTCGAGTTGAAGGCTGAATTTTGCCGGGCTTGAAATCAGATCTGCAACTACTTGAGCCAAGATGTTTTTGCTTATGTCCTCTATTCTGACGCTGATGGTGTCATTTGAAAGAGGAATTTGGGATAACTTGACTTCAGCCTCTTTTCCCAGCATGATATTCGCCATCTTCAACACAGCTGGTTTTATGAGTGTTTCACCAATGGTGTGTGGTTTGCCCTGCCTTGCGATCAGGTAAGCAACTTCGTACGATGCTGTGAGAATCAGTTTGTTGATGAGTACAAAGCCGAGAACAGGCAGAGTAGCCTTTTCATCGAATCTGGCTCTCTTCACCTTGAATTCAGCGAGCGTTGTGTTCTTGTATTTTCCTTCTCCATGCAGCTTAAGGAAGTGTTCTCTTAGTTTTGCCGGTGCTAGACTAGAATTGCTCAACTTGGCATTGCAAATCATGCAGTTAGGACGCTGACTCCCATCATGTTCCGTTATACATGTGAATCCATATTGTACATATTCGTCCGACCACTTTCTTTTTTTGCTCGACATAGTTAGTATGAAGGGATTAAAATATTAAGAAAGAAATCACACAATGTGCCCCTGAGACTGACTCACCGAACCCCTGGGGTTCGATCGAACCCAGGTTAAGAACCACTGCTTTAGATGGTGAATAAGTAGACCCAAGACACAGTGGGTTATTTGGACATCTACTAGGCTCTTGATATTATATTGATATGAAGATATGAAAGTAAAGTATTTGCCCTCAGAAGTAAATTATAATTAAAATGGTTCTTAGCTAAGTAACCTAAGTGTAGGCAGACTTGAAAGGTCAATTGTAATAATATCATGAGTGAACAATTGTAAACATAGTACTCAACAAAATAGGTAATACTCAAGTCTTGATTGAAACTTTTCCTGAATGCTTTATTAAAGGATTAACATGGTGGTTCAATATAACACTTTCCAGGGGCCTCATTTATCAAAGAGCGTGTAAATTCTGGTGTAAAAGAGGGCGTACGACGAAAACGCGGAAAATGCGAAATGTAGCGTACGACGAGAATATTTACACGCTTTTCGGATCTATCAAAAATGTCGTACGCTCCGAAATCCGAGACTGGCGGAGAAGAGAGCGTACGCGCATGCGCCCCGTGTTCCGCCCTCTCCACGCCCAAATTCAACCATATATGGTCAAAACTATGACAGGGCACAACGTGGATACCCCGGAAGGAACCGACATAATATAGCGTGGAGCATTAGGACAGACAAAGACGTTTATGGAAAAACGAGGAAAGAAGAGAAACTTTTCGGAGACGGAGGTGCATGTGCTTGTTGGTGAGGTCCACGCGAGGAAAGAAAATCATCTTCGGAAGGTAAGCTATTTGTACGAGCCTACATTTGTCTGATCGCTCCTACAGTTTAGGTAGCCTACTGTACGTTTCGTGCATCCTGTATGTGGCGTAGGCTACACGGACATGCTGTATTATGTGGCTGTGAGGAAAGCAAACATTCCACACATTCTGTGGTAGACTATGATTGATTCAGGACCAAAAACAGGGAACGATAACACAGATGACCACTTCATAATGTTAGACCACATTATTAAGACTCTCATCTAAATCACCCGGTAAATCACACTTAAGCATTTATTTGGCTGCCAACAGAAAAACATATCAATTGAATATGGCTACACAATAAAATGTTTAATGCATAATCAAGTTAACAGACAAACTCAAAGAAAATGACTGAAATTGTTTCTCCAGACTCTGACGTGGGGTGGGACTCAGAGGAGGGGGAGTCTGCAGTGGTCCTTGACCTGACGGTCGTGCCCCCACCGGTTGCAGCCTCTACATCCAGTGCCACGACCTCCAGTGCCTCCACCTCCAGCGCACCGGCCTCCACCTCCAGTGCCATCTCCAGCGCCTCCGTCTCCACCGCCCACGCCTCCACCTCCGGCTGCCAGCGTCCCTGCCTCAAGGGTCCCTGAGGGCTGGGCTTCCTATCAGACGCTGTGCTGGAGGCTCATGACCCTAGAGGCCCAGAGGGAAATGGCAGAAGGGATTGGGGCAGTTGTGGGGCAGTTGTTCAGCAGTTGGTGGAGGTCACCACACTACACCACCAGAGCCAACAGGACATCCTCACTGCACTTCATTCCCTCACACATGCTGTCACGGACCTCACACTGTCACTCACTACCACACTCACGGACCTCACACAGTCACTCACTACCACACTCAAGGACCTCACACAGTCACTCACTACCACACTCAAGGACCTCACACAGTCACTCACTACCACACTCACGGACCTCACACATTCACTCACAAACGCACTCACACACCTCACACAGTCACCCACCAACAGACAATAAAATGGTAGAAATGTGAACCTTACTTGTTTGTGTCTTCATAGCTGGCGCATGACCTCAGTGTGGGCCCTTTGGCCCCGCTGGTAAACCTCATGACGGGGAGGGGGCTGAGGGCTTGGGTCCTCATTTTGTGGTGGGGTCTTGACTGGTTCTCATTCTTATCAGCTTTGAATATACATCTTGGCAAACATAACAGAATGATGTACAAGGAGGGGACAGATACCTAGTGAAAGTACTATTGGTTGCTAGTAAAAAGACAATAATGAGGGCTTGGTATAAGGTGGAACCCCCAACCAAGGAGCAGTGGTGGGTGTTGTGGAGGAGATTTATGAGATTTATTTATGCATTGAGGATGCAGGAAGGAAAGTTTGAAGGGAGATGGGAAAAATGGATGGATTATAGAAGGAAGTGTGATGATACCACTAATATTAAAATTGTCATATTTGAGTAAGAAAAAAAAGCTGCATGGATGGAAGTACCCATAAGCTGTTATTGTAAGTTTTTATGTTTTATTGTATTGTCGTTGTATGGATGGAAAATGCTAATAAAGATTAAAGTAAATAAGACAAAGAATATGTATCTTGGCTATGCACACACCAACAAGCCAGCCGTCACGCGCAGCGCCTGCCTCCAGTTTAGCCCCTACCCTGCTGTGCGCCAGGATGAATGAGTCATGCGTGGAGCCAGGCCACCGTGCCACTACACTTGTGATGAGCATGTCACATATGATTTGGGTATTTATAGTGTGCACATTTTAGCAATTCACATAGACGTATTCATTCACTGATGGTGCCCTTATGTGGGTGCAGTCGCCATCGCCGTCACCTCTTTGGAGTTCTATCTCGGCCAGTAGGCCGAGTAGCGCCGGATTCATTTAGGCTCGCATTACGCACAGGAGGACTGTCATTTGTATGCTTACCAAACAGCAAACAGGTCCACATGATCACATATTACTGACAATCTAATTGGTCAATTATTGCCGTTTGATGGAGTGCCTGCATTAGGTGTGTGACATATAGCGCGGAAAGGTTTGGGACAGCGCATAGGTTCAGTTTGGGGAACAAATCCATATCGGACCATGAATGAGCCGGTTAGAGGACACGTCTAATCTTGCATTGCGATATATGTTAGTGCTGAATTGGGCTATTAGCCTACATGTTTGTGCGTTCATGAACTGTCGCTCTTATTCTCTCCGTCAAACATAGTAATTCACCGACGCACCACCTGCGTCGCCAGTTCCCCCTGTGTTCAAAAAGGGCGTAGAACACCGTGTAAATCGGTAGGACAAGTTGAGAGGTGTCCTACAAAAGCGCGGAGAAAGGCGACTAAATTTTCGCCCTTTCGGCTTGATAAATCGCAATGTGGGGGGGGAAAATGGCGTACGCCTGAAATCGCGGAAAAGACCGTGTAAAAGAAGGCGTACCTCAATGATAAATGAGGCCCCAGGTATCTTTAGGCAACAACAAAACACATGTGTTTAACTATTTCAGAATTCATCCATACAAATTCTTTTAAAACATGTTTTTAGAGGTCTGAATCTGCCACTCAAAAAGTTCACTCACTCAAAACTGGGCGTGATTATTAACAACTGATTGACAGTTATCTGAGCAAATGACCAACTGGAATCATTCTGATTGACAGGCGTGTGCCCCGTTACCATAGCTACCCTACTAACACAGTGGGTTGCAGCAACGTTGCACATAAGTTGTACTTAGGTAGGTTGCAACGTTACCATCAGGCGATGTTGTGACAACGTCCATCTAAGGTCGAAAATAACTTTACCCTCCTAAGTCTAATTAGACTTTTCTGCAACGTTGCAGAAACATTTGCAATATGGGTCCCTGCAACGTCATTAAATAAACGTTGCAGTGACGTTGGATTAAAGTCCTATTAGGCTAGCATTAGGATTGCTATCGGGCTATCCCGTGACGTCACTTCTTGCTGGTTCACAGTTAAAGTAGGCAGGATTCTTTGCCAAACTGCTCCTGTCTTTTTTAATTTTTTTAAATTTTCGCTTATATCCTTCATATTGTACTGTATGTTGAGGTTAATAACGCATCTTAGAAATGTTATTGATTGTATATTTCCCTGTTTGTTATAAATTGAATGCTTTTTCATTAATTAAAAAAAAGTCTAACTTTTCGGTGTCGACCAAGATATCATTTTTCAAAAGACGTGTCGAGAAAACCCATTCATTCTCTCGGCATTATGGAACGCTTCCACTAGGGGGCGATGAGATCACTTTCCCTCCCTATAGATGGGTTCGCCGTCTACGTCACAGCAGAGCGAGCACGCAGCCTCTTTGGGAAAAAGGAACGAGCGAACGAGGAACGAACTCGCTAGCCACAGTAGCTCCGTTTCGTGTAGCTAATTATGCCTCAAAGCTGCTGTGCTGTGAACTGTACAAACAGAAAAGAACAAGATGATGGCCTCAGATTCTTCAGAATCCCCTCGAGATGTCACCCTTTTCAGAGGAACCACCGAAAACTGTGGTTTAAAGCCATAAAGAGAGCAGATTGGGGACTAAAACACTTTTTTTGTGTGGTGCGAACTCATCTCTGGTAAGTTATAAGAGTTACCTCTGGGTTTTTTCTCATCAAATTACATTGATTTGACTGTTGGTTTAGCTATTTATTTGTTTACTTACCGGTAATAATTTAAGTAAACAGAAGTAACTCATAACCTGCACGCTAAACTAAGTTCAGGAATTGGAAGCCCAATGCTAGCTAGCTAACGTTAGCTAATGCTAGCTAACACGCTACCCAGTGCTAGCTAACACGCTACCTAGTGCTAGCTAACACGCTACCTAGTGCTAGCTAACACGCTACCTAGTGCTAGCTAACACGCTACCTAGTGCTAGCTAAGTCAAGGCCCGAACTTGACTAATGTTTACACAATATTGAAAATACTCCGACAAACTATTGCAAATCTTTTTTCTGTTACTGCTGGCTTTGTGTTCGCCGCGAGCATTTGCAGAAACATAAGCAAGCGAACGGTCTGAGATGTTAAGTTTTGTGTTAGTTAACGTTAATATAAAATGGCCGCTGGACTGAGGGAAATTGTTTGTTTGACTCTGCTGAATTTGGGTTTTCCCCAAGTCCACAACTAGTACTGTTTGCATTTTAAGCTGTTAAAAAATACTGTCGGGGGGGAAAAAGATCATTACTCATTATTCTGAGGAAAACAGGATGGCTGAAATGTATTGATTATGGTACTTTATGCACACAGATCATTACGAAGGTGCCAGGCTCATGGCAAAGGTCTTTGAGCAGCAGTCGTCGATGGATGAGCGCCAGGACGTTCGAAAGAGACGGCGCAACACGCGCTATCACTCCAGTGACGAAGGTAATATACTAAAGTGCATTCAACAGTCCCAAAAGAGTAGTACTTTTGAAATCGAGTAGTCTGAGCTAATTTACTGATATTCCACTAGATATTCCAAGCCCCGGGCAGCCATTGGTCCCCACTATGCAGGCCAAAGACCAGGTGCCAGGTGCCGGAGTTGAAAGGCCTCTGCCAGCGGTCCAGTACAATCCACGTGTGCTGTACAATCCAGGTATGCATGTTTGTGTTGAAATGAAATGTCTATGCCTACTGCACACTGATAGTTGGACTATTTTTTTATTTATTTTGAATACCATTTTACTCATCTTGCAGATTTTCCAAGCTTATCCCATGTGGGCGAGCGGGGCCCAGGCCCCATTTATAGCACCCCAGCCAGATCATACAGCACCCAGCCAGACCAGGTAAGAGTGGCATGTACTGCTGTGGTGTCTACCTGTCTTGTCTTTATTTAGTTTCCCTCCAAATGCCAGAAGCCAAAGCCAACACCATAAAGTTTCCTGCTAATCCCATTCAGTTAGCTCTGTGATTGGCTTTTTTAGATTGAATACCATTTACTCATCTTGCAGATTTTCCGAGCTCATCCCCTGTGAGCGAAAACCATGCGAGCCCAGGCTTCATGTATAGCACCCCAGCCAGACCAGGTAAGAGTGGCATGTACTGCTGTGGTGTTGTGATGTCTACCTGTTAATGTCTTAATTTATTTTCCTTCAAATGCCAGAAGCCAAAGCATGCTGCCAACACCATACAGTTTCCTGCTCATCCCTTTCCTTTATCCCTTTTGTTTTTCAGTTAGGTCTGTGATGCCGTCGCCCAATAAAACGGCTCCAGCACCATTGACTCCATGTACCCCTCTACCTAATCGATGCTGCTCTGCAGATGCTGGTATGGGCCTACTTCATGTTGCATGCAGGGATATATTTTGAGTTTCATTTAGTTTTATGTCAATGTACTTATAGCCACATCTGTGTTTATCTAGGTTTCCAGAGGTCTGTACATCAGCAGTTCTCAGAGATGCGGGAGCAACTCCGTGAGCTTGCACGGACTGTGAGGGAACTGGCCCAGAGCACGCGGCCTGTGGAGTCTGGAGCCCAGGGAGAAGTGCTGGATGTACTGAACCCTGCCCAAACGGAGGAGGAGCTGCAGGTCTGTGAGGCCAGGTTGAAGGACCGGGAACATCAGAGGAAGATGGTGAGTGTCTGCAGGGCAGAAGTTTGTCTTATTTTTGCAGTGCAGGGAAGGGTACAGTAAATGACTGTCTTTGTTTTGCAGACACAATACCTAGGTGCCATTGGTGGCAGAGACTTGGCGGACACAGTCCGGCGGGTGCTGTCAGCTGTTGCCACACATGCGGTGTGGAGCGCCTACAGTGTGCACGGGAAGAAGGGGAAGAAGCCACTGAAAGGTATGACACTCTTCAATGTTCTAACACGTAAGAAATGGTTCATATTTTGAATATTTTTTAATACATCGTCTTTGTTCCATGACCGATGTGAATTGAAACCATTACCTTTCTTGATAACTTAAAGGTGCAGTGATGGTCTCCATGCCAAAGGCTACAATGGCGGAGGTGGCCGCCCAGATGCAGGAGACATTGAAACATGCCCCTGCTAAATGCAGAAGGGTAAGTGATGTCTTTTTTTTTGGTTTCTCCTACCCAGTGACACTGCATGGTTCCAAAGATTGTGTGCCACTTTTTTGTGCATGTATGTGCGTTGTGTATTTACGGCCATTTCATTGTGTCTTTAGGTATCTGCAGAAGTCCGCCTGAGCACAGCCCATCAAAGAACAGTCCATCTGAGCACAGCCCATCCAAGAACAGTCCATCTGAGCACAGCCCAGCCAAGAACAGTCCATCTGAGCACTCCCCAGCATTCTGATGAGGAAGACTTCCCTTCCTAGCTGCCCCCCAGCCCATCTGACGCCCCCCCCCCCCCCAGCCCATCTGAGCACAGCCCTCCCCCCCCCCCCCAGCCCATCTGACGCCCACCCGCAGCCCATCTGAGCACAGCCCCCCCCCCCAGCCTATCTGACGCCCACCCGCAGCCCATCTGAGCACAGCCTGCCATTTTTTTGTAAATAACTGTTTTTGTATTTTTTTTTTAAAAATCCTTTTTGTTTTTAAACTTGTTTATCATGATGCAGGCCAGACATTGTGTACTTTTTTAATAAAATAAATTGTTCTTGACTGAATGGTGTTGTGTCATAACCTTTGTACCATAATTTTGCTTGCTGCATTGACTATGACATTAATAGGCTCTTTGCACAAGCTCCACTACTTCCTAACACTCTACAGGCGTATTTCTTTCCTGTCCTATACTAGTGGATGGAAGTGATTGATCAGGTGTGCTGCACACCGGATTCATCGCTATTGCTATCCAATAGTATAGGACGGTAAAGAAATATGCCTGTAGAGTTTCAGGAAGTAGTGGAGCTTGTGCAAGGAGCGGATTTGTTTTGTAATGCAAATTATATATGTAGCCAACGGAAGTGTAGACCACGTTGCAGCAACGTAACAAAGTAATGTATAAACGTGTATACAATGTTGCAGCAACATATATCGAAATCATCGCGGAAATCACAACGTTGTGTACACATTGCAGGCACGTTGCAGACACGTTGGACCTGCACGTTGCAGCAACTTGTGTGCAGATACCGCGTTTGCGTTGCATGCACGTTTAACTTGACGTTGAGTGGACCATACAAAAGTCTAAATTGCACGTTTCTGCAACATTGCTGCAACCTGATTGTGTTAGTAGGGTACCACCGCTCCGAGCTAGACAACACGAGCTAGATCGCACAACAGCCAGATCAATAGCCATTTTTCTAGCTGCTTACCAGGGGCATTTACAAAGTCCTTAATATTATATTAACCCCCAAACATTATAAAGATACACGCTACCTAACAGGCCGTATCCTCGAATTTGTATTAGGCCTATTTGGGAAAAGTACGATAAAGGTATAACGACGACACGTCTCCCCCGCGACAAAGGAATAGCCCCCTGCAGCCGGCCACGCAAGCTTGGAGGCTTGGGCTATTAGACTTATAGCTTTCAGCCAGCTACGAACAGTATAGACCTAGTTAGTCAAATAATTGCAACTGTGGGTCTTACCAGAAGACAGATCATTTGCGCTGTGAAACCGACATAACATCCGCATTGTTCACCAGTCTAACGTTATTTATCTTAGTAGGTGTCCAACAAAGCCAGTTGAACACTGAAACGTTACTGTTCTGGGTTCAACATCTGTCAGTTGTGGTGATGTAAGGAATCGAGCGGAATACCACTGCAATAACTGATTATTGGTCAGATCAATTAAATCATTATAGCTCATTTCACATACAAAGGCAACACAATACATTTTGCAGAAAGGGGCTGGGGATGTAGCCTACATATAGGCTAGCCTACTGATCCTACTAATATGTGGCAGACTGCATGCGTAGCGCAGCGATTCAACATAATCGATGAGTTTGGAGACAGAGGGTCGTGCTCCAAGACTCCGTGAGCGCAGCGGTCAAGGGCTAGCCTACTCCGGAGTCTGGAGACTAACAGGTCATGCAGTCAATAGATCTCGTTTTGAATGTTATTGTAATGCCCTCTGGTTATAATAGAATATCGCTACTGGAGCTGTTTAATCCCAAAATGCGCAATGCTTCCTGAAGTTGGGTCGGATCGAGGTGCTGGGATGATCAACATTATGTGGAGCAGATGCCACAGTGATGATAAGCCTTACACAACTTTCAGAATGTTTTGCAGAATTACAATTATTTGGAGTTCTAAATTATGAAAGGAACATAACTTGACTTAATATCTTCACCTCCACCCACCCTGAAATGTAGTCATAATTTTAGCACAGTAGCCTCTATATGCGCATCACAACGCTGCAATACAAGACCTTAGGACAAACGATTCAGTACACAGCAGGTGTGTTTGATCAAGTTAAGATCTCAATGTGAGAATAAATAAATGACAAAAACCCGCACGGGTAGGACTACGTCTTTATTTTCCGAGGTAATTGTTGCGCATACAACATGACATTAAATTAAGACATAGGCTACTTTCTCATAAAACAGGGCGGTGTTGTAACATTTATAATATCATTAGGTGACATTGGCTGCAACCTGTCCTCCAGGACCTGCACACCTCCAGAGCCCTGAAGAGACCTGGACCTCAAGTCCCAGTATTGGAAATGTAGTGATCTGGCTACAAGAAAAGGGGGCAAATTATAAAAGCGATTAGTAATAGCATCGTTATTTTGCATATGCAAAACAGCATAAATTACAACAATAGGCTATTTATCAGTAAGTCTACATTATATCGAATTAAGTTTGAGCGAGAGATAATCGGGAGATTCTTGTGGAGACAAACTGACTTATATCCAACTTTGACTTGGATAACTATTGGCCTATCCCTACTAACACACGCAGGTTGCGCAAACGTTCGACATACGGCCGCTATAGGTGACGATTCGTCTGCGCCGCGTGCGGAAATTACGCGGCCATTTACGGAAACGCGAGATCTGCCGTTTAGTAGACTCTACGTAAGAACGACACGTCATTCCGAAGTTGCGGCCGCGTGCAAAGAACGCACGTGATCACGTGGGCAGGAACCTCCGTTATAAACTCACTTGGCTGACACTAGATTAACAGGTATTTATATGACTTGGTCTGCACGTCTTTTTCGCACGGTGCAAATACGGTGCGGCCGCGTGCAAAAAACGTGGGCAGGAACTTCCGTAATAAACTCACTTGGCTGACACTAGATTTACAGGTATTTATATGACTTGGTCTGCACGTCTTTTTCGCACGGTGCAAATATGGTCACTTACTTACTAAACCCTGACCACTGGCTATATTTAGCATTTACCAGTACAAAAACGAATTAATGCTATATGGGGATATAGCAGCAAGCATTATGATACAAACCAATATAAGACTGAACAGTTTAGAACATTTTATTACACAAAGTACATTACAAATTAAAAGTATACATATTTACAAGGATGAGGTTTACGGTCTGTCACATTACGCATAGCCAGAAAAGCAAAAAAAAGCATGTACAAGCTCTGGCTAGCAACCCATTATCTGACAATTGCAAAAGTTCTAAAAACAAAAATGAAACAGTGCGCATTCTGTGGCAGGCAGACCGGGAACAGACCGTTGTATCCCACAAAAAAAAGGTTAAAATTTACAAAAACTATTTACAAAAAAGGCATCCATCCTGGCAGGCTGGAAAGGCAGGTTTAGGGAGACGGGCTGGGGGTCACCCACATCTGAATCGAGGGTCTGGGCAGAAGAGGTCATCCTCATCTGAATACTCCACTGTGGTCAGGGCTGGAGCTGCGGTCAGGGGCTGGGCTGGGGAGGTCAGCTGGGCTGGAGCAGATGCCTAAGGACATAATGAAATGGCTGTAAAAGCAAGTCGCATACGTTCATTGGAAGCGTGCCATGTCACTGGATACGAGAAAATTAACTGCCTGACATCACATACCTTTTTGCATCGAGCAGGGGCATGTTTCAGCATCTCCTGCAGCTGGGCAGACACCTCCGTCACAGTGGTGCTTGGCTTACAGGCCATAACTGCACCTTTTAACCAAAAAGGGAATGGTTTCAATGCACATGGCATGAAGCAAAGACAATGTATTATTTTGCGAAAATATGAACAATCCCTTACGTAATATGACATTGTAGAGGGTCATATTCTTCAGAGGCTTCTTCCCCCTCTTCCCATGGACGCTGTAGACACACCACACTCTGTGTATGGCAATGGCTGACAGCACCCGCCGGACCACATCTGGCAGATCTTTGCCGCAAATGGAACTCAGATATCGTGTCTGCAAAACATAAAGACAATCATTTACTTTTACATTTCCTTAACACTTCTCTGCAAAAATAAGGAACAAAGTTCTGCCTTGAAGTTACTCACCATCTTCCTTTGATGATCCTTGTCCTTCAGCTGCTCCTCCAAGACCAGCAGCTCCTCCTCCGTTTTAGCAGGGTGCAGGTCATCCAGTACTGCTCCCCGATAGCTGTCTGCAGACTCGCCGGACAGTCTCTGCTCCAGCCTCATCATTGTCTGTGCCATCTCCCTCAGACTCTGCATGACGCTGGAGAACTGCTGACACATCATCCTCTGGAAGTCTGGATATTAAACACAGATGTGGCTATAAGTAATTGTACGGTCCCATAATGGATATTCAGCTCAAAGTATATCCCTACATGCAGCATGAAGTAGTTCACAAAATTCAGCATACCAGCATCTGCAGAGCTTGATGGCAACACTGCTGGAGCTGTTGGTCTCACAGGCGATGGCATCAGAGAACTACCTGAAAACCAGAGGATAAAGGGATGAGCAGGAAACTATGGTGCTGGCGGCGTAGTGATTCTGGCATAAGGGGAAGAATCAACTCGACATGAGACATGTCAGACCCTGACCTGGTCTGGCCGGGATGCTAATCGCTGGTGCATGCTGCTCGTGCCTGGACGTCTGAAGGGCTGAAGGGCCTGGGCTCACAGCGCCTTGGCTCAAAGGACCCGGGCGATGAACATCTACTGCCGAGTAGTGAGATGGGAGATGAGCGAATTAGTGAACTGAGTACATGAGTCTTCAGACAGTCCTGAGTTAACTGTAAGTGTGCAAATATGCATAGACATTTCACCAACACAAACATGCATGGATACCTGCATTGATAACTGGCAGAGCAGGCCTTCCGGCTCTGGCACCTGGCATAGCTGGTCTGGTCTGAGTTCTGCCGACCGGCTGCCTGGGCACTGGAACATATAGTAGAGGTAAATTAGCTCAGATTAGTCAACTCAAGTAGTACTCTTTTGGGACTGTTGAATGCACTTTATTATATTACCTTCGTCACTGGAGTCATAGCGTGTGTTGCGCTGTCTCTTCCTTGTCTTGGGAGTTAATCCATTGATGACTGCTGCTCAAACACCTTCGCCAAGGCACTGGCTACTTCATTATGCTCTGTGTGTTCCTCAGCAGACAGAGGTTGTCATGGCTCCTCTTGATGTGCTTGTGGAGGTAGATCTGGGAGGTATAGGAGAATGGGCACTCAGAGCAGGAGAACACCCAAGTCTTGCACAGCAATGAGAGAGACCATTAAAAAGGATTATCTCACCTGTAGTACAAGTTCAAATATAGAGTGATTATACGTCATTGTAAATGAGAGCTTACTCTCAATTGATTCACGAGGTTAAATAAAGATTGAATGAATATGTAGCTAGTGGGGGGTTACAACCACACAACTGTGGAGAGAGAATGAGACACTTGGTTCCCTCCTCTACTGGTGTTCATGGCCACACACCTGGAATACTCCAACCCTGATTTAAAGGCATAAAAGTGGGGAACACATTCATGGGAGGGAAAAAAAACGGGAAAATGATCTTACCTCTCCTCATCACTCACTTCTGCATGGGGCTGAGCTCTACCCTGTCAGCAGTGGCAATACATGGTAGCGGCTCAGCACAAAGGAGAACTGCACAGAGAGGAAGGAGGAGAGAGAAAACCAACAACAAAAAAGGCAAGAAGGGTTAATAACTGAGCGAATCTTGCAAGTTTGCACTACAGGGAAGCAATTGCTCAATTTCCCTGATATTGTGGCGTCAGTGATGCGTCTTATGAATCTCACATGTCTACCGCTAACATTAACTCAATATCAATATTCCCATTTGTTTATCCCGTCTATGGAAATGTATGTGCATTTGTACTTACGTGTGCCTGCCTATATTGATGATCAGGTGTTTCTCCACCTAAGGGCTGGCCAGACAGAACCATCAGAGACCATTGGGCTGAGCTGAGGAGAGAGCGACATGTTAGAGTGTATGTGTGCATATGTATATGGTGCTCTTCTGTTAATACTCATGAGGGCATTCAACTGAACAAGACTCATAGAGCCTGTGGTGCTGTCCCAGGACTGCCCCTGGCCACGCCTGTCCCCGTCTTAGCGCCTCTTCCTGTCCCGCTCACCTGCTTCTTGCTCAGTTCAAACAAGAACTGGGAGGTTGGCAACTGAGAGCATGGGAGGGGAGAGAGGGAGAGAGAGAGAGAAAGTGGGTGGGTGACCCTCTCGTTGGCTGACATGCACACTCCACAGGACCACGTGCCAAAAGCCAAGATGGCTGCTATAACAAATCCTGCTAGCTAGCCTAGCTCCGTTGTTGGGGCTTCTTGTATTCTGTTAACGTTAAAATCTGAAAAATGAATGCCTAAAAACAAACACATACTAACGGTGTCGTGGGTTAATGCGAAATCAATGAGTAAGCTAATTATCGCATTTTATTCCAAGCGATGAAACAGTACGAACGTGCAGGAGCTCGCGCGAGCCTGCTAGAGAAGACTCCACCATGCCCGAAAAAGGCTAATCACGTTAGCTGGCTAGCTAGTTAGCTAACATTGGAAAGAGAGCATCTGCATATCGATAATCATTACAATAGGGTAGCTTGCACATAACGTTGGTGTTTTATCTGGGACGATACCAAAATACATAGTATGTATGTATACATACTAATGTATACATTGAAATTGAGATACTTACAGGATCTGTGTTGTCGCGGGCGTGTTGGTCTTCCTCCTTCTGTTTCAAACGGGGCGGAAGTTTACCGTTCTCGTTCTTCTTCTCCTTCGCTAGGTTTAGTGGCGGATCGCAAACAACTTTAATGTGCATACCGCCACCTACTGGCACAGAGTGTGTAACTTGTTTGTCTAGTTCTTCAATTATGTCACCTAAGAAAGTAGCCCAATGCCTTGCATTCTACGTTCACTGCTCAGCGTTCATTGCTCACATTTAGGTTGCAAAATTAGGACTTTATTCATAGGCATATTTTTTATCATTCTTTTTATTAGGCCTAGACTGCAAATCTTTAGTGTTAATATTAACTGTAAATGAGAAATTACACACAAAACAGACATGCAGGATTTCTCCTCATTATTACAATTCTGTAACTGTATGACTTCAACATTTATTTTAAAACCTAAGTAATTTACAAATGTTCTGACCCACTGTGACACATTTCCAATAAAGTCAGATTGGGACTGTGATCTAACCACATTGTCACGTTATTTAATTACATCGTAGTTACGGATTAAAGCAGCAGTGGCGGCTACGTTCCCTTACAGTGTCCTTGAGGACGGCTATTTTGGTTATTTTGCGACTGAAAAGGCAAGTGTCAGCTAGGTGTCAGCTAGGTCCGCTGCTGGTGACGTCGCAAAGTTACCACAATTACACCAATGTGTCCCGTCAGTTTTACGTACTGTGTTAGTAGGGATACAACAAAGCACGCTCACAACAGTTATGGTAGGCTATCGCTTCGGAAACCTTACAGCACAGTTTGCACCTGGTGCAAGTAGATTTTATGCCAGGGAAGAGTACAGTATGGTGCACTGTGTTTATGCCAGGGAAGAGTACAGTATGGTGCACTGTGTTTATGCCAGGGAAGAGTACAGTATGGTGCGCTGTGTTTCTGCCATTGCACTGGAGGGCTAACGTTACCAAAAGCAAATGCATTGAGAGCTAACGTTAGCATGCTAGGATAATTAACACAGCTAGCTGACATTCCAAACATTAGGCTAGCTAACGTCAACATGCTGGATAAAGACAAATAGCTAGCTGGATCAGACAGCTTTTTAAAAACTGTTGCCAATTACAGCTAACGTTATGGTTCGTTTATCTAACAGTAGCTAGGTTGGCTACTCAGACACGGAGATCATGGTGAAAACTTCCCAATATGTATGACAACCACAAATACAATTAGGCCTATAAAACGTACAAATTATATAAAATTAAGAGACTGCAACTATTCAATTATTCTCAAGATGAGAAAGGGTTCAGAGCTGCCTTACCATGTTGGATAGATGGTGAAACGGCGCAGACAGCAGGTGCGGGAGGCAGACAGATTTCTGTTGGAGGCGGTGCGGGGGAGTGGAGGCGGGATTTTCAAACTTTAGGGTGACGTCAACAATGGGAAAAACGTCACGAATTCGGAGTATTTTTACCCCGAGTCAAATTGGACTGAAAATGTTACGCTTCCAGTTTCTCAAAAACGACAAAACGGATATATTTAATGTTTTTATTGTGTTTCTTCAATGTCCTATTGTGCAAATAGCACGTTCAAACTCAAAAAAAGTGAAAATTACCATGTTAATCCTTTAAACATACAGACATGCACATTAAAAGTAGCCATAAGTTGTTATTTTGCATGTGCTCTCAAGACATGTTGTGGTTGTGACCATCTTTGTAAAGAAGAGAGGCATGTAATGCACATGTATACAGTAGTACAGAGTCAGTTGTCTATTGTATAGACAAGGTGTTCAATTGCTCAAGTGTTGTCAGGTGTTGGTTCGAGTGTTCGAGTGGTGCATAGTCAGTTGTCTATTGTATAGACAAGGTGCAAGGTGTCACGTGTTCACTTGTTGGTCCAGGGGGTGTGTGCCATTGTTATAATTGGAGTGAGGGCCAATGTATAGTACAACCAGAGTACTATAAACAACTGACTGCACCACTGTACACTCGAACCAACACCTGACAACACTTGAGCAATTGAACACCTCGTCTATACAATAGACAACTGACTCTATATACAAACATACTCCAGGAGCTTGCTCGATCGCCTCGTTGAGAGGGGTCAGGGAAGAATTTTTACAGCTCACTTATCTGGCCCCCGGGTGATTAGTGTTTTTTTGCTTCCCTCTGGAATATGTAGGGGTGGGATGTCTGCCCACCTCCCTTGTTCTCTGTAAAGCGCATTGTGTTGCCTCTGGGTATGAAATGCGCTATATAAATAAAGCTTTGATTGATTGATTGATTGATTGAATAAAAACAGTGGTCAGAGCAGATTCCTGGTGCCACAGCACAGGTGGTGTTGTAGTCCTATCCCCAACTGAAAATATTGATCTAGTGATTAGTCAACCCATTGCTAAATCACTAAGCTATCCCATAGGAATGAGCCTATAACCATACCAGCTGGGCAAGATGACTTTGCTAGCTACCTAACCTAGCCCTAATGATATTGTCCTGCTCGATTGCTGTGCAACATATCAACTGACCAGTTGTTAAATGTATTTCACAACGCTGTTTATTCTACTCACAAGACAGTCCCAGTCAGCTGACGTTGCTTGCTGTGTGAATAGTTTAGCTGCGTACGTTGTGAGGCAAGTGTTGGTGACAAGGACTAGCTAGCTTGTAGTAGCTAACCTTAGCTAAAGCACTTTGAGAGAACGTGCACAGTATCTCCAACTCCTCGGGCCTTGAGTTAGGTAGCTAACACTAGCTAGCGTGTTAGCTAGCACTAGCTAACATTAGCTAGCTATCATTGGGCTTCATTTCCTGAACTTAGCTTTAGCTTAGCGTGCAGCCAGGTTATGGGTTACTGTTTACTTCAGATATTACTCTACATTTCAACTACGGGTCTATTTTAACAAATGCTGGGTTTTGAAGCCTCGGCGCTACCAATAAATAACTTATTTAGACGCGTTCTGTCCGAGTGAAATTATTTTTCCGAGGTAGTCTTCTTCTGTGGTGGTGGCGGTGCTTTGAAGCTTCAACCCAGCATTTGTTAAAATAGACACTTTTGCTTAGGTAAGTGAAGTTTCATGTTTATCTGACACTTGTAAATATGAGTGCCTCTCCTAACTAGGCCGACACCGATTTATTTTGACAGCAAAGTGAATGGACCAGCAAAGGACTGTTGTCTGGCATGAGTGAGCGGAATGCGACAACGGGACTGAGAAGGGCTACATTTCAACCAGACATTCCAGTGAAACCAGGTAGTCAAAATAACTTAACTGATATAAAATGGGCACCGCAAACGCGGGCATTTTTGATGATGTCCTCAGTCCAGTCCGTACCATGGATGTATTGGTCCATACGCTTAATAATGGCGATTTCGTCTGTCTTCCTCTGCTACTGTTTCAAGAATGCGCACGCATACTTGTGCTGACTAGGCTGTAAAAGGGTCTATAATTAACAAATATGACCCACGCTCGTTATATAACTTCTACAACATCCAGTGACAAAATATGTCAGGTACCTTGGTATGTCCACAACAAGGATTGAACTCACAACCTTCGCGGTTATAGGCAGCGCACTATCCGCACTATCCATCTTCTTATCTTCTTCTGGCTTTCGTTCAGAGCAGACGCTTTTGTTGCTTGCTTCTGCTCTTGTATTTTTCTATCTCCCCTTACTTTGTAGTTCTTCTTTTTTCTGTGTATTTTCGAATCTAAACATGGAATTGATAAGCTGGTCCCTCAACGCAATCGACAAAATCTTTTCAACACGAAACTCAGGAGCGGGGGAACCTATGTGCCCAGACGGGACATTTGCCGTGGGCTACATCAAGGACGCATGGGACAAGTGGCAGGTTCTGTGCCTTGCGCTCCTTTCCATAGAGGACATTGAAGACATTTACCTATTTGCCTTAATGATAACAGGACATCTGCTCCTCGGACTGAGCATTGCCCTCGTCTATAGAAGAATTGGGAAGACGGCAGCCACTCTAGCCCAAAGGGTGCACGTCATGCTAACGGAACTGGGCAGAGCAGTGAGTAATCTACCTGTGGTGATTTCTGAACTGAACCGTAAGATTGATACCGTGTTGAAGAAACTCACGGCTATGCAAGGCGACGTGGCAGAGCTGAGGACCAGTCTCGATAAAGAGAACCGTTACAGAGAGGAATGACCATTGGAATCTGCTGTTCCTCTCCCTAACCCAGACATCTAATCAACTTTCTGGCCCCCACCCGGCCGTCAAGGCCGTTTCGCCCAAACTCCCCTGAAGATTCACAGGCTAAAGAGGCGCTGCACCCCCCCCCCCCCTCCTCCATTCCCTCCCCATGGACTCCTGTTGACTTTTGGTCTCGAGGCTGATCGAGGACGTCTCCATAGCAACCTGCTGTTATCGCTAAGACATTCCGTCCGAGTCTCCTCAGCCAGAGCATGGAGGTATAATATAACTGGAGACGGCATTGAAAATGGCTGCCTATTCATTTCAATGAAAGTTGCTCACCGGCGCATGAAGCCATTTGACGTAGTGGCCAAAGCCCGGTATTGCAAGTCATGTCACGGCATGCGGCCCAAGAACCTTATTTCCCATGTTAGTGGATGATGATAGATAGGGCTAGAAAAGGAAAACAAAATTTTTCTGGGTATCATTCAGCATCAGAGACCAATCTTATCAATATAAACTTTTAGTTTTAGGGGTTTTGGGGTTTTTGAAGCCACCAATACCTGTATTGAGCCATTTAAACATGTGCTGTGCACGAGCCTCGGGGACGCGCTGGTCGCGCGTTCGTGAGTCCTGCGAGCTCGGGAAAGCACGTCACCATAGGAAGACCCGCCCTACTCTGCCTCTGATTGGATAGGAAGTCATGTAATGACGTCGGTTAACATTTGCTATGCTTTAGCAATGAAGCTTATGATCATGCTAATCATAGATATGAACGTATGTCTATGATGCAAATGATCATGACATGTGGTTACTTTAGGACATCGTTGGAAAAGATCTAGACTCTAGAGGGTAAGTGGGTCAATGTTGAATAACTTAGCTAACATTACCTAATGTTACATTTCTTTATATTAACATCAACTATATTGATAGGCTAGGGAGCTATGCTAACGGTAGCTAATGCTAACGGCTTAGGGTTAACATTGGATAATGCTAACGTTACGTTCGGAGGTCTGATGTATTTCAATTTTAACAATGTTGAGCATGATCAATGTGACATTGTTCATACATTGATTACAGTCTGTAATCTTGTCTGGCATTATTTAGCTATAGTGGGCTGATGCTTGCTGCTGCTACTATAGCATTTGCCACATTATACATCAAATTAATCAAGCATAGTTAGTGTTATTACCTGAAGGCATTATTACCATTGCAAGTAAGCATGCCATGTATATGCCATGCCTGGAAATCAAATTAATAGTGTAATTATTCCCCATCATAGCTCATTGTACACTGATATAATCATTCTCCTTGCCTTTGCTAATACTCATCTCTTTGATCAAACTTTGTGCTAGGAAAGAAATCTGGCTGTGATTCGGCGCTAGTGCTCATCCAGGCTGTTGTCATCTCCCGCCTGGACTCCTGCAACTCCCTACTTGAATCAGAACACATAATCAGCTCTGCCTTCTCTTTGACCAGGTTAGCCAATGGGGCAACTGTGGCGGTTGGGGGAGGGGGGTATAATTATTGGACAGGACACCTGACCATCATCCTCAGTGTTGACTGAGAGCTTGTGATGGCTGTTTGTTGGTCTCTCCCCAGGTCAACCTAATGAGACCCTCCTTCATCTTCTTCCACAAGATAGACCGGCTGGCCCCAGTACGCTCCAGCAGACAGGACCAGATACACAGGTGAGGCCTGTCTGTCACGGAGCCACCGCCTCGCTCCGCCTCTGATGTAACTCGGTTCTTCAGCTTGGCTGCGTACTTGATTGATGTTGCACATGGGCGATTGGAACTAAACTAACCTTGCGTTGCATTTGTCTCTCTCTCTCTGGCTCTATCGTGTCCACTCTGCTGGCGCTGATGGATGGGTTGGACAGTCAAGGGGAGCCAGTGGTCCAGTTCCTGTTCATGCTTGGTTGTTGCCTACTCACCTTCCCATCTCCTGCATCACCTGCCACCTGTCTCCACTCTGCCCAGCTGCACCTCATCCCTCATTACTCTTAGCATTAATACCAGTCAATTTCCCTTGGTTCTCTGTAAGATCATCCAGTCATCTACCAAGTCTGCTCAGCTCTTCTGTCTGCCATATTTTGAAGTTGTTTATTGCAATTGAGTTAAAGTAGTTTGTATGGGTCAAGCATCCTCCAGTTTGTATGACTCAAGATCTGTTTACTGCCATGTATATGGTTCACACATACTAGAAATTTGACTAGGGTTAAGGCATACACTGGTGACATGTTTTTAATTGTTTTGTGATCACTGTCTTTGTGATATTTTCTGATGACCAAGCCTTTGATCTAAGCAGAGCCTTAGCACATTATGGAGGAACCATGTCCCTTTCTTTTACCGATCCCTGAGAGCAAGACCTGTGAATGTCCTGAACAGTGTGGTGGCCACATTTGTTGGGAATTTGGGTGGAAACAGTGTGGAACATCATTGCATAGTTTGACTGCCATTTCATACCAACATTAAGAGAAAGTGGAGAAGTAGGCTATACCTAGAAAATACTATAGTTGTGCAATTCGTTTGTACAGTCTGGTAGTTAAATGGTTAAAAATGGGCAAGCAATAACATTGGAGGGAAATGTATACTGACACTGATGATTGTTTCAGAAATGGTCTGAGACAAAATAATGAAATGTTATACATCAGTATTGTGAAACACTGAACATATTTTAATGACTGACAAGGAGAGAGGAAACAGTCCAAGTTAATCAATAATAACTAGGCTCACTATGAACAGTGTGTATTATTGGCTCTGTTCTGACATCAGTGCACAGTTCATTCCACCACTGTGAGGCCAGGACAGAAAAAAGCCATGGCCAGGCCAATCTGCCTTAGGGGGGCTTGGAGCAACTGGGGAACAAATCACCTCAAGGCAGCAGAGCTTGACCACAGCCTGGAGGTCGGAGGGAGCTGTTCATTTGCCCTGTAGACTTGCATCACAGTCCTAAACTGGATGGGACAGCGCAGGGAGCCAGTGCAGAGAACGGAGTAGGGAAGTTTTGTGGAAGAGCATGGGGCCGTTGAACACCAGGTCAGCAGCAGCTTTCTCCAGGAGTCTGATGGCCAACGCTGCAGGATGGCAGCAAGTAGGGAGTTGCAGGAGTCCAGGCGGGAGATGACAACAGCCTGGATGAGCACTAGCGCCGAATCACAGCCAGATTTCTTTCCTAGCACAAAGTTTGATAAAAGAGATGAGTATTAGCAAAGGCAAGGAGAATGATTATATCAGTGTACAATGAGCTATGATGGGGAATAATTACACTATTAATTTGATTTCCAGGCATGGCATATACATGGCATGCTTACTTGCAATGGTAATAATGCCTTCAGGTAATAACACTAACTATGCTTGATTAATTTGATGTATAATGTGGCAAATGCTATAGTAGCAGCAGCAAGCATCAGCCCACTATAGCTAAATAATGCCAGACAAGATTACAGACTGTAATCAATGTATGAACAATGTCACATTGATCATGCTCAACATTGTTAAAATTGAAATACATCAGACCTCCGAACGTAACGTTAGCATTAACTAACGTTAACCCTAAGCCGTTAGCATTAGCTACCGTTAGCATAGCTCCCTAGCCTATCAATATAGTTGATGTTAATATAAAGAAATGTAACATTAGGTAATGTTAGCTAAGTTATTCAACATTGACCCACTTACCCTCTAGATCTTTTCCAACGATGTCCTAAAGTAACCACATGTCATGATCATTTGCATCATAGACATACGTTCATATCTATGATTAGCATGATCATAAGCTTCATTGCTAAAGCATAGCAAATGTTAACCGACGTCATTACATGACTTCCTATCCAATCAGAGGCAGAGTAGGGCGGGTCTTCCTATGGTGACGTGCTTTCCCGAGCTCGCAGGACTCACGAACGCGCGACCAGCGCGTCCCCGAGGCTCGTGCACAGCACATGTTTAAATGGCTCAATACAGGTATTGGTGGCTTCAAAAACCCCAAAACCCCTAAAACTAAAAGTTTATATTGATAAGATTGGTCTCTGATGCTGAATGATACCCAGAAAAATGTTGTTTTCCTTTTCTAGCCCTATCTATCATCATCCACTAACATGGGAAATAAGGTTCTTGGGCCGCATGCCGTGACATGACTTGCAATACCGGGCTTGGCCTGAAAGCCCATGGTGGCTTCAATGCGCCAAGCTGATCCTGGGGGCTTGAGCCAGAGGTCTTCAGGCATACACACACACACACACATGGACTGAACTCACGGACTCAGAAACACACACACACACAAACACGCACATCACACGTGTGCTGTTTGTTGGTTGGGGGGCGCATTATAAATAAAAATAACATAACATAACATCCACTCAGCCACCGCTGACCTGGGAAATCTGTGCAGTCTTTTTCTGTTCTGGGACCACTGCCTCTTGTGGTAGCAACATAGAACTGCAGGTCAACAACGCCAACAGGGACAGAGGAAGGGAGGAAGGGAGCGACAAAAAGGATTCCCTCTTCTAGGTGTGTCGGCTTACAGCCAACACACAAAAATAATGTCTCCAATGGATATATTTGACAAAAACAGGTTAATATGCAAGCCGGTTTTCATTGCTATCTCAAAGCGGGGAGAGCCGGGAACGTGCGTCTACATTTCAAGTGAACCTGTTCGTGGACGCGCGTAGGCCAGAAAAGCACAACTGCGCAAGTACAAAAGGCACCCAAAGGCCAGAAAAGCACAACTGCATAAGTACAAAAGGCACCGGAAATAGTCAAATGACTACAAATTTGCCAAGATGGCGCGGTTCAATAGGGCTTCACGTTTGATAGCGGTCCTATTAATACATCCATGGTTACAAAGTATTTTAACATGGCTTCCAGCCAATCAGAATCAAGAACCAGAACTAACCGTTGTATAAATGGAAATGTTCACACGATTCTGATTGGTACAATTACCTAAGCTGCGTGATTTATTTTTAGTTTTCGAGTTATGACCAGTTGTTTGACAACCATGCTCATCACGGAAACAAAGTGTGCTCGTGCTCCACTCTAGCTTTGAGATGCTAATTTTTCATTTGAACCTTTTTTCTAACTTGTTGTCGCTCCTACAGTTTTTGAGCTAGATGGACATAATATAAACCAATGTTCATCTGGTTCCCAGGATTCCTTCTGTTAAACCTCTTGAGGTCAAGCCCCCTGGATCAGCTTGGCGCATTGAAGCCACCATGGGCTTTCAGGCCAAGCTCGGTATTGCAAGTCACGTGACGGCATGCGGCCCAAGACCCTTATTTCCCATGGTTTGTGGATTATGATAGATAGGGCTAGAAAAGGAAAACAAAATTTTTCTGGGTATCATTCAGCATCAGACACCAATCTTATCAATATAAACTTTTAATTCAATTTGTTTTTTTTGTTTTTGAGGCCACCAATACCTGTATTGATCCCATTTGATAAACATGCTGTGAACGAGCCTCGGGGACGCTGGGCTCGCGTTCATGAGTCCTGCGAACTCGGCGGAAAACACGTCACCATAGGAAGACCCGCCCTACTCTGCCTCTGATTGGATAGTTTTAAGGAAGTCATATGTAATGACGTCGGCTAACATGCATTTGCTATGCTTTTAGCAATGAAGCTGCTATGATCATGCTAATCATATATATGAACGTATGTCTATGATGCAAATGATCATGACATGTGGTTACTTTAGGACATCGTTGGAAAAGATCTAGAGGGTAAGTGGGTCAATGTTGAATAACTTAGCTAACATTACCTAATGTTACATTTCCTTATATCAACGTCAACTACATTGATACTGTATATAGGCTAGGTAGCTATGCTAACGATAGATAATTCATTCCCTCAAGCTTTTGTGGGTCCACCTTTGTTCGGGACATGTCCTTCCAAGCATTTCGCTTAGGTGCTTGCAACCGGTTCTGTCCCGTATCAACAAGCTGAATGGAGCTACTGTATAACGTTATCTCAATGTGTGGAATGTTAGCTTTTTGCCTAGTGGTTGCGTGCTCATCCTCCTTTGTTTGTAAACACAGAACCAATCTATAGCATTTGCCACATTATAAATCAAATTAATCAAGCATGGTTATTGTTATTACCTGTAGGCATTATTACCATTGCAAGTAAGCATGCCATGTATATGCCATGCCTGAAAATCAAACTAATATTGTAATTCTTCCCCATCATAGCTCATTGTACACTGATAATCATTCTCCTTGCTTTTGCTAATACTCATCTCTTTTATCAAACTTTATGCTAGGAAAGAAATCTGTGTGTCATTCTGCGCTTGTGCTCATCCAGGCTGTTGTCATGTCTCGCCTGGACTCCTGCAACTCTCTACCTGCTGACATCCTGCGGCATTGGCCATCAGACTCCTGGAGAAAGCTGCTGCTCACCTGGTGTTCAATGGCCCCATGCTCTTCCACACAACTTCCCTACTCCGTTCTCTGCACTGGCTCCCTGTAGCAGCTCCCATCCAGTTTAGGACTTTGGTGCAAGCCTACAGGGCAAATGAACAGCTTCCTCCTTCCTCCAGGCTGTGGTCAAGCTCTGCTGCCTTGAGGTGATTGGTTCCCCAGTTGCTCCAAGCCCCCATACTGCAGATTGTAGCGGCCATGGCTCTTTTCTGTCCTGGCCTCACAGTGGTGGAATGAACTGTTCACTGACGTCAGAACAGAGCCAATAATACATACTGTTCATAGTGAGCCTAGTTATTATTGATTAACTTGGACTGTTTCCTCTCTCCTTGTCAGTCATTAAAATGTTTCTGTGATGGTTTGGTTAGGGACCCAGGCGCAACAGGAAAGGAGGAGGCAAGGGACGGTAAAGCCCGGAGGGGCGATTTAATAAGATAACACAAAGGGGGAGCCACAAAAGAGGATGCCAAAAAATATAATAGGATAGAAATAATAGGAGCCACTAAACTGCCACTAAATAATAATAAATGTCCTTGGGTCAAGGGAGCCGGAGGGATCGGGAGGTGGAGCAGGGTGAGGGCTCTGCTAGCTGGTACACTCAGCAGAGGGGGTCCGGGAAACTGGAGAGACGAGGAGGAGAGGCAGGGTGAGTGATGGTAATCACGAGCAGGAAACGAGAAAAAGCACTACAAAAATACAGGTAAGTAATGTCGTAGGCTAGGCTATACTTTACCACATATGTTATGGTAAGATCTGGCGATGAGTGGAGTGTAGACCAGGTTCTTGTAGGGGTTGAAGGTGATTGCAGAACGAGGGACAGGTGTGGTGATGATGAATTGGAAACCGGTGAGTAGGGCCGCGTCATCGTCGGAGACGAGCGCGCCGTTCTTGTCGTTGCGCACGGGCCGATGTGCTGGGCATGTCGGGATCCGACTCTTCGTCACCGGAGTGGGAGGAGACTGCCGAGTCCGCGGAGCTGGCCGGAGACGGGGAACGCCCGGTAGTGGGGGGAAACTCCGGAGAGTCAGAGCGTTGCATGCCTGGGCCGATGCGACGTGCGGTAGAGCGCGTAGGACGCCCCGAGCGCGCAGCGGGCCCAGAGGGGAGAGAGGGAGGCGGTTGTGGAGGCGAGGGCATGCAAGCCGTAACAGGACCCCCCCCCCCCCCGAGGGGAGCCACCAGGCGACCGACCGGGGGCGTCAGGATGGGCCCGGTAAGAGTCCCGGAGGAGAGACGGGTCCATGATGAGCTGCCTGGAGATCCAGCTGCACTCCTCGGGGCCGTACCCCTCCCAATCCGCGAGGTATTGGAATCCCCGACCCCGGCGGCGCACCTTCAGCAGCCGCCGAACCGTCCACTGGGGATGCCCGTCGACCATCTGGGGAGGCGGAGGAGCTGGGGCAGAAGGCATGAGGGGACTCTAGGAGACAGGTTTGACCTTGGACACGTGGAACACAGGGTGTACCCGCATGGAAGCAGGGAGCTTAAGGCGTACCGCAGCTGGGTTCAGGACACGGTCGATCTCGAAGGGCCCAACGAAGCGCGGAGCCAGCTTCCTGGAGGGGACCTGGAGCGGAAGGTCAGCGGTGGAGAGGTAGACTCGTTGACCGGGCCGGTACGCCGGAGCAGGAGTGCGGCGGCGGTTGGCCCCGCGGCAGGAGGGCTCGTTGGAGCGGAGCAGGGCCCTGCGGACCTCCCTCCAGACACGGCGACAGCGGCGGAGGTGGGCCTGGATGGAGGGGACGGAGGCCTCCGACTCCTGGAGAGAGAACAGCGGGGGCTGGTACCCGAGGGATGACTCGAACGGAGACCTGCCAGTGGCAGCGCTGGTCAGGGCATTGAGGGAGTATTCGACCCAGGGCAGGTCCTTGCTCCAGGAGGTGGGGTGGAGAGCCGACACACAGCGGAGAGCGGACTCCAGGCTCTGGTTGGCCCGTCCGGCCTGGCCGTTGGTCTGCGGGTGGTAGCCAGAGGAGAGGCTGATGGTGGCGCCTATCTCCCTGCAGAAGGCCCTCCAGACCTGGGAGGTGAATTGAGGCCCACGGTCCGAGACAATGTCCCTGGGGAGGCCGTGGAGCCGGTAGACGTGCTGGACGAGGAGCTCGGCGGTCTCCGCAGAGGACGGGAGCTTGGGGAGCGCCACCAGGTGAACCGGTCCACCACGGTGAGGATGACCGTGTTGCCCCTGGAGGGGGGAAGACCGGTGATGAAGTCCAGGGCGATGTGGGACCAGGGACGGCTGGGGACCGGGAGAGGACGCAGGAGGCCAGCCGGGGGCTGGTGGGACGCCTTGCTGCGGGAGCAGACGGGACAGGCGACAACAAACTCCCGGTCGTCGGACCTCATGGAGGGCCACCAGAACCGTCGGCTCAGGAAGGAAAGGGTGCGGTGAACCCCGGGATGGCACGCAAACCGGCTGGCATGGCCCCACTGGAGCACCCGGGACCGGACCGAGTCGGGCACGAAGAGCCAGCGAGGAGGGACGTTGGCCGGACTGGGATGGGCGCGTTGGGCCTGCCTCACCACTGCCTCGATGTTCATGGTAATCACCCCTATGACACGTGAGGCCGGCAGGATGGTCTCAGGCTCCGTGGGGGGCGCCTCGGGCGCGTGGAGGCGGGACAGCGCGTCGGCCTTGGCGTTGCGGGAGCCGGGCCGGAAGGTGAGGGTAAAATCGAACCTCCCGAGGAACTGTGACCACCGCGCCTGGCGGGAGTTGAGGCGCTTGGCCGCCCGGATGAAGGTCAGGTTCTTGTGGTCCGACCAGACGAGGGTGGTGTGTTCCGCGCCCTCAAGCCAGTGGCGCCACTCCTCCAAGGCCCCCACCACCGCCAACAACTCCCTGTTCCCGATGTCGTAATTGACCTCAGCTGGGGTGAACCGGCGGGAGAGGAAGGCACAGGGGTGCAACTTCTGGTCCTCCACTGACCGCTGGGACAGAACAGCACCGATGCCTGTGTCCGATGCGTCCACCTCGACCACGAACTGCCTGGAGGGGTCAGGATGGAGAAGGACCGGAGCGGTGGTGAAGCGCTCCTTGAGCGCGGAGAAGGCGGCGCTGGCAGCCGGTGTCCAGACGAACGGACGCAGGGATGAGGTGAGGTGGGTGAGGGGAGCTGCTACCCGGCTGTAGTCCCGTATGAAACGGCGGTAAAAGTTAGCGAAGCCAAGGAAGCTCTGGAGTTGCCTCCGGGTAGTGGGTTGAGGCCATTCGACCACGGTCTTGATTTTGCGGGGGTCGGGTCGCGTCAGGCCTCCCTCCACAATGAGCCCCAGGAACTCCACTGACGAGGAGTGAAAGGTGCACTTCTCCGCCTTAATGTACAGGCGGTTCTCCCGGAGACGCTGGATGACCATGCGGACGTGTTGGACGTGCTCCTCAGCGCTCCTGGAGAATACAAGGATGTCGTCCAGGTAGAGGACCACAAACACGTCCAGCATGTCCCTGAGCACGTCGTTCATAAGGGCCTGGAAGACGGCGGGGGCGTTGGTGAGGCCGAAGGGCATGACGAGGTACTCGTAGTGGCCACGGGAGGTCTTGAAGGCGGTCTTCCATTCGTCCCCCTCACGGATACGCACCAGGTGATAAGCGTTTCTGAGGTCCAACTTGGTGAAGATGGTGGCACTGATGAGGGGTTCAAAGTTGGAGCTCATGAGGGGGAGTGGGTATTTGTTCTTCACCGTGATGTTGTTGAGCAGCCTGTAGTCGATGCACGGCCTCAGATCTCCTCCCTTCTTCTTTACAAAGAAGAACCCCGCTGCCACCTGGGATCGAGATGGTCGGATGAGACCCTCGGCCAAGCACTCGGAGATGTAGGTGTCCATGGCAGCTTTCTCCGGGAGGGAGAGGTTGTAGAGACGACTGGCTGGGAGAGGGGCGCCAGGGTGGAGCTCGATGGCGCAGTCGTAGGGTCGATGAGGGGGGAGTGTACGGGCGCACTCCTTACTGAAGGCCTCTCCGAGGTCGTGGTACATTGAAGGGACCGTGGAGAGGTCCGGAGGAGCGGGACGGGGCCGGTCAACCCGAGTGGAGGTCTGAGCAGCTCGGAGGCAGCGGGCATGGCAGGTGGTGCTCCAGCTGAGGATGTGCCCCGAGCTCCAGCAGACATGAGGGGTGTGGAGTTCCAGCCAGGGCCTCCCTAGGATGAATGGAGCGTTGGGAGAGTGGATGACGAAGGGGCGGACGTCCTCCACGTGGTTTCCCGAGACCGTGAGGGTGAGGGGCAGGGTCCGGTGCGTGATGGGGCCCATGGGATGGCCATCCAGGGCGAAAGCCGAGAGGGGCCTCTCCAGAGGGGAGAGAGGGAGCGCCGCTCTGTGGGCGAACTGGACGTCCACGAAGTTCTCGTCGGCACCGGAGTCGATGAGGGCAGGGACGGAGAGCGTGTGCCCCTGCCAGGCGAGGGTGACAGTGAACCTGGCGGCACGGGTCCGGGATTGGGGATGGATGAGCCGGCTTACCCGGTACCCCCTGGCGAGTGAGCCTACTCTTTTTGCCGCCCTGGGAGGCGCAGAGGGACAGGAGTCGACGGCGTGCGCTGGGCTAGCGCAGTATATGCACAGTCCGTTCAGACTCCGGTGCTCACGCTCTGCAGGGGTCAGTCGGGTCCGGCCCAGTTGCATGGATTCCTCTCCAGCGGTGTTTGGGGGGGCGAGGGAGGCCGGGGCAGGCCGAGAGAGACTGGTAGAGGGAGGTGGAGACGGTCTGGGTGCGCTGTGGTGTTGGTGCGCCCGCTCGCGCCTGCGTTCCCGGTCGCGCTCGTCTATGGCTATGGAGAGGAAGACGAGTTGGTTCAGGGTCGCTGGTCTGTCTCTTCCAGACAGGCTGTCCTTCATGGCATCCCCCAGGCCCCGTCGGAAGGCGCTGTACAGTGCAGACTCGTTCCAGGAGCAACGGGCAGCGAGGATGCGGAACTCCGTGGCGTAGTCCGCTACTGAGCTGGAACCCTGGGTGAGGGCGGAGAGCAGCGTCCGCGTCCTGTCCATGGACGTCGTGGGCAAACACGGTCCTGAATTCTGTCACGAAGGCAGTGTAGTTCTGCATGTAGGCAGCTGCGCCCTCGCGACCCGCCATGACCCAACGGCGAGCCCGTCCCGTGGTGAGGTTGGCGATGAAGCCTATACGAGCAGACGCAGTGGAGTACATACTTGGCTGGAGATCAAACACGTACTCACACTGCATGAGGAACTCCCGGCAGAGGGTGAACGTCCCGTCGTAGGGGGCCGGGGAGTCGAGATGGGGCTCCCGGTTTGGTGGAGCGGTGGGGTTCAGGAACGGAGCCAGGCGGGCACTGAGCGCGGTGACCTGGTCAGACAGGGTGCAGACCAGAGTAGCGAGGCCCCTCAGTCGCTCGTCCTGGGCTTGCTGTTGGCCGGATACCTGCTGCAGTTGCTCAGCTTGGGTCTGTTGGAGGGCTTGGAGTAGTCCGGGAGGTGCAGGTCTCTCCTCCATGTTGGCTGGGTCCAAACTGTGGCCAGATCTTACTGTGATGGTTTGGTTAGGGACCCAGGCGCAACAGGAAAGGAGGAGGCAAGGGACGGTTAAGCCCAGAGGGGCGATTTAATAAGATAACACAAAGGGGGAGCCACAAAAGAGGATGCCAAAAAATATAATAGGATAGAAATAATAGGAGCCACTAAACTGCCACTAAATAATAATAAATGTCCTTGGCTCAAGGGAGCCGGAGGGATCGGGAGGTGGAGCAGGGTGAGGGCTCTGCTAGCTGGTACACTCAGCAGAGGGGGTCCGGGAAACTGGAGAGACGAGGAGGAGAGGCAGGGTGAGTGATGGTAATCACGAGCAGGAAACGAGAAAAAGCACTACAAAAATACAGGTAAGTAATGTCGTAGGCTAGGCTATACTTTACCACATATGTTATGGTAAGATCTGGCGATGAGTGGAGTGTAGAACAGGTTCTTGTAGGGGTTGAAGGTGATTGCAGAACGAGGGACAGGTGTGGTGATGATGAATTGGAAACCGGTGAGTAGGGCCGCGCCCGCGTCATCGTCGGAGACGAGCGCGCCGTTCTTGTCGTTGCGCACGGGCCGATGTGCTGGGCATGTCGGGATCCGACTCTTCGTCACCGGAGTGGGAGGAGACTGCCGAGTCCGCGGAGCTGGCCGGAGACGGGGAACGCCCGGTAGTGGGGGGAAACTCCGGAGAGTCAGAGCGTTGCATGCCTGGGCCGATGCGACGTGCGGTAGAGCGCGTAGGACGCCCCGAGCGCGCAGCGGGCCCAGAGGGGAGAGAGGGAGGCGGTTGTGGAGGCGAGGGCATGCGAGCCGTAACAGTTTCCAGTGTTTCACAATACTTATGTATAACATTTTCATTATTTTGTCTCAGACCATTTCTGACACAATCATCGGTGTCAGTATACATTTCCCTCCAATGTTATTTCTTGCCCATTTGTAACCATTTAACTACCAGACTGTACAAAATAATTGCACACCTATAGTATTTTCTAATGTTTTGTTTTTTTGTTTTTTTTACAAGGTATAGCCTACTTGGGACATGGTTCCTCCATAAAGTGCTAAGGCTCTGCTTAGATAAAAGGCTTGGTCATGAGAAAATATCACAAAGACAAAGTGATCACAAAACGACAATTAAAAACATGTTAATAACTGACCAACTTGACATGCAAGAAAACGGTCATGCCTTTACACTGTCCTGCTCCCTGTCCTGTGTCTACAACAGTATATGCCTCAACCCTAGTCAAATTTCTAGTATGTGTGAACCATATACATGGCAGTAAACATATATTGAGTCATAGAAACTGGAGGATGCTTGACTCATACAAACTACTTTAACTCAATTTCAATAAACAACTCCAAAATATGGCAGACAGAAGAGCTGAACAGACTAGGTACATCACTGGATGATCTTACAGAGAACCAAGGGAAATTGACTGGTAATAATGCTAAGGGTAATGAGGGATGAGGTGCAGCTGGGCAGGGCGGAGACAGGTGGCAGGTGATGCAGGAGATGGGAAGGTGAGTAGGCAACAACCAAGCATGAACTGGAACTGGACCACTGGCTCCCCTTGACTGTCCAACCCATCTATCAGTGCCAGCAGAGGGGACACGATAGAGCCAGAGAGAGAGAGAGACAAATGCAACGCAAGGTTAGTTTAGTTCCAATCGCCCATGTGCAACATCAATCAAGTACGTAGCCAAGCCGAAGAACCGAGTTACACCGGAGGCGGAGCGAGGTGGTGGCAGACAGGCCTCACCTGTGTATCTGGTCCTGTCTGCTGGAGCGTACTGGGGCCAGCCCGTCTATCTTGTGGAAGAAGATGAAGGAGGGTCTCATTAGGTTGGCCTAGTACATAGGCGCATATTTTAAGCTGGGCTAGACAGGCATGTTATCCTCCCCTACCGATCAGATAACTTTCCCCCAGCTTACCCCTACTCCCCACAGATAACCTACTGTCATCTTTAAAGGACAATGCTCGTTTTTGACAACCTGGACCTTATTTGCGACATATTATATGACGTTTGACTCACCGAGATCACTTTGGTGTAGTTCGGAGGCATGTAGAAGAAATTTAAAATCCAGCGCGAGCCAGTATATCCATGTAGTGGCGGTGGTCGGGGCACCGAGAATGCAGTTTCTAAAAATCTATTTTCTGCCGCGAAACGGTTGTTTTCATCAATCTGTCTTTATGAATCGCTAGTTGTGCTTACATAGAGCGTAGGCCTGTTGTGGTTTTTCACATGCCTCTGTAATATGATCTTTAGAAACGAAATAGCTTCCCCACTTGCTCCAGCACACTGTGCGCATGCGTGCTGGAGCAAGTGAGGAAGCAATTTCGTGTCTAAAGACGTTTCTAAAGATCATATTAAAATGTTATCTCTATAAAATTCTACAACTAACTAAACCTATACAAACAGGGATGAGAACAATAGACAGGACATCAACACTAATTTGTGCCTAATTAAAAGGACCACTTAACTGTCCAATTGTCAGTTATAGTTGATGCTAGAATGGATCATCCAGAGGGAGGGGGGCCTGAACTCCGCTACACGTCACCAAATGCTCACAGCAGAATTGTTTGGCAGCCAGAATGCGTGTGGGCATCGAGTATTGAGCGTTCGCCTGCTCGCCCGTGAGCCTGCAGGCAAGCGTGCCTGAGCAGGGGTATTGCGATATGCGGACGGCGCCCACTCAGCACCATCCCAGTAGCTCCACTCCTGGGTCCAATTTCGTAAATCAGCTTGACCCGTGTCCACGTCTGACCCAGTAGCTGCCTAGTGCTGTGATTGGTTGATGTGTAGCGGAGTCCCCTCCCCACCTCCCTCCAGACGATCCACTCTAGATCAACCCAGGCTTATGGTGCTGGCCCAACAAGGCCCGTATGTAGCGAGAGTCAGAGGGAATTGTCGGTTCTGCACTAGAATAAAGGCGTGGCTGCCCCTCCCAGAGCAGGGAAGCAGTAGAGCACTCCTAGTTCCCCGGTCCCGAACTTCTCCCCGGAGCGAGGTGGATGTCTTCGCCACAGCCTGGATGAACACAAGCGCCGAATGACACCCAGATTTCTTTCCTAGCATAAAGTTTGATAAAAGAGATGAGTATTACCAAAGCTAGGAGAATGATTATATCATTGTACAATGAGCTATGATGGGGAAGAATTACAATATTAGTTTGATTTTCAGGCATGGCATATACATGGCATGCTTACTTGCAATGGTAACAATGCCTACAGGTAGTAATAATAATAACCATGCTTGATTAATTTGATTTATAATGTGGCAAATGCTATAGTAGCAGCAAGCATCAGCCCACTATAGCTAAATAACACCAGACACAAGATTACAGACTATAATCAATGTGTGAACAATGTTACATTGAGCATGCTTAACATTAAGTTAAAATTGAAATACATCTGAAACCTCCGAACGTAACGTTAGCATTAACTAACTAACGTTAACTTAGTTAACCCTAAGCCATTAGCATTAGCTACAGTTAGCATAGCTACCTAGCTTATAAACAGTATCAATGTAGTTGACGTTGATATAAGGAAATGTAACATTAGGTAATGTTAGCTAAGTTATTCAACATTGACCCACTTACCCGCTAGATCTTTTCCAACGATGTCCTAAAGTAACCACATGTCATGATCATTTGCATCATAGAAATACATTCCTATCTATGATTACCATGATCATAGCAGCTTCATTGCTAAAAGCATAGCAAATGTTAGCCGACATCATTACATATGACTTCCTTAACACTATCCAATCAGAGGCAGAGTAGGGCGGGTCTTCCTATGGTGACGTGTTTACCGCTGAGTTCACAGGACTCATGAACGCGAGCCCAGCGTCCTCGAGGCTCGTTCACAGCATCTCAAATGGGCTCGATACAGGTATTGGTGGCCTCAAAAGCCAAAAAAACAAATAGAATTAAAAGTTTATATTGATTAGATTGGTCTCTGATGCTGAATGATACCCAGAAACATTTTGTTTTCCTTTTCTAGCCCTATCTATCATAATCCACAAACCATGGGAAATAAGGTTCTTGGGCCGCATGCCGTCACGTGACTTGCAATACCGAGCTTTGGCCACTACGTCAAATGGCTTCATGCGCCGGTGAGCAACTTTCATTGAAATGAATAGGCAGCCATTTTCAATGCCGTCTCCAGTTTATATTATACCTCCATGCTTGAGGTAGAGCTGTCTGAAGCCCGCCATGCTCTCCTCATGCCTGCCCTCTAGTGCTGCTGTTGCGCGAGGGTATTGGATGACTCCTGATTGGTCTAAATCTCATGCTGCGGACAGACACAGCGGCTGCACCGCTTAAAATGTGTATTATTCAATATGAATCTATGTTGTGTATCTTAATGGCTAGTAAATACTATCCTGTCATCATCCACTCTAAAAAGACAAACATGAAGGCTTGCCATAATAATAATAATAATAACAATAATAATATCAATAATAATACTTATTATTATTATTATTATTATTATTTTGGATTTTTTTTAAATCCTCAAACTCAAGGACACTATAAATCATAACATAGTAAAAGAGCGGAGTAAAAAAATAAAATAAACATTGGCCACATGCATTTTGAATGGTGAAGTCCATAAAGCAAGGTGTTCATTACAATTCATGAAAATGTTAACGAAGACCACAGTGAACACCTGTGGTTTGAAATACTGAACATTTACATGATTAGCTGATTCCAGAGATGGGTTCATAATTGCCTTTCTCCGACATCTGCACAGAAGAAGGCCTGCATTGTTATTGTTGCCTACCGTATGCTGTCCTAGCATAGGTTTCATAAATTGACCCTATAATCCCCCTGCTAGGCCTGTGTTGTAGATGACGGACAGGAAAACAGTCCTAAGACAAGAGCTATCTCTGTCTTCTTTGGAGAAGGCAGGTTATTTACAGTCATTATTCTTCCCCATCTGTGGAAAGCCAACAACACCATCTGCTGGTGATGACCGGTTAATGGAGCTTTCTGTTTACTGCATTTTCATACCCAGTTTCAGGTGAAATAGCCAACATTTTCATATAGAGAAATAATTAACAAATAATCCTCAGAGCTTTTAGAAAGGTGCAGAATACAAGTATTGCTTTTCCCAAAAACATATTAATTATGAGTTTATCAGTTTAAAACATTGTGACAGGTCATAAATGCATGTTGTGTTTATCTGTCTGAGATGTCTGGGGTTTGGTTCCCACCTCTAACAAGGTCCATGAGCCAGAAGTAACAACGATAAAGACTCACCTAGGGCACCCACAAGACCAGGGCCCTGCTGGGAGTACACCCATAGATGTACAGTATGGCGTGAATGTGGTTTAAGCATTCCTTTAAGAAAAGGGACGATTCATATTTAGGAACTGTTTGACAGATATGACAACAAATATAGTTGTAAAGCCGGTTCTTATTTCTCTAAGATGTTTTTTTTGTCTGTAAGATTTTTTTCCCTTTCATATTTAGATAAAAGAAAAGAATAACAAAACAGCAGACTGAGTGCTCACGTGGGTTGAGGCAGGTGAACCAAGAAGGTGCTCTTTAGCAGGGAGTCATAATACCATGGAAAAGAAAGAAACTAAGGCAGCTCTTCTGGTACAAAGTTAAAAAGCCTTTATTCTTGGGCTAGTCCATGATGAACATATAAAAATGCCTACATGGTTTGGCCAGGAGGCCTTAGTCCGAAACATGTAGGCATTTTTATATGTTCATCATGAACTAGCCCAAGAATAAAGGCTTTTTAACTTTGTACCAGAAGAGCTGCCTTAGTTTTTTATTTTCCAAAAGAAAAGAATAATCTAGAAACAGTGAAACTTAATGTTGCTGCAATGCATTTATAATCTCCAGCCACTGCAAAGTATATATTTAATAATGATTTTTTGTATTTATATTATTGATTGACAAGATACAAGTCTTTAATTGAGGACAATCAGTAACAATTTAGATAAGCAAGCATTTGGTGTTGATGAAGCAATGTTTTTATGATCTCTGGTCTTTAACATTGAATGAAAACAGTTCATGCCTTGAATAGCTATAGTAATTTAATTGACGATGAGGTATGGTGTGTTATTATAGTGTTGAACCAGTTTGGTCAACCAAAATAGTCACCGTCATAACTGTAGAAATCAGTCCACCCTAACCTTAACCCCCACAGTAAGAATCACCTGAGTCATTTAACGGTGGTTTATATCTAGAATCACCTGAGTCATTTAATGGTGGTTTATATCTAGAATCACCTGAGTCATTTAATGGTGGTTTATATCTAGAATCACCTGAGTCATTTAACGGTGGTTTATATCTAGAATCACCTGAGTTATTTAACGGTGGTTTATATCTAGAATCACCTGAGTCATTTAACGGTGGTTTGTATCTAGTCAGATAGGCTGACCACCCTTTTTTTAGAAGGATAGAGTTCACGATAGTCGTTTTTTTTTATATAACAATAGAGTTCATGATAAAGTAATTTTCTTTAGAAGGAAAGAGTTCATGATGAAGTTGTTTTTCCTCATAGACCAGAGCCAGCCAACCAAGGCATTATCACGTTGACATGTCTATTTTCTGAGGGTTCTATTTCCTGTCTACGGGGATGACCTCACTGTGACAGCAGCAGAGGGAGGGTTCTATTTCCTGTCTACGGAGATGACCTCGCTGTGACAGCAGCAGAGGGAGGGTTCTATTTCCTGTCTACGGGGATGACCTCGCTGTGACAGCAGCAGAGGGAGGGTTCTATTTCCTGTCTACGGGGATGACCTTGCTGTGACAGCAGCAGAGGTAGGGTTCTATTTCCTGTCTACGGAGATGACCTCGCTGTGACAGCAGCAGAGGGAGGGTTCTATTTCCTGTCTATGGGGATGACCTCGCTGTGACAGCGGCAGAGGGAGGGTTTTATTTCCTGGCGATGGCGATGACCTCGCTGTGACAGCGGCAGAGGGCGGGGCACCAGGCCTTCACCAGCGCGTTGCCACACCCTGCCTCTCGCTTCAGGGCAGCACAGTTGGAATACTTGTTGACATAAGGGCAGGGATTGGCTGAAATGAAACAAGGTAAAAATGGAAGGTCAATGCATGTTGTCTTGAGACTTGACAGATATATTTGACATTTAAGGGGGTCGTGTTAGACATTTAGTCCTATTTGTGGTCTGTCCATGAACCTGAAACATAGAGACCATAATTTCACTGATCGTTCCAGTATTGAGCTAGCTGCAGTTTTAATGCAGGCTCTCACTGGGCTACAAGGGAAGACAATAGGGCATATGTAACTGTTGGAAAAATTATGATAAATGTGCTTTTCTGAGACGGTAAGCACAGGGTGTAATCTTACCAGTCTCAGTATGCTCTCCTGTGAAATGTATCGCAATTCGAATATTTTTATGTGCTTGGCATGGCTTGAACATAAGCATGGCACTTGTTTTCACTGCTCCCATGCAGAATTATGTGCAAGTCATGCCAAACACCTAAAAATATTCGGATTGCGGTACATTTCACAGGAGAGCTCACTGAGACTGGTTACACTCTGTGCTTCCCTTCTCAGAAAAGCAGATTTATCATAGTTTTACGCATTTACTGTACAGCTGGCTGCAGCCAGCTCAATACTGAACAATCAGTGAAATTATGGTCTCTATGTTTCAGGTTCATGGTAGATAGACCAGAAGGGCTAAATGTCCGAAATAGCGCACTACCCCTTTAAACATTTCACCATCTACAACAGGGTCTATTTCGCTGTGGGGAGTCAATTTTAAAAGTTGTGATGTGTAATCATAAATGTGTGTGGATATCCTGTACGTGTGTGTGTGTGTGTGTGTGCGTGTGTGTGTGTGTGTGTGTGTGTGTGTGTATAATATAAGGCAGAAGAGCAGGTGTTGTGTCCTCTGACTCACTGCAGAGTTGATGTTCACAGGCGTTGGGACAGTCCGCACACGGAGCTCCAGCCTTGTATGGTGCCACTCCTCTGTAGTTACCCCTGGTAACCAGAGCGATCGGATGGTCACTGGGTGATACTGGTCTCTCTGCTGACCTCTCCTCATCCCTGTACTGTACTTACACTTCCTCATGCCCTACGTGACATAAGCCTTCATACACACTTTGAATAAGGTTAGAAGCCATGAGACATCTAAAAATTAATCTTCTGTCTCTTTCATTTGAGCCCCCATTTAAATTGTTGATGATTTATGAATGTACATTTCAGCATGTGCATGTTATGGCAGCAGCATGGGGGTCAGAGCATGGGGGTCAGAGGTCAGAGCACTGGGGTCAGAGGTCAGAGCATGGGGATCAGAGGTCAGAGCATTGGGGTCAGAGCATGGGGGTTTGAGGTCAGAGCGTTGGGTTCAGAGCATGGGGGTCAGAGGTCAGAGCGTTGGGGTCAGAGCATGGGGGTCAGAGCATTGGCATCAGAGCATGGGGGTCAGAGGTCAGAGCATGGGTGTCAGAGCGTTCGGGTCAGAGCATGGGGGTCAGAGGTCAGAGCATGGGGGTCAAAGCATGGGGGTCAGAGGCAGAGGTCGACCGATAGTGGATTTTACCGATAACCGATACTGCCGATAGTTGAAATCAGGGAAAAAGCCGATAACCGATTAATCGGCCGATAGTCCCCCCCCTGTTGCTCTGAAGAGAGCTCTTATAATAAAGAAGGAATTTATAGATGGCACGAGAAAGCCTTTGTTGTGTTGCAGTCACATATTGTCAGATTTTTTGAACGATTTAACGTTATCCTCATAGCTAGCTTTGTATGAAGAGTGGCAAAAGTTAGCTAGCTAACGTTGGCTGAAAGTGCTTGCTACACAACGTTCTCTCTAAAAGCTCAGAGCTAGGCAGCAGTATCGTGCGTCTATGCAGTCATAATTCCATAGTATAATTTATGAATACAGCTGTTTTATACAAAGTCAACTTTCATTTAATATACATTCTGTTATGGTTCGGGCCGGGTCCGCCCCGGCTCACCCCCTGCTCCCAGTCTGGACCCCCGTTTCTGCCCCGGACCCCCGATTCGCCCCGGACCCCCGATTCGCCCCGGACCCCTGGTTCGCCCTGCTCACCCCCTGGACCTTCCTGGACCCTGAGCACCTCCTCTCCCAGTGACTGCCCCTGCACTACCCCCAGAGACTATTGTACACTTTGTCACTTGGTTTTGTTCTACCTCCTTGTGTGTTTGGTCTTGTGTTCGTTGTCTTGTCTTCTATGTTGGTTTGTGTCCTCCCAGCCCCAGCTCTAGACACCTGTCCCCTCACTAGTCTCACGTCACTCAAGTCCCTCCTCTCCTGGCCCTTTAGTTCCCCCCTCTGCTTCTGCCCGGTCCCTTTCCCTGTCCCAGCCTCGTTCCCCGTTCCCTTCCATTGTGTCCTTGTTCCTGTGTCCTTGTGTTGGTGTCTTGTTGGAATCCCTCCATGTCCTTGTCTGGGTGATTGTCTGCACCTGTGTCTCGTTATGTCTTGTTGCACACCTGTACATTGTTCCTTGATTGTTCTCCCAGTGTATATATGCCCTCCTGTTTCCTTTGTTCTCTGTCGGGTCATTGTCAATGTTAGTGCGTGTTTCCCCTGCGTTTCCTCCCGGTATTATTTTTGGATATTAAAACTTATATTTTGAACCTGAGCTGCTTGCCTGCCGTCTGCTTTTGGGTCCTACCTCCACCAGCCTCAAACCCTAACACATTCACAGTTCACACAATGACATTACCTTGACAGGTCTCCAGGCACGTGGCTCTTCGTACGTTGCGTTGGTGACCATTGGGGGCGCAAAAACGGCCGATACTATGTGCCGATAGTAACTAGTTTCAAAATGTCATATCGGCGCCGATTAATCAGCCAAACCCATTAATCTGTCGACCTTTAGTCAGAGGTCAGAGCATGGGGTCAGAGGTCAGAGAATGGGGGTCAAAGCATGGGGGTCAGAGCATGGGGGTCAGAGCGAACACATTGCAGCCAGCATTAGGAGAGGATGCTACTGGGGACGTACGCTCTGAAATACTGGCAGCCGTAGAGATACACTGATCCTGGACACAGGGCCAGTCCACAGCCCACTCTGTAAGAGCTGCTCCACACCACCTGCCGTATCAACGCAGAGACAGACACAGTGCTGATCAGTTCTACGGTACATGTGTGCTGTCCCGGTTCATGTTATTGATCTCCAGACAGAAGCTCACATAGCGTCCATCAAGCCGTAGGACTGTTACCTGTGTGTAGTGCCCTATGGGCCGGCCGTTGGTCGATCCGTTTGGATAGAGGTAATCTCTGACCTCGCTGTGCCAGGCTGTGACCACCGCAGCCCAGGTGTGCGGCGCCCCTGACATGAACAGGTTCTCGCCGCATTCATAGTCTGTTCATCACAGAGAGGATTTATTAGAATTAACTGGGCATGAGGTCTGAGAGGAGATTCACAGCGCCAGCCTCTCTCAACAGGGTTCTGAGGTGTGTCAGTGGCCAGCCTCTCTCAACAGGGTTCTGAGGTGTGTCAGTGGCCAGCCTCTCTCAACAGGGTTCTGAGGTGTGTCAGTGGCCAGCCTCTCTCAACAGGGTTCTGAGGTGTGTCAGTGGCCAGCCTCTCTCAACAGGGTTCTGAGGTGTGTCAGTGGCCCCAGCAGCCCTGGAGATTCACCAGAGCTCTCACGTCTTCTAACGCTCAGCGCACAGCTGAAGCTGAACGTTGGAAGGCTGTGTCTGAAAAGAGAGGCTGGCAGTGGAGAACGGACAGAGCAGTGAGGATGAATCTGGGATGAGGAGAGTGGATGTGGAGGGGTGTCGTCCGTCTAGGGTAGGTGGCGATGGAGTTTGAACTGGACTGAAGCAGAGTGTGCGGTACTGAGCCCTACCCCCGACCATGCGACTGCTGGGGGGTCCGTGCGCCATGGAGCAGGTGTTCACCCATCTCTGAGCACTCGCAGCCACCTCCGCACTCCAGCTCTGCAAGGCACACACACACACACACACACCACATATTACCCGTAGGTGAGGACCTGTTAGGAATTCAAAATGGCTACCTACTCTACCATTCTAAAATGAATCGTAGTAGTCGTACTAGCAGTAGTAGTAGTAGTAGTAGTAATGGTAGTTGTCATAGTAATAGTAGTAGTAGTAGTAGAAGTAGTGGTGGTAGTAGTAGTAGTAGTAGTAGTAGTAGTAGTAGTAGAAGTAGTAGTGGTAGTAGTAGTAGTAGTAGGTATTTGATTGATATCCAGTACAATTTCCCCCCTGGGAATTCCCCCCTGGGAATCAATAAACGACCTACTATTACTACTACTACTACTACTACTACTACTACTACTACTACTAGCCTACTGCTATTAAGAAACTAATTTTAGAGTGATTCAAGGATGTGACACAGACCAGCCCAGGCCCCCAGGATTCGAAATCTAGAGTGAAGCCCTATTGAACTGCGCCATCTTTGAAAAAAACGCGTCACTGATACCTTTGACATGCGCAGTCAAAGGCATCAATGACGCGTTCTTGTAGTCCACGAACAGATTGCTCTCCCTGCTCTGAGTTAGCGATGAAAAGCGGCTTGCTGATTAATCTACTTTCGTCAAATATATCCGTTGGAAAATATATTTTGAATGCCACCTACTAGCAAACAAAACATGTTCAGTCACAATTATACTGTTAAAACTAAGATGCCTGGATAAAAAAATATGTTTTCCAACGGATATATTTGACGAAAGTAGTTTAATAAGCAAGCTGCTTTTCATCGCTAACTCAGAGCGGGGAGAGCCATGAACGCAATCTGTTCGTGAACTACAAGAACGTGTCATTGATACCTTTGACTGCGCATGTCAAAGGTATCAGTGACGCGTTTTTTTCAAAGATGGCACGGTTCAATAGGGCTTCACTCTTTTGAGCAGTCAGTGAATGGAGTGACCCTATCCAGTTCTATTAATACATCCATGGACCAGCCTGGTCTCACTTGGGTGGGACGTGGGATAGGCCTACGTTTTTGATTGGTTGTTCTCAGAGTTTTGTGGTTGGTTGTTCACATTGGAACACATGATAGAAGAGGGGTGTATATTTGCGAACGCTTTTGAGGGTGTGTTGGTTGGGTCAAACAACTTTGGTGAGACAACACTGTGCAAAACTAGCTGGCTAAACTAGCAAACAACAACGTTTTACAAGCAACTAGCAAACAACACTACTAGCTAGCCAACTAGCTCACATTCTTACTGTCATTATTATTAGCTAGCATTAGCTACTGTTCTTATAGCTACTGTTGGCATTAGCTAGCTAGCGTTAGCTAGCTCGTATTCTAACGCTAGCTAATGCTAGGATGCTTTCTAGCTATTCACAGTGTACACAAGCACCATCCACATCAACACAGGGGATAGACGTGGACACAGGGATCAGGCTAATTTACGAAACGACCCAGGAGTGGAGCTACTCGGACAGCGCTTAGTGGGCGCGCTACGCATATCGCAATACCCTTGCGCATGCGGGCGCACAGGGGAATTGCTCAATGCTCGCTGCCCGAGCGCCTCCACGCATATTTGTATGATGCCGTCTAGAAATGACGTTTGGAGGCCGTCTAGAAATGACGTTTGGAATGGAAGCGATGGACAAACGTCGAATTCTGAAGTCTGCCAAGTGAGACCAGGGTGCACAGACACAATTGGATCAGTCATAAAATTCTTCTGTACTTAATACTGTGGAGATTGGTTTTGAGATTGTCTAGTCATACAGGTAGTGTACCATTTTGAGCATGTCGCTTGCCGTAGGCTGAACGGCTCTCCTGAAGGCGTTATGCTGATTAAGGATCTCACCCTGAACCACAGGGTTCTCTGGGCAAAGACCTGCTGCACACACACACACACACACACACACACACACGTAAACACACATACATACACACACACACACACGTAAACACACATACATAAACACACACACACACAAACACACACACACACACACGTAAACGCACATACATACACACACACACACACAAACACACACACACATAAACACACATACATACACACACACAAACACACACACACATACACGTAAACACACATACATACACACACATGCACACACACAAACACACACACACACGCACACACATACATACACACACATGCACACACACACAAACACGCAAACACACACACATGCACACACACGTAAACACAAATACATACACACACACACACACACACACACACGTAAATACACATACATACACAAACACACACACACGTAAACACACACCCATACACACACACACACACACACATACATGCACACAAACACAGACACATGCACACACACATAAATACACACATATGTACACACACAAATACACACATACACACACACATGAAGACATATTAATCCACACACATATGCATGCGTACACACATTCATATTTAATAATGCACCGGAAAATAGTCAATTTAACCCTTAATAAAGATGAATGCCTTGTGCCTTGACAACCAGCATATAAATCACAAATTACATCCCCACTCAATCATCGAGAATAGCACATTTTCAAAAACACATGGTCATTGGTCATTGTCAAACACATGGTCAATTCAACATAGCTGTAACAGTTATGTCCATGTTGATCATGAAGTTTGTGATACAGAGATACAGAGAAGCCTTGTGGCCTTGTTGATTGTACTTACTTGGCTGTGAACCGAAGGAGGAGAATGAGAAAGAAAAGAATGGATTGAGGCTCAGAACTCTCATCTCATTTACATAAATATAAAAATACCTAATTTCAATTCATCCCAACCAGAAGACAATTATAAAGCAATTTTACAGAGCGATTGTGTTTTAACTGTGTTGTAAGTAATCGTATTGTGTAAGATGTAATAATTCAGTTTGTCAATGAAGAACAGAAACACCCACCACGGTGCAGCCAGAGAGCACCCTCTGCAGGGTCAGGATGCAAACCACCAACACCAACATGTTCCCTGGGTCCAAGAGAGGGAGGTATAACTAGGCTATTTACTGAGAGAGAGAAATGCCAGAGGTGTCATTCTGTCTGAGTAATAACTACCTGCAAAGTGCTGTTTATTCACTCCAACTACAAACCTTCAGACTTCTCTTTAACTGGCTCATAATATAGCCATCAGCAAAGGTGAACAATACTGGGAATATTATGTATTGATAGATCAAGCTGTTACTACAGTAAAGTTAGTCGCCTAGTAAAGTTTCCCAGACAGATTAGCTCATCTCATGCTCAGATATGGACAGATCAAAGACAGATATCAGCGCTGAGGGGCTCACCTGCTCGCAGGTCCTCACTGGGCTGTGTGACGCTACTCACCAGCCTTTTATACTGGAGGCCTGTGATTGGCCACACTGGAGGCCTTCACAGGCCAATCACAGATGGTAAATGTAAGCATTTACGCAAATGTAGCATTGAGAGCACTTGATAGAAGCAAATATGGAATTGTAAGACCAACGGTGTAGTTCTTAACAATGAAGAATGGAGAAGGCCTCCTCAGTGTATGTGCAAATACTGTATCGATGAAGGATACCCAGCACATGCATAGATTATAGCCCTGATCATTTGTGTCGGGTATTCATACATTTCCTGTCTTTGTTTGGAAACTAAGTCATGAATGAACTATGTCATGAATCAGACAGGGGAGACTTGGCCAATATATAAAGTAGGGCCTGCCCTGAACAATAATGTGTAATAATGTCAGCTACTCATGGCTAGTTTGAGTGTGCAGAGTATTAGAGACTGTGTCTATGGTGCCAGCATGTTTCTAAAACCTCTTGGTCTCACTCATACAGTGACACTGTTTGACTCAAGATCTGTTTATTGCCATGTACATGGTTCACACATACTAGGAATGTGACTAGGGTTAAGGTATACGCTGTTGTAGATGACAGGACAGGGTGCAGGACAGGACAGTGAAAGACATGACATTGCAAACAGTACAAAAACAGTGCAAATACAAAATCCAACAAACAGGCAGATATCCTGTTGCTCAAGTTCCTGTATGTCAGTACAATAATTGACATTTTATACAAGAACTACATGAACTATATCTACTGTAAGAAATATTTGTACCTAGAGGTGAAACATGAAATAATATCGAAAGATAGAACACGACTTGACTCGGAAAGTCAACATGAAGTTAGTTATCAGTTAGATAGCCTGGACGCCAGACTTCCTCACATAAAAGACACGTTTTTGCGATAAAACTTTTTTTTTGCGGCTATCAGTTAGGCTAAATTGACTTTTTATCAGGATGTGGGGAACCTTGTGCTTTATGTCCTTAAATGCACCCAATGGTGTTATCATTACATCTACTTGTCATTGACAGAGTTCTTGTAGGATCATGATCATGGTGTGTCAGTTACTTTGAAGTGATTTACAGGTTGGTACAGAAAAGCACCTACCTGTATGGAGGAAACAAACCAATACTAGAAGGGCACTTGGAGAGAGAAGACCTCCGACATGCACCATGGGTGGAGGTCTGTACATGCTGAAGACATGCACCATGTGAGGAGGTCTGTACATGCTGAAGACATGCACCATGGGAGGAGGTCTGTACATGCTGAAGACATGCACCATGGGAGGAGGTCTGTACATGCTGAAAACATGCACCATGGGAGGAGGTCTGTACATGCTGAAGATATGCACCATGGGAGGAGGTCTGTACATGCTGAAGACATGCACCATGGGAGGAGGTCTGTACATGCTGAAGACATGCACCATGGGTGGAGGTCTGTACATGCTGAAGACATGCACCGTGGGTGGAGGTCTGTGCTCCCGAGTGCCCTGGTAGTTGTATTGGGTGTTACACTAAGCTCAGTTCGTTTTTTTCCGGCCACTAGATAGGGCAGTGGTGCAGCATATCAGATATAAACAAGTGGGCGTTTTCACTCCATATGGTGCAGTTCAGGGGGTGGGGCTCAGCTCCGGACCGGCTTCGATCATAATAAAAATAAATTCAGCATTTGCTCCACAGGCACTACACCGTTGGCTTTATTTTCTGTACAGATAGTTATGACTCCCCTGGACCTATTTATTGCATGTATTGATTTTTTTGTGTGTGTGCAAAAAGTGCAGTAAATCGAATAGAGCACCTTTAAGGATGTGCCAATATATGCTCTCTCATGTCATAAAAAAAACATTTTTCATTTTGTCATGATTTGTGCGGTTATTGAGTGACATCTGTGTAGTTATGACATTGCCCCATACCATGTGACAGCTTGGAATAGGAGACATATAATCCTCAGCTGTGTAGCCTGGATTCCTGCTTCCCCAAGGTGGGATTCAAACCCACGTTCTCCCTCTTGTGAAGCTGACAGTTATGCCAGTTGGGACGTCCCCCTTGGAGGGCCTGTCAGCGCTCCTTTGAGGAGTGAGCTCAACCAAATACTGCCACCATTATCTGAGACTCACAAGGACACTTTATCACTCGCTTACATCAGTAGGTACTGTGTCCAGGCACTTAAACTCGGGCAGGCTGATAAACCAGGCCAGGAACAGAAACAAGCCAGCCACGCACATAAGCCAGGCTGGAGGCCTAAATTAAGATAGGTCTTGTCGCCTGGACACATCAGTTCCAATGCTTCCAATGCTAATCCAGCACAATAAGAGCTGGATAGCCAGTTAGTTCATGAGCTCACAACAACTAGCAGCAGTTTCCATAACATTAATGGTAGCGGTCAGTGGTTAAAGCTAATGACTTGCTTTTTGTTTTAATGCTTTTAATTTGTCCTGCCTTTTGTTTTAAATGTCTATAATGTCTTGCTTTTTGTTTTAATGCTTTTAATGTCTCATGTAAAGCACCTTGAATTGCCCTGTGGCTGAAATGTGCTATATAAATAAACTTGCCTTGCCTTGCCTTGCCTAAAGCAGTTACACTGATGATTCATGTAACGTTAGCGATTTTGCTGTAATTAGTTCAACTTCTGTTTCTGGATAAAGGTAAGGGATAAACCCAGATGACACAAGGCTAGCGGACCTTCAGCGGGTCCCCAATGGACGAGTTGGCGGACCACCGGCGGTATATAACACAAGGCTAGTGGACCAACAGCGGGTCCCCGATGGACGAGCTGGCAGACCTCTGACTGAATCCGCTGGCGGGTTCCCCTGGCCATTTGTGGTGAATAAGTAGACCAAGACACAGTGGGTTATCTGGACATCTACTTGATTGAGTCAGCAGGTAGCAAAGTTGTTTGTAAATAGTTAAGTGTTAATAGGCCTCCTTTTACTATATATGATCTTGATAGTATATTGATATGAACATATGAAAGTAAAGTTAAGTATTTGCCCTTAGAAGTAAATAGTAAGTAAAATGGTTCTTAGCTAAGTAACCTAAGTGTAGGCAGACCTGAAAGCCCAATCGTAATAATATCATGAATGAACAATTGTTAACATAGTACTGAACAGAATAGGTAATACTCAAGTCTTGATTGAAACTTTTCCTAAATTATTAAACATATAGACATACACATTAAAAGTAGCCATAAGGTGTTATTTTGCATGTGCTCTCAGAACATGTTGTGGTTGTGACCATCTTTGTAAAGAAGAGAGGCAGAAGTAAAAAAATAATAATATAAAAAACACAACAAAAAACAGGTATATACATATAGACAGTGTTGTTTTGAAGACTACATCTGGAAAAAAAATCTTCAGGATTCGTTTGTAGTGTTGATAGTTCTTCATTGTCCTAGGTATCAAGACACCACAAGAATGGTGTCCCATTTACTGGCAAACTAGCATTCTATCAGTATCACGCTCATCTACTTATCCCATCTGATCATGGATGGCTGTGACTGTGTCCAGGATACAGGCAGTGCAATAACATAACATGTCAAGAAAATGTACATTAGTATACAGTACTGCAGAGTAAGTTCTCTATTGTATAGACAGATTGTTCAATTGCTCAAGTGTTGTAAGGTGTTGGTTTGAGGGTACAGTGGTGCAGAGTAGGGCTGCTCGACTATGGCAAAAATCATAATCACGATTATTTTGATTGATATTGAGATCACGATTATTTAACACGATTATTCATAGAATTATTTTTTTTTAATCAAAAGTTGTAAAAATGTCTTAAATCAAATTATACATTGACTTTGATAACAATTAATTTATTAAATGTTGACACTGGCTTTTCTTTTCAACAATGTTCTTTGGATTAGATACATTTCTCCCATGGGAGACAAATAGTGGACCTTGATAAATAAATAAATAAATAAAAGTGCCAAAACTGATAAATAAAGAAGCTTCAAAGCACCGCCACCACCACAGAAGAAGACTACCTCGGAAAAATAATTTCACTCGGACAGAACGCGTCTAAATAAGTTATTTAATGGTAGCACCGAGGCTTCAAAACCCAGCATTTGTTAAAATAGACCCCTTTGCTTAGGTAAGTGAAGTTTCATGTTTATCTGACACTTGTAAATATGAGCGCCTCTCCTAAATAGGCAGACACCAATTTATTTTGATGGCAAAGTGAATGGAGCTGGAAAGGACTGTTGTCTGGTATGAGCGAGTGGAATGCGACAACGGGACTGAGAAGGGCTACTTTGAGGGGCAGCTACGACTGCGTAGCAAATTTTACAAACCGTGTCAACTTGGTCCAAATCTGTCTCCGCGAACCTATAGTGTTTCCACACCACTGACGTTGTTTTAGCTCTCTTGTCCACCTCTCTTTCTGCTGCCATAATCTTCTTCTTGTCGTGTTTTGTTCGAGAGGAGCATGCGTGCGCCTCACTTGACAACTTGCCTCGCTCTGAACTAAAGTGTTTGTTTTGGGGCTTTGGGGAGTGGGGGAGTGGTCAAGCACAGTATAGATCTGCAGTGTAGGGTGCACTTTATTTGTGCAAAATCGTTTTATGGCGATTATTTTGTTTTAATGATCGTTGACAGCCCAAATCTTAATCTAGATTAAAATCCGATTAATCGAGCAGCCCTAGTGCAGAGTCAGTTGTCTATTGTATAGACAAGGTGCAAGGTGTCACGTGTTCACTTGTTGGTCCAGGGGGTGGCATGTGTGCCATTGTGATAATGAGAGTGAGGGCCTATTTATAGTACAACCAGAGTACTATGCACAGACAGTCTTCTTCTGTGCTGCTGGTTGGCAGGGGGCTTCTTCCGAGCTACTCTTGGGCAGGGGGAAAGTGATGTCTTGAGCCTCATCATAACAGAATTCTCTGATCTTCTCAGACAGATACTGCTGTCTGGCCATGTCCGGTCCGGGTGGGGCTTGCACCTGAAGACCATCTTTGGGGGGGCTGGACATCAGCGTTGCGCAGCAGCTGAAACCTGACTGGTGTTGCATCACAGTGTTCTCTGGCCTCAACCACACCAGGCATCCCAGCATCAAAGCTGCAACAGAACAGAAGGGAGATAGTGCATTAAAATATTGCCCACAAATAAAATACAACCATACCATGTCCATACAATGGAATAGCTAATACATGACAATGATAATTACCTGTGCTGGTAACTCTTAATGTTTGGGAGCTTTTTGAAATAGCTACTCAGATGCTGGTGCCAGTTGTAGCTTTCAATAAGCACTGTGCCGTCCTTCAGTCCGACAAGCTGTGGGGTGTTGACTTTCTTCACAGGAGCGCTGTCTCTCACCACCCCAGCGATGTCAGTAAAACTGTCCATTCTGGTCTTCCTATAGTGCTGCTTGATCAGGCCAAAGCACCAGTCAGGGGCCCACTTGGTGTGGCCTGCAATCAGGAAGCGGAGGTCCAGCTTCAGGTGAAGCTTGTGCATGGTCTGCCAAGCACAGTACCACAGCACAAAGTTGTTCTTGTTTTGTCCACTGCAGTTGTCACAATGAAGGTCCACATGTGTTTCTCCAACCCCATAGTTGTTGAAGAAACGTAGTTGATGACTGCATTGCTGCCCTTGCTTGAGGCCATCCCTTCTTCGATCAGGTAGTTCACTTGCTTTTATGGTACCTAAACATAAAAAAACCTCAATTAATGAACAGAAATACTGATCAGAAGCCATATTACAAGAAATTCCTAACGTGCAGATCCCATCATAATTGTAGGTTATGGGTTATGATTTGCTTAATACCTACTGGGGAAAAACATCCTCTCTTAATCCCTTCACTTTAAACTTAAGACATAATTACACACATGCGGGTGTCAAAATTAACTTTTTAGCTCACCAGCCAAATGTCTGGTAGATGAAAAATTGTACCCGCCAAATCTTTTTTTTTTCCCAGCCAAAAAATAACATTTATATAAAGGCAAGGCAAGGCAAGTTTATTTATATAGCACATTTCAGCCACAGGGCAATTCAAGGTGCTTTACATGAGACATTAAAAGCATTAAAACAAAAAGCAAGACATTATAGACATTTAAAACAAAAGGCAGGACAAATTAAAAGCATTAAAACAAAAAGCAAGTCATTATAGACATTTAAACAAAAAGCAGGACAAATAGAATACAGGAATAAAAGTTACAGTGCAGTATACTGATAAACATAGCTCCTCTTAGAAAGCAGTGGCAAAAAGAAAAGTCTTCAGGCTTGTTTTAAAAGAACCAAGAGTTGCAGCAGACCTGCAGTTTTCTGGAAGTTTGTTCCAGATATGTGGAGCATAAAAACTGAATGCTGCTTCTCCATGTTTTGTTTTAACTCTGGGGACAGAAAGCAGACCTGTGCCGGACGACCTGAGGGGTCTGGATGGTTCATAGCATATGAGCAGATCAGAAATATATTTTGGCCCTAGACCATTCAGTGCTTTATAAACCAACAGCAGTATTTTAAAGTCAATTCTTTGACAGACAGGAAGCCAGTGTAAAGACCTTAGTACTGGTGTGATATGCTCCACTTTCTTAGTCTTAGTGAGGACTCGAGCAGCAGCGTTCTGAATCAGCTGCAGCTGTCTGATCGATTTTTTAGAGAGACCTGTATACATGCCGTTACAGTAGTCGAGTCTACTGAAGATAAACGCATGGACAAGTTTTTCCAAATCCTTCTGGGACATAAATCCTTTGATCCTTGATATATTCTTCAGGTGATAGTAGGCTGACTTTGTAATTGACTTAATGTGGCTGTTGAAATTCAGGTCTGAGTCCATGACTACACCAAGATTTCTGGCTTCGTTTGTGGTTTATAGCATTACTGATTGAAGTTGAGCACTGACTTTTAATCGTTCTTCTTTGGCTCCAAAGACAATTACTTCAGTTTTATTTTTGTTTAGTTGGAGAAAGTTCTGGCACATCCAATCATTGATTTGTTGAATGCACTTACTCAGCGCTTGTATGGGATTATAGTCTCCTGGTGATATAGTGATATAAATTTGTGTGTCATCTGCATAGCTATGGTAACATATTTTGTTGTTTTCCATAATTTGAGTTAGTGGGAGCATGTAAATGTTGAACAGAAGAGGCCCCAGGATGGAGCCTTGGGGAACTCCACAGGTCATTTTTGTCAGCTCAGATTTGTAATTGCCTATAGACACAAAATAATCCCTGTCCTTTAAGTAGGATTCAAACCAATCTAACACTGTACCAGAAATTCCCAACCAATTTTCCAGTCGGCCTAGTAGTATGTTGTGGTCTACCGTGTCGAACGCAGCGCTGAGATCCAGTAATACTAAGACTGAGATTTTGCCATTATCTGTGTTTAAATGGATGTCATTAAATACCTTAATTAGAGCAGTCTCGGTGCTGTGATGTGGTCGAAATCCTGACTGGAAGACATCAAAGCCATTACTTAGTGCCAGGAAGTTATTCAGTTGTTGGAAAACAACCTTTTCAATTATTTTGCTTAGAAATGGGAGGTTTGATATGGGCCTATAATTGTTCATTTGTGAGCTGTCTAGATTATTCTTTTTTAAGAGTGGCTTGATGACTGCAGTTTTCAGGGTATGTGGGAACACATCTGAAAGAAGAGATGTGTTTACAATTTGTAGTAAATCAGAGGCCATGCAGTTGGATACAGTTTTGAAGACGTCTGTAGGTAGAACATCAAGGCAACAGGTGGAGGATTTCAGATATTGTATAGTGTCCCCCAGGGTTTTATGGTTGATCGGATTAAATTGTGTCATGGTACAATTATTGATTTTAAGTGGACACTGTGACGACACATGTCCTGTACCTGGAATGGAGGCACTAACTGCTTGTCTAATTTTCTGAATTTTGTCAGTGAAGAATGAGGCAAATTCATTGCAGGCCCTGGTGGATAGAAGTTCAGAGGCTACTGACACAGGAGGGTTTGTCAGCCTATCAACAGTGGCAAACAAAGCACGCGCATTGTTATGGTTTTTGGTGATGATGTCAGAAAAGAAGGTCTGTCGTGCATTTCTCAGCTCAATATTATAAATGCGAAGTCTCTCTTTATAGATGTCATAATGAACATGGAGATTTGTTTTTCGCCATCTGCGTTCAGATTTTCGACACTCTCTCTTTTCTATTCTGACCAGCATGGCGTTTCTCCATGGAGATCTTCTCTTACCAGAGACCACCTTCACCTTAGTGGGCGCAACGGCATCAATAATGTTTGTAATTTTAACATTGAAATTATCTACAAGCTCGTTGACTGAGGCCATATAGAGGGCAGGTGTGGACGAGAAAGCCTGAGTAAATATCTCACTGGTGTTTTCAGTGATGTGCCGTTTTGAGATAACCTCTGATTGAGAATTTGTGTGCATGGAGATAGTACTCTCAAAGAAAACACAGGAATGATCAGAGAGCGCAACATCAGACACCTGAACCTTAGAAATATTCAGACCTTTGGTGATGATTAAGTCCAGAGTGTGCCCCTTGTTGTGTGTGGGCTCCGTCACATGCTGAGTCAGTCCATAGTTATCAAGGACACAACCTAGCTCTTTTGTCCCTCTGCCCTGAGGGTTGTCAACATGGATGTTAAAATCACCAACAATAACCACACAGTCAAAGTCAATGCAGACAGTAGACAACAGTTCAGCAAAGTCATCAAAGAAGTTTGGACAGTATTTGGGTGGCCTGTAGATGTTTAGAAATAACGCTCGGGAAGAGGAATTCAACTGAAGAGCCACATATTCAAAGGAACCAAAATTTCCATAACACATCTGCTTACATTGGAGGGAGTCATTAAACAGGATGGCTACTCCACCTCCTTTCTTATGCACTCTAGCCTCGCTCATAAAGCTGAAGTTGGGAGGAGTTGACTCAATAAGAACAGCTGCACTGTTACCGTGGTCTAGCCAAATTTCAGTTAAAAACATAAGATCAAGATTGTGGTTGGTGATAAAATCATTGATTAAAAATGTCTTTCCTGTTAAAGATCTGACATTTAATAAAGCTAAGTTTAGTGTGCTGAGGGTATTATCTGCACATTTCTCTGTGATAGTTTGTGGCTGACGAGGAATAGATACTAAATTTGATACATTTGTAGAGCCGGTTGAGTGTTTCCTGTTACTTAGCAGATTCACCATTGATTTTCTATTACCTATCAAGACAGGAATTGAGGAAGATACCATCACGTTGGGTCCTGGCTTGTCCTGGAAGGGGTCATGAGTGCCATTAGCCTTGTAGCCTGGACCCAGTACATATCAGTTAGAGCTTACTGTATTTGGTAAACAAGTAACTGAATGTGCTGTGCCTTTATCAGGCTGGGCCCGGCGTTTCTCATGGGAGTTGGGGGAAGAGAAAATGGAAGCATTGCCGGGGGTAAGGGCGGTTGGGAGCGCGTAATACAGCGCGTGAAGGTGCTTGCTGGATGCCGGTGAGAGGAAGCAAGTGAGAGACTCCCCCTCTTGGGGGGGTAGATCCTCGCTGGTGAGTGCTAGTGGGAGGGGGGGAGTGAGAGACTCCCCCTCTTGGGGGGGTGGAGGGGGTGGATCCTCACTGGTTAGTGCTAGTGGGAGGGGGGGAGTGAGAGACTCCCGCTCTTGGGGGGGTGGATCTTCGCTGGTGAGTGCTAGTGGGAGGGGGGGAGTGAGAGACTTCCCCTCTTGCAGTAGCTCATCAATTTGGCTGAGCTTCAGTGTGGCAGCTTTGATGAGGCCCTTGACTGGTGAGCGTTGGGTTGTTGTCGATGGGGTGTGGTGTGAAGATTCTTCTTCCTGGCGCGGTTGTCTCCCATAATCAGAGCTTTGTTGAAGCAACAGCTCTTCAAGGTTTCTGCCATGTTGTGATATGTCTTCCTTCTGTTTTGGTATTTCTTGTCTCTTGTCCTTGACCATGGCAGAGGGAGCAGATGGATGACGCAGAGAATATAACAGATTGGAGATAAACAGTTTTACTCCTGACCTGTTAAGGCAGAGTCCATTTCTCTGAAAAAGATGGTATCGTTCCCAAAAAAATGGAAAATTTTCAATGTAGCGCACTGAGTGAGTGGTACAGGCAGTTGAGAGCCATGTGTTCAGTGCCAACAGTCTGCTGAATCTCTCAACCCCTCTTCTGACTGGTGGTAGAGGGCCGCTGATAAACACCTCCGCTTTCAGAGAACTGACTGTGTTCAGCAGATCAATAAAGTCTCGTTTAAGAACTTCCGACTGCTGTTGCGCAACGTCATTTGTCCCCACGTGCACAATGATGTTTTCCACAGTTGGATGTGTAACCCCGATATGCAAGATTTTTTTTGTCATGTCAGCAACCGTATCCTTGGGAAAGCAGAGTATTTTGGTGCTTTCACCGCACATGCTTCTCACATCTTTTACAGTAAAGTCACCCACAATCAGAGTTTGAGGCCCAGTCGGTAGCCTTTTACTTTCTGGTTTACTCTCAGTCCTTACCCTGCTGTGTGAAGAAGAGATGTGATCCAGGTCATCAGACAGTGGGGCAAATTTGTTCTCCAGTTGTATGGTTGATTGTCGGCGAGATCTGTTTCTGGTTCTCCCTTTTGCGGTTGTCCACGGCGGTGTCCTTCTAGGGACAGGGGTTGAAGAGGCACTCTGCCTGGATGATAATGCAGTCCAGTCAGTCTCATAGTTCTCCAGGGACGGGTCTCTGCCTTGTTCTCCCTTTTCCCTGGGAGGTGAATAAAGCCTTTTTTGTGTCGTGTAGACATACAGTACATATGGTGGTGAATTCGAGGTAGTTTCGAGGATTTCCGACCAGATGGGGTGCTGTCCGCTATGCAGAATTGTATGGCAGTTGAAGAAGACTACCTTGAAAAATAATGACGATGCCACAAAAACCAGCTATAAAGATCACTAGCGCCGAGCTTTCAAAACCCATCGTTTGTTAGAATAGGCGTTTCTGCTTTGGTGAGTGGCTTTGAAATGTTTATTTGACACTTTTAAATATGAGCGCCAAGAGCCGCCAACTTGGCGAGTATTTAAAAGTCAAAATTTCCTATGTTGGTAGAAAGGACTGTGGTAGCAGATGCTACATAATCAGCGCACTCACAGTTCTTGAGCAGGTCTACGCAAACCCGGGCATTTCTGATGATGTCCTCAGTCCAGTCTGTACGCTTAATGGCTTGTAGCCACAGGCGACTCTGGTTCCTCTGAAAAGGCCGGTTTCCTCTTGAAACGAATAAAGTTTGAATCCACTAGAGCGCCGATTTGTACATCTGTAGATGCAACAGCCAGACATCTTGATGGTATATAAAACACTTGTCTTTGCACTAAAATACTGCTCTTTACTGCTCCTTGCTCTGAATTCGTCTGTCTCCCCCTGCTACCGTTTCAAGAATGCGCACGCGTACTTGTGCTGAAGTAGGCTGTAAAAGGGTCTATAATAAACAAATATGACCCACGCTCGTTTATTTATGGGCGGTGGCTCTACCAAATAAATTCAATAACTGACATAGCACCACCAGGTAACCACATTTTTACATAGCTTCTATAACATCCAGTGACAAAATACTGTCCTGTCAGGGTTTGAACCCACTACGTTCAGTTTGAGAGGCAAACTCCCTAACCACCAAGCCATTGAATGTCTGGGAAACCTGAGGTGTCATAGATGTTTTGATGTTCTGGGACCACTGCCTCTTGTGGTAGCAACATAGAACTGCAGGTCAGCAACGGGATGGAGGCAGCCAGGGAGTAAGCCAGGGAGTAAGCCAGGGAAGGAGCCAGGGAGGGAGCCAGGGAGTGACAACAAAATAGACATTTGCTAAACTAGGTGCGCTGGCTCACAGCCACACATAAAAACGCTTGTCGTGCACGGCACAGCACAGAAAATACGCTCAGCGCCACGCTACGCTTCTGGTGTTTCCAAAAACGCAGCGCTCCCATTATAAACAACACACATGGCCTTACTTAAGAAAAAGAGGCAGTCAGATGCTTTACAGCAGGTTCCTCACATTTCCAGTTTTTTAAAGAAAACAAACTGAGAACAACAGTGTTGTGGCGGAGGCTGCAGGGGAGTGGGGGGAGCTGGTAGGGGGTGGGGCCCCTCTACAAGTCCAGGCCCAGGGGCCCATTTTTTCATGATCCGTCTATGTTAATATGGTATTAAATCCGTCTATGTTAATATGGTATTTAAATGAGAATTTTTCATCTAGTCAGATGCCGAGATATTTATACTCAGAGACCCTCTCAATGTTAGAACCATCTACAGTACTGTACATACAGTATACACAGACTATTATAATCAATGGTTTTGGCTCAGGAAAATTTAGTACCAGTTTAAGGCCAACTAAGCGCATCCTGAAGAACATTAAAAGCCCAGGACTGAACCCCCTTTAAAACCGGGAGGAATACATGTGGGGACGGTGGCGTGCCAAAAGCCAAAAAACGTACGGAAGAATAATAATAGTAAAGAACTGGTTAACAATAGTGTGATGAACCTTGGGTGGGGTGTTGCGCAACCGGAGTGGGCGTGGCACAATTACACTTGATTGTTCACAGCCGTGGACGCCTCTTTTGGGGACTCTGGTAAATAGAGCCAGGAGTGCATTGTGTCATTGCTGGAGTAGCTGAGTGCTACCACTGTCCTTCTACGGTGGCCTGATCTTTGTGAGCGGCACGCTCGGGCTGGGTGGGTGCGCGTTCGCAGTGGCTAGAGCTGCCGACGACGAAGCCAGGAAGACAGGGGAGTTTGACAGCTCATTAGGCCTAGGAGGGGAGGCCAGTTGTCTCCTTTAGGCAGAGAGGGATGGGGATCCTAGGAGTGTGTCCGCCGCTGGTTCTCCAGTTAAGTGTTCGGCCTGCCGCCGTGCGCTTCTCTGCACCACCAAACCAACGCGCTATTGTTCCTCCCAGGGTATTGGACGGTGCCGAAAGCCTTGACCCTGGGGAGGGTCTCGTCAGCAGGGCGAGCTAAGTTTTAACCCTCTATGTATTTTCTGGATTGTAATGTCTGTAGTCCTTGTCCCTAATCACTGTAAATTATAGGCCTGTGCTTATGAATTGGCCCAGTTTTTATATCCTGAGCCAGAGGGTTTTGAAGCGCTACTGTGGGCGATATAGCCTGCCCTAATGGGAACCTGTGTAGGCTACTGCCTTATTATATTGATCACGTATTGAGTGCAGTGGTTACGGGTTGCAGTGTTCCCCAAGTGCAGTGCAGTGTTTGTTCGGGTGCGCCTTGTGTGCGGTGCTGTGCCAGCCTTTGTACAGGCCTGATTTGAATCTTTGTGTGTACACCGATTGCAGTGTTAGCGGCTACCTATACAGGCCCAATGGTGCTGCGTACGACCCACAATAGTGTTTGACCTCGGACCAGGCATTTTTATGTAGCCTAGTTGCCCTATCTGATAATAAAGGCTGTATTTTTCATAGCTGGGTTGTGCTGTCTCCTTGGTCTCCGACAGAGCCCGTATTGGGCTGGTTTACTACAATAGTGTGAATGCTTGCAGCATTCACACTAACTAGAAAATTTCCTGCAGAAAATGCGTGTGAATGCTGAGCAGCTGATAGCACAAGCATTGCTGAAAATGCATGAATGTGAAAATGATGTCAAATGCATCACACCTGAATGGTTGAAAATCCTGGAAGCTGAAAAACCTTGAAGCTTAGCTGAACTGTGAAACTGGCCGAATTGGAAGGTGAAGTGCATTACATAAAGAAGCTAAGAACTTAAATACATTGCTACAAAAGCTGGAAGATAAACTGTTACACTGTAATGATGGAATGTATTGCTAAAAAGATTGGAAGCTGAAAAACCCGGAAGCTGAAACGTGAAACTGGTAGAATTGGAAGCTGCCTTTAGCATTGCCTAAAGAAGCTAAAAACTTAAATACATTGCTACAAAAGCTGGAAGATAAACTGTAATACTACCGTTTCCGATCTTTTTCTGCCGTGCCCAGGCGAACCGGCAATTTCCTTCAAAACGTGGGTAAGAATGTTCGAGAATTATCTCCTCGTTATCAATGCAACTGGAAACGCATGGCCTGAAGCAAGGAAACGAGCCCTACTTCTGCATTGTTTGGGCTCAGAAGGACAGCGGATTTTCCATTCTCTACCGGAAACAGGTGATGCGCTAACTACAGCCATTGCTGCCTTGAGAGCACATTTCACACCGACAGTGAACATTGTCGTCGAGCGCCATGCTTTTAGAAAGAGAGCGCAGAGTGCTCAGGAATCCATTGTGCAATACATTTCTGCATTGAGAGAGCTTGCAGCAACATGTGACTTTCCCAATACTGAGGACATGATTGGAGACCAGCTTGTAGAGCATGTGACTAGCCCTCGTATTAGGGAGAGACTGCTACTGAAAACCAACCTGACGTTGGCTGATGCCATTACTATAGCTACTCAGGCCGAGTCTGCTGTTGAACAGGCTAAGTCAATGGCAGGTGACCAGCACGCACCTGTACAGGTGGTGCATACTCGGAATACAGCTCTCCGTCACAGACAGAGACGGCAGGGCTCCTCTGCTAAACCAGCACAGAAATCTGCTAATGCCCCTTCTACCCAGCCCACAGCCTCTGCCACGCACACCTGCTACCGCTGTGGTTCTGATACACACCTTGCCAACGCACGTGAATGTCCAGCAACAAAAGTGACCTGTAAAAATTGCAACAAGAAAGGACACTTTGCTCGCGTGTGTCGGAGTCAGCCGACTCATTCAGTGAAGGAGATGGAGATGCCAGAGTACACATTCTGTTTTGTGGGGGGAACCACAGACGCTCCAGATAAAATAAAATGCACAGTTGACGTTCAAGCTTAAAATGTAATGAGAGCAGTGAATTTAACCGTGGATACGGGCGCTGCTGTCTCCGTCTTACCTCCTACGAGGAGCATTTCAAAGACACTCCTTTTCATCAGTCCACAGTCCGCCTAGTGACATACTCACATACCCCAATTAATGTGCTAGGTTGCATGCAAGCTACTGTTCACATGGATGGCGCTACGTGCCGGGCCAACTTCTACAGTACGTCGTGGACTCTGGGACTGCCCTTATTGGGAGAGACTTGATATCAACTCTCCGCCTGCGCATTGAGGGTAACACAGTACACCCACCAACTGCATCACCTTCCCACCTGCCTTCTCCAGCTTCCGTGGGATGTCTCTCCGCACAGCCAGCCACAACTGCAACCATGGGCTGCGCCAAAGGATTCATGCATCAGGTGAGAGTGTCACCTGACGCTGTGCCTGTGCGTCTAAAGCTGTGACGCCTTCCCTTCTCCGTGCGAGCTTCTGTGTCTGGGGAGTTGAATCGCCTCCTATCAGCTGGCGTGATAGAGCGCATCGATGCTTCGCCCTGGGTCTCGCCGATAGTGGTCACACAGAAGAAAACAGGAGGGATTCGAATGTGTGTGGACCTTTCGAGAACCCAACAAAGCCATCATCATCGACAGCTACCCTCTTCCTCACATGGAGGAGCTGCTCTCCACTCTGCAAGGTGCTACCATCTTCTCAATGATCGACCTGGAGAGTGCCTACCACCAGGTCCCGCTGCATCCCGACAGCCGGGATTTAACAGCTTTCATCACACATGAAGGGCTGTTCCGGTTTTGCAGAGTCCCCTACGGCCTTGCCTCAGCTCCTTCAGCCTTCCAAAAGCTGATGGCAACGGTGCTTAAGGGGATGCCCAAGAATAGACAGAATTACCTGGACGACGTCATCTGCTACGGGCGAACAGCAAAAGAGCACGACACTGCCCTGGAAACTGCCCTGCAGCGACTTAAGAGGGCGGGCTTATGGCTCAACGAAAAGAAATGTCACTTCCGCCAAACCAGCCTGAAGTTCCTGGGACACCTGGTGACAGCGAATGGCATCGAGCCTGACACCGAGCACCTGCAAGCCATCAACCAGGCTCCTGCTCCCAAAGATCCTACCAGCCTCCGCTCCTTCCTAGGTATGTTGTCGTGGTACGCAAAGTTCATACCTAACTATGCTACTGTAGTCGAGCCTCTCCGCGCCTGCCTGCGTCAAGAGCCATTTGAATGGACTGAAGAGGCTCAGGCATGCTTCCTTACTGTGAAAGGACTGCTGGTGAACAGTCCTGCGCTTGCCTTATTCGACCCGGACTTACCATGCATCATCTCGACCGACGCCTCAGACTATAGCCTGGGTGCTGTGTTCACTCAGCTGCATACAGACCACACAGAGCGCACCATTGCATTCGCTTCAAGGTCCCTGACTACAACAGAGAGAAAATTCTACAGTGGAGAAAGAGGCGCTTGCGTGCGTCTGGGCTGTGGAGAAATGGAGGACGTACCTGTTGGGCCATAAATTCACCCTACGCACCGATCATCAGGCCCTGACGACGCTCCTCTCCACAAAAGGGACTGACCGAGCGGGGATGCGCATAGCGAGATGGTCTGCGCGCCTCCTCTGTTTCACGTATGAGGTGGTGTACCGAGCTGGTTCACAGAATCACACTGCTGACTGTCTCTCACGCTTACCTCTGCCTACTGCCTCCCCTCTCACTGAGGACACCGAACCAGAGCTTGTGGCTCTACTGTCATCAGCTCCTGTCTCAGTGGCTGTTGGTGAGTTTACTGATGCTTCTTTCTCCTGCCCTGAACTGACCTCCCTGCGTGAGCAGATCAACCGACAGTGGCCGCGCTCTGCAAAGGTGGTTGACCCAGTACTGCAGCCTTACTTCAAGGTGAGAAATGAACTGTGTGTGAAGGACAGCTTAGTGTTTCGGGGGTCACGCTTAGTGGTGCCTGTCTCTCTGCGCTGCACCCTAATCGCTCTGGCACACGAAAGCCACCAGGGCGTGGTGAGAACAAAACAGCGCCTGCGGGAGCTGTACTGGTTCCCTCGCATGGATGCACTAGTAAGCTCTGAGATATCTACATGCTCCTTGTGTCAATCATCTGACAAGTCCGCCAAGGTCTTCGAGGCGTTCCTCTACCTGAGGGCCCCTGGAGGAAGCTTGCTATGGACATTGTTGGACCCTTCGAAACTGCAACCTGGGACTGCAGGTTCGCAATCACCCTCACTGACTACTACTCAAAGTGGCCTGAGATCGCTTTTGCACCATCTGTCACTACAGAAGTGGTGGTGGGGTTTCTCAGCAGCATCTTCGGTCGCTATGGCAACCCTGAGTCCTTAGTCACTGATAACGGACCTCAATTTACGTCTGCTGCATTCTCCTCCTTCCTCCAGAACAGAGGGATAGTTCAGTCGCTCCTCTGTGTACCATCCAGCCTCCAACGGTGTAATAGAGAGATTTAACTGAGTTTTCAAAGGAAGTATCCAGTCTGCAATCCTCCAAAGCAAACCCTGGAAAACGGCTACAACGGAGTTCCTCCAAGTTTACCGTGCTACACCACACGCCATGACCAATGCATCACCGTTCGAGCTCATGCACGGACGCAAGATGAGAACAAAGCTCAACGTTCTCTCCCCCCCGGAGGTGACTGCACCAGACGCCCGAGTGCGTGACAGAGTGTCCCTTCGCCAGTCTCACATGAAGCAGTACTGGGACGCCAGGCGGGGAGCTCGCCCTCCTTCATTCAGAGAAGGGGACAGGGTGCGAGTGTGTAAACCTGGACATGGACCCACCAGAGGTTCTTTTCACCCATTGGAGTCAAGTAGCAAGTAGGTCCAAGCACCTACATCCTGGAAGATGGAAAAACATGGCATGCTTCCCATCTGGCCTCTGTACCCAATGGACTTCCTCAATCCCCAGTACAACCTAGTACAGTCGAGCCAGGCCATGCCCAACAAACAGGAGAACGTCCCGTCCGAGAGCACAAGCCACCAACATGGCTTAAAGACTATGCAACTAAATAGCACTTGAAAGGACTGTGGTTTTCCGAGTTTAAAAGAGACTGCTTAAAGGACAATGCTCGTTTTTGACAACCTAATTATAAGACGTTTGACTCACCAAGATCACTTTGGTGTAGTTCGGAGGCATGTAGAAGAAATGTAAAATCCAGCGCGAGCCAGTATATCCATGTAATTGCGGTGGTGTCGGTGTCTTTATGAATCGCTCGTTGTGCTTACATAGAGCATAGGCCTCTTGTGGTTTTTCACATGCCTCTGTAATATGATCTTTAGAAACATCTTTAGACACAAAATAGCTTCCTCACTTGCTCCAGCACGCATGCGCACAGCGTGCTGGAGCAACGATTGCGCGCTGTGCGCATGCGTGCTGGAGCAAGTGGGGAAGCTATTTCGTTTCGAAAGATGTTTCTAAAGATCATATTACCTAGGCATGTGAACAACCACAACAGGCCTACGCTCTATGTAAGCACAACTTCATTAGCGATTCATAAAGACAGATTGATGAAAACAACCGTTTCGCGGCAGAAAATAGATTTTTTGAAACTGCATTCTCGGTGCCCCCACCACCGCCATTACATTGATATACTGGCTCGCGCCAGATTTTACATTTCTTCTACATGCCTCCGAACTACACCAAAGTGATCTCGGTGAGTCAAACGTCTTATAATATGTCGTAAATAAGGTCCAGGTTGTCAAAAACAAGCATTGTCCTTTAAGAAATGTGATTCTGAGTCAATGGATTCTGAGTCAAGTATATGTTCTAATTTCATTGTGATTGTTGAATTGTTCATCTCTAGAGTACTGATTTTGATTATAGTCTCTTTTGTAAATGTTATGCAGACGTCTACGTGCACTTGTTAAAGTTACTTTGTTACAGTAGTAGCCTTACAATATGTGATTCATGGGAAGTATAATTATTTTAAGTAAAGGGGGGATGTTGTGTTCACAAGTGTACTTGCACTGTTAGAATAACCACTAGGCGGCACTGCGTGCGCGTCCGTCCTGAGTATTGCACTAGCCTAACGAAGAAGGAAGGAGTTCCAGTTTAGACCATGCTACTGCACCAAGCCCCCAGGATCAGCTTGGCGCATTGAAGCCACCATGGGCTTTCAGGCCAAGCCCGGTATTGCAAGTCACGTGACGGCATGCGGCCCAAGACCCTTATTTCCCATGGTTTGTGGATGATGATAGATAGGGCTAGAAAAGGAAAACAAAATTTTTCTCGGTATCATTCAGCATCAGAGACCAATCTAATCAATATAAACTTTTAATTCAATGGGGTTTTGTTTGTTTTTGAAGCCACCAATACCTGTAACGAGCCCATTTGAAACATGTGCTGTGCACGAGCCTCGGGGACGCTGGTCGCGTGTTCGTGAGTCCTGCGAGCTCGGCGGAAAACACGTCACCATAGGAAGACCCGCCCTACTCTCCCTCTGATTGGATAGGAAGTCATGTAATGACGTCGGCTAACATATTATGCTTTTAGCAATGAAGCTGCTATGATGATGCTAATCATAGATATGAACGTATGTCTATGATGCAAATGATCATGACATGTGGTTACTTTAGGACATCGTTGGAAAAGATCTAGAGGGTAAGTGGGTCAATGTTGAATAACTTAGCTAACATTATCTAATGTTACATTTCTTTATATTAACATCAACTATATTGATAGGCTAGGGAGCTATGCTAACGGTAGCTAATGCTAACGGCTTAGGGTTAACGTTAGTTAATGCTAACGTTACGTTCGGAGGTCTCATGTATTTCAATTTTAACATAATGTTGAGCATGATCAATGTGACATTGTTCATACATTGATTACAGTCTGTAATCTTGTCTGGCATTATTTAGCTATAGTGGGCTGATGCTACTATAGCATTTGCCACATTATACATCAAATTAATCAAGCATAGTTAGTGTTATTACCTGAAGGCATTATTACCATTGCAAGTAAGCATGCCATGTATATGCCATGCCTGGAAATCAAATTAATAGTGTAATTCTTCCCCATCATAGCTCATTGTACACTGATATAATCATTCTCCTTGCCTTTGCTAATACTCATCTCTTTTATCAAACTTTGTGCTAGGAAAGAAATCTGGCTGTGATTCGGCGCTAGTGCTCATCCAGGCTGTTGTCATCTCCCGCCTGGACTCCTGCAACTCCCTACTTGCTGCCATCCTGCAGCGTTGGCCATCAGACTCCTGGAGAAAGCTGCTGCTGACCTGGTGTTCAACAGCCCCATGCTCTTCCACAAAACTTCCCTACTCCGTTCTCAGCACTGGCTCCCTGCGCTGTCCCATCCAGTTTAGGACTGTGGTGCAAGCCTACAGGGCAAATGAACAGCTCCCTCCGACCTCCAGGCTGTGGTCAAGCTCTGCTGCCTTGAGGTGATTTGTTCCCCAGGTGCTCCAAGCCCCCCTACGGCAGATTGTAACGGCCATGGCTCTTTTCTGTCCTGGCCTCACAGTGGTGGAATGAACTGTGCACTGATGTCAGAACAGAGCCAATAATACACACTGTTCATAGTGAGCCTAGTTATTATTGATTAACTTGTACTGTTTCCTCTCTCCTTGTCAGTCATTAAAATATGTTCAGTGTTTCACAATACTGATGTATAACATTTCATTATTTTGTCTCAGACCATTTCTGAAACAATCATCAGTGTCAGTATACATTTCCCTCCAATGTTATTGCTTGCCCATTTTTAACCATTTAACTACCAGACTGTACAAACGAATTGCACACCTATAGTATTTTCTAGGTATAGCCTACTTCTCCACTTTCTCTTAATGTTGGTATGAAATGGCAGTCAAACTATGCAATGATGTTCAACACTATTTCCACCCACATTCCCAACAAATGTGGCCACCACACTGTTCAGGACATTCACAGGTCTTGCTTTCAGGGATCGGTAAAAGAAAGGGACATGGTTCCTCCATAATGTGCTAAGGCTCTGCTTAGATCAAAGGCTTGGTCATCAGAAAATATCACAAAGACAGTGATCACAAAACAATTAAAAACATGTCACCAGTGTATGCCTTAACCCTAGTCAAATTTCTAGTATGTGTGAACCATATATATGGCAGTAAACAGATCTTGAGTCATACAAACTGGAGGATGCTTGACCCATACAAACTACTTTAACTCAATTTCAATAAACAACTTAAAATATGGCAGACAGAAGAGCTGAGCAGACTTGGTAGATGACTGGATGATCTTACAGAGAACCAAGGGAAATTGACTGGTATTAATGCTAAGAGTAATGAGGGATGAGGTGCAGCTGGGCAGAGTGGAGACAGGTGGCAGGTGATGCAGGAGATGGGAAGGTGAGTAGGCAACAACCAAGCATGAACAGGAACTGGACCACTGGCTCCCCTTGACTGTCCAACCCATCCATCAGCGCCAGCAGAGTGGACACGATAGAGCCAGAGAGAGAAAGACAAATGCAACGCAAGGTTAGTTTAGTTCCAATCGCCCATGTGCAACATCAATCAAGTCCACACTGGATCACCCTGTATAGGCAGGCACACTCAATTGCAAACACACTAGATATCACCCTGAGTCGGCACACTGGTACATGGGCGCATAGTTTAAGCTGGGCTAGACAGGCATGTTATCCTCTCCCGTGAGTGCAAGTTAACAATTGCTTCGTCAGACTAGTTGCCCTGAGGGACATGAAGCTCCGCTCCCCAGACTGCCCGACTGGCTCTGCTTTCTTAGTCCACCCCTCAGCAATCAAGTCCAGCCGAGGGTGATCAGAGCCTCTGTCAGCGGCCCAGTTCAGGTGCACCCCATTAGTCTTTCATTAGTGACACTGCAGCTTCACTACAGTACCACTGCTCGCTAGAACTCATAAGTGCATCTCCTTTCTAAACAAGCGTCTAAGAGCTTAACCTGTTGCTAAAGACAAAGTACAAGAACAAATAAAATAGGTGTTAAAAGGAAGGGTCCAGGGCACATCTTGAACAGGGCTGCGTTCCGAATCGCATACTACCCTACTATATAGTATGCCAATACAGAATGTAGTATGTCCCAATACATAGTATGCCACATGCAGTATGGCAAAAATGCCAGGATGTGATACTACATCCGGTCGTATTTTGCAGTATGCAAGCCAGCAGGCTTCTCTGCCTATTCTGACCCACAATCCTGTGCGCAGCGGAAATTACGTCACGTGCGAGTCGCGCTGGAGGCTTTATTATGAATCCTGCGGCGCGCAGACAGATGTGCAAGCGGCAGCGGCAGCGCATTCAAGTGTAAGTACAGTAACGTCACTACATATTTGTAGCGACTTGTGTTGTGTGTATAATTGAAACATTAAAAGATACTATTGCTGCACGAAGCTAAGTGGATAAATGAGCGCAAATGTAAACCTATAACCTCAGCCAGTGGCCTAGTGGTATCTATAGTGGTAGCTACTAGCGTAACTTACTTCTGTAACATCAACTAGCCAGCTAGTTAGCTAGCTAGCTATGTGGTGCACTGAAGTTAACAACGTTACCTCTCACTCTTCTCATCATTCGTCAAATTTGCCAAAAAGCAGAATGCAAGCCAAGTCAGTATAGCTAGCTATGTAAGGTACGACATACCAATTCAGCTCACCAGAAAATAGTTTGCTGATAATGCACGAGCCTATCCAGGACGTCAGTTAGCTAACGTTAACTAGGTAGTTGAAGTACTAGTCAGTCAACTGCTTTGTCTCACTGGAAAACATCATTAATTTGTTATGGACAGATGAACATACTGAGCAACTCATCCAGTGGAGGATGGAGAAGGAGGAGCTGTTCACTGGGAAGAGAAATGCAGCAATAAAGGGGTTTGAGTGAGTAACACTTGACCCTATTTTACGAAATGTGATGAAAGGAGCATTTGTCATTGCTGGGCATGTTCCTTGTCCCCTTAGGATGTTTGTGGTCGAGCATGGCTTGGAGGGGAAGGTGACACCAGCCACCATTAAAAAGAAATGGGAGAACCTCAAACAAAAATACAAAGTCAGTCACCAGTGTTGTGTGTATGCCTTCGATTAGCCATTTACTATGCTTTAGTGTCATTAACTAATCCTGTCATCTAATTTGCAGGATTTGAAGTGTCCTAAAACAGGGGTCAGCACAGAGGGAGGGGAGTCAACAGCAGCCTCCTGGAAATGGTATGGGGTGATGGATGCTGCATTGGGCAGTAAGCCATCCATCACCCCACCAGTGCTAATTTCATCAGCAAGCCAGGAGGCTGTTGAAGTCTCAACTCCCTCTGTGTCTGATCCCATTCCTGTGGAGGACGAGTGTCCTGCTATACCACCACGAAAGAGAAGGAGGGAGGGAGGTCAGTCCACTAGCCAGGTACTGGACTACCTTAGAGAGACGGAAAAGAGAGAGGCAAGACAGCAGGCACTAGAGGGGCAAAGGTATGAGGAGGCCAGGGGGAGAGAGGAGGCAGCCAGGGCTAGGGAGGAAGAGAGGTACCAGGAGAGCAGGAGGAGAGAGGAGAGAAGAGAAGAGGAGGCCAGGAGGAGAGAGGAGGTGGCCAGGGCTAGGGAGGAGGAGAGGTACCAGGAGAGCAGGAGGAGAGAGAAGAGAAGAGGAGGCCAGGAGGAGAGAGGAGGCAGTCAGAACAAGGTATGACAAATACAAGATGGTGTGGACTACTCCAGTCTCCCTCAGTATAACAAGATTGTGCTGGATTTGTACTCTATTTTAAATGTTTAGTGTCTTTGACTTAATTACTTCTATTTTTTACTGTACTATGCACATTTGGGAGCTAGCAATTGCATTCCAGTGCATATTATACCTGTATGATGTGCACCTGACTAATAAAACTTACAAGGGAGGAGAGAAGAGACGAGGAGGCCAGTAGGAGAGAGGATGAGTCTCGGTCAAGAGAGGAGAGGCGGGAGGACCGCTTTTTGGCACTGCTGGAGGCACTCGCCAAGAAATGATCATTTAGCTTTGTTTGTTTTGTTTGTCTTGTGTTGCAGCATGTTTAATTTAATTAGCTTAATTTGTTTGCTTAAAATGCTTCATTAAATGTTTGGACCAACTAACCTGTGCTTTCTTAGAGCTCAATCAGTCAAATATACTGTATCCTGAGTGTTGAATAATTGATGACTGACAGGGGTAGCTTGGCCTCCACTGGACTTGAAATGGTCTTTCAAAGCGTACACACTTTTTCCTTCAAAGTTACAGGTGAAACTGGGACAAAGTGATGTGTGGATTACACAGTACACAATACATGTGCTGTGTATCCTAATGTTGGATTGTGTAATCGTGTTCTTGGAGAGCTGGAACACAGTCAAGTGGTGCAGACACTGCTGCAGCCAGGAGATCTCAACTGGCAATATGTTGTAGGGTGGACATCCTATGAATATGAGTATGGTGATTGAATGTGAAATGAATGAGAAATAAAAAGTTAACTTAATTGCATGAATGGTTTATTTCCAGTTTGAGATACAAGGACACTACATTACGACTGCAATGATCTGATTATATACTGTCACATATCAAAGTTTGTAAAATGTAGGTTCAGTCAACTAAGTTACACAACAGAATTGGCAAGAATGTTTACACTAACGTTACAAAGTTAAATGTGATGCTGCATTACATGCAGACAGGACATAGAATGACAATGACTGAAATGCATTATGTAATTTTACTGACGTGGATAAATACCTTGATCAGGTTAAAATGTACAATTCAGTTCAAACTACATACATTGCAAAGGAACAACAGGAGGGCTCTTGTCCTCCGACGGTATTGGCGTCTCTGGCGAGCTCGACGAATGGCGTTCTCGTGCATCTGGAAGGGATTTACTGCGCCAACCATTTCAAATCTTGCGCGTCTCTGCGGACAGCTGTGGGCGAATGTCGCTTTATGGACTGCGACGGATGTCGTCAGATTTCAGGGCGCAATGTCATGACAGAGTAGTATGTCCCAATTGGATGTCTACTGCTTGCAAAGTACGTACTTTCTAAGGGCAGCTGTAGTAGGTACTGGTAGTAAGAAGTAGAAGTATGCGATTCGGAACGCAGCCCAGGTGAATTTTCAGCATGCGGCAAAAGATGGGCAGCGACTCTGCTGTACTGACATCAGTGGACAGTTCCCACCACTGTGAGGCCAGGACAGAAAAAAGCCATGGCCACGCCAATCTGCCGTAGGGGGGCTTGGAGCAACTGGGGAACCAATCACCTCAAGGCAGCAGAGCTTGACCACAGCCTGGAGGTCGGAGGGAGCTGTTCATTTGCCCTGTAGGCTTGCACCACAGTCCTAAACTGGATGGGACAGCGCAGGGAGCCAGTGCAGAGAACGGAGTAGGGAAGTTTTGTGGAAGAGCATGGGGCCGTTGAACACCAGGTCAGCAGCAGCTTTCTCCAGGAGTCTGATGGCCAACGCTGCAGGATGGCAGCAAGTAGGGAGTTGCAGGAGTCCAGGCGGGAGATGACAACAGCCTGGATGAGCACTAGCGCCGAATCACAGCCAGATTTCTTTCCTAGCACAAAGTTTGATAAAAGAGATGAGTATTAGCAAAGGCAAGGAGAATGATTATATCAGTGTACAATGAGCTATGATGGGGAAGAAGTACACTATTAATTTGATTTCCAGGCATGGCATATACATGGCATGCTTACTTGCAATGGTAATAATGCCTTCAGGTAATAACACTAACTATGCTTGATTAATTTGATGTATAATGTGGCAAATGCTATAGTAGCATCAGCCCATTATAGCTAAATAATGCCAGACAAGATTACAGACTGTAATCAATATATGAACAATGTCACATTGATCATGCTCAACATTATGTTAAAATTGAAATACATGAGACCTCCGAACGTAACGTTAGCATTAACTAACGTTAACCCTAAGCCGTTAGCATTAGCTACCGTTAGCATAGCTAGCCTATCAATATAGTTGATGTTAATATAAAGAAATGTAACATTAGATAATGTTAGCTAAGTTATTCAACATTGACCCACTTACCCTCTAGATCTTTTCCAACGATGTCCTAAAGTAACCACATGTCATGATCATTTGCATCATAGACATACGTTCATATCTATGATTAGCATCATCATAGCAGCTTCATTGCTAAAAGCATAGCATGTTAGCCGACGTCATTACATGACTTCCTATCCAATCAGAGGCAGAGTAGGGCGGGTCTTCCTATGGTGACGTGTTTTCCGCCGAGCTCGCAGGACTCACGAACGCGCGACCAGCGTCCCCGAGGCTCGTGCACAGCAGATGTTTCAAATGGCTCGATACAGGTATTGGTGGCTTCAAAAACAAACAAAACCCCATTGAATTAAAAGTTTATATTGATTAGATTGGTCTCTGATGCTGAATGATACCGAGAAAAAAATTGTTTTCCTTTTCTAGCCCTATCTATCATCATCCACAAACCATGGGAAATAAGGGTCTTAGGCCGCATGCCGTGACGTGACTTGCAATACCGGGCATTGGCCACTACGTCAAATGGCTTCATGCGCCGGTGAGCAACTTTCATTGAAATGAATAGGCAGCCATTTTCAATGCCGTCTCCAGTTATATTATACCTCCATGTACTGCACATGCTGTCGTCCTGCTGCCACTTTATCAGTTTGTAAATTAAAGCTCCTTACGTGATACACGCTCGTGATTCTTCATAGTTCTAGTTAAGAACATAACATCACTGAAGAAGTGCATGTATTTCTACGTTGTCTAAAGGCAGCCCAGTGTGAGCGCTCTCCAGAACGTCTGGCCTGAGACTGGCTGTAGGCTAATGTCCCTAAGGAGAGCAGCTAACTGCTGAGAAAACCAGGGGGCTACTCTATCTTTTCATCTAAACCAGTTAAATGGAGCATGACCATCAACAATAGAAAGAAATGTTTTTATAAAGAATTCCAATGCTGAGTCGACGTCCATGAGTTGGGTTGCTATTAGCAATGTCAGTATGAAAGGCATGCTCAACAAAGCGCCTCAGATTTCTCCTAGAAACCACCTAGGGACTTGTTCTCCTTGACCGAGTGTCTAAATATATATATATATAGATATAGATATAGATATAGATATATATATATAATATATCTATATATATAATATTTATATATGTCTAATTATATATATATATATATATATATATATATATAATTAGACATATATAAATATTATATATATAGATATACTATTAATACTATAATATATATTCATAGTATAGATAAACCAAATGTTCAGTAAATGTTCACAATTTCAAAATGTAGAGTTGCGAACATTTGGTTTGTTTGTCCTAAATGACTTCTGTGTGCACATAAATGAGTAGCATTCGTTCCTGTAACGTAAGTATTCATAAGAAAAAAGACACGTCTATACAGTTATCTGTAGTCTTGAGGTGTAGTCGACACCAGAGGGCACTCTTGCTCTAATATTGTAAACAGGTTATATAGCCTAAAGGTATAACAGTATGTAAGAAACTGCCTCTATCATTATTTTGCCCAATGTTCACGACTTTGCACGTAAGAATGAATGAATGCATGAATGAATGACAAAGAAATACAATAGACCACAGTGGGCTATTTCATGTGAAACTTTTATTTTTTAGTTCTTGTGCTCATGAATGCAACACTGCAGTGCATCTGTTCCAACCAATCAGTTGTCTGTCCTGATTCTGCCACCCATCTAGAACACATGCTTTAACAAACAGTAGCGATGCACGACCCTACAGGTGACCCCCCTACAGGTGACCTCCCTACAGGTGACCCCCCTACAGATGACCTCCCTACAGGTGACCCCCCTACAGGTGACCTCCCTACAGGTGATCTCCCTACAGATGACCTCCCTACAGGTGAACCCCCTACAGGTGACCCCCCTACAGGTGACCCCCCTACAGGTGACCTCCCTACAGGTGACCCCCCTACAGGTGACCCCCCTACAGGTGACCTCCCTACAGATGACCTCCCTACAGGTGACCCCCTACAGGTGACCTCCCTACAGGTGACCCCCCTACAGGTGACCCCCCTACAGGTGACCTCCCACCACAATTCCAGCTTCTGTCCCATTAGGGTGATCCTCCTGCTCCAGACAACAGGACAACGTCAGCAACAATCAGTGATAGAACTATGTCCCCTGAGGTAGTTTAACAGGCAAGGATTCACCCATAATTTGGTTTTGAACAATTTACCCCCTGAAGTCTTCAGTGTGATGAAATCATGTCTTTTCACAGTTTTCAAAACTTTTGACAGATTATAAATTAATAGCCACGTCTAAAAAGTTCGGGCAAGTATAGAAGTCTAAACAGGGCAAGTATAGTAGTCTAAACAGTTCGGGAGGGTATAGTAGTCTAAACAAAGCAAGTATAGTAGTCTAAACAGTTCGGGCAAGTATAGAAGTCTAAACAGTTAGGGCAAGTATAGTAGTCTAAACAGTTCGGGCAAGTATAGTAGTCTAAACAGGGCAAGTATAGTAGTCTAAACAGTTCGGGCAAGTATAGAAGTCTAAACAGTAAGGGCAAGTAGGGCTGTAACGATTATGAATTTTGCTTAACGATTAATTAATTGTCAGAAAAATAATTGCGATTATTACAATAATTGTCAGAGTTGTTGACCGGGGGGGGGGGCTCACATCACACCACTAGGGCCCCTTGCCGATCTGGCACCCTAGGTGGCCGCCTACAGGGCCGGCCCTGGCACTGATGCTCATGTCCGCATGATTTGAGTGAGAGTGTGTGTATTTGAGAGAGAGAGAGAGAGAGAGAGAAAGAGAAAGACCGACAGACACAGAGGGAGTGAGAGAGTGAGTGAGTGAGGGTGGGTGGGTGGGTTCCGGGTTCTGACTCATTTTTAGCCTAATAAGTACTCAGCCTATGAAGTAAACCTGTGGTTTAAAACCACGCCTCTTTAATATCATGAATGTTAACATTTACATAGAACATATATCCTCCTCAATAAAAAAAAGCATTGAAAAATTAAAATTAAGAAAATTTGGAGTTTACAAATAGCACATGAAGTATACAATGCATCAGTGCTTCTTTACTTCTTTAATACAGTGTCTCTTGTCATTATTTGCTATGAACGTATAGGACAAGTGCCAACAAGTTGAAGAATTCCATTGAACTAGGGTTGCTACCATATTAACTCTGCAACAGATTTTTATTTAAAAAAAAATATATATATATATATATATATATATATTTTTTTTTTAAGATTCATAACCGCGGTTACAAAAAACAATCGCGGTCAGAAAAAATAATCGCGGTTTGACGATTATGTAATAATCGTTACAGCCCTAAGGGCAAGTATAGTAGTCTAAACAGTTAGGGCAAGTATAGTAGTCTAAACAGTTAGGGCAAGTATAGTAGTCTAAACAGTTAAGGCAAGTATAGTAGTCTAAACAGTTAGGGCAAGTATATAGTCTAAACAGATAGGGCAAGTATAGTAGTCTAAACAGTTAGGGCAAGTATAGTAGTCTAAACAGTTAGGGCAAGTATAGTAGGCAGTTCTGGGTGATGGTTGCTCTTCAAACATCAGTGACAGAGCTGTGATGGAGGCCTGGCAGACTTTTATTTCATTCCCCAACCATCAGCTTTTTCTCATTAACTCCTAGCTCCTCCATAGTCGTACTGTTGGAACTGCCTCTGTCCAATGTCACACAATGCCCAATACCGAAAATTACCCTTTCAAATATACCCAGATCTGCAGTAGATGTGTTGGCAGCTCCATTCCTCCAGGGAGCTGGTGGTGGTGGGGGGGTGAACTCTAATAAGCCTCCTGTTGTGTTGCAGAACAGGGAAATCTCCATCGTTCAACACAGACATATCATTAATTTGTGGCCTGGAGTGAAGTTTTCCTTCCGACGAAGGCCAAGGTGGAAGTGAACGCTGGTTTGAGCGAAGCATGAAAGCATAGCCTTGTGTTCTAGCAGGGGAGGACTAGGAACTCAATAATGTCCTTAACATGTGCAGGATTGGTGCTTTCTGTTATTAGTTATGAGTTATTATTAATGTGCACCATTTGTCTAGATATTCAGTAATGTACTGTATATACTGTAGTAATGTACCATTCTAGATATTCTGTAATGTACTGTACATATATAGTAATGTACTATTTTACAGTATTGTTTGATCACTTTGCATGTATTGTTTCATTGCATCTACTCGACAAGTGATGAAATTGCTATGATGTGTGGATGAATTTATCATTTCACGCCCAAAAAAGGTGTTTTGTGGACATGGAAATTGTACAATGTGATATTCATAGATTCCAATTGTGTATATCCAAGGTAATTTCCTTTGTCACACTGGACAAAAGACAAACGAATCCACTACAGTCCCTTCTGTTGTCCCTGTGGACGGGACCTGGCTAAGTGTCCTCACCTCCAATCATCATCATCCTAGAGCTGCTCTCTCTAAGACAATCATCACAACTGCTGCTCTCTCTCTGAGACAATCATCACATCTGCTGCTCTCTCTCTGAGACAATCATCACAACTGCTGCTCTCTCTCTGAGACAATCATCACCACTGCTGCTCTCTCTCTGAGACAATCATCACAACTGCTGCTTTCTCTCTGAGACAATCATCACAACTTCTGCTCTCTCTCTGAGACAATCATCACAACTGCTGCTCTCTCTCTGAGTCAATCATCACAACTTCTGCTCTCTCTGAGCCAATCATCACAACTGCTGCTCTCTCTCTCTGAGACAATCATCACAACTGCTGCTCTTTCTCTGAGCCAATCATCACAACTGCTGCTCTCTCTCTGAGCCAATCATCACAACTGCTGCTCTCTGTGTCTGATCCACTTCAACCACATCAACTACTGTGCATCAGGAACCCTGGCCCGGATCAGAGACCCAGTACATAACTGGTTGGATGTATAGACTGAGTACATAGAACCGGTTGGATGTATAGACTGAGTACATATACCTGGTTGGATGTATAGACTGAGTAAATAACTGGTTGAATGTATAGACTGAGTACATATAACCGGTTGGATGTATAGACTGAGTACATATAACTGGTTGGATGTATAGACTGAGTACATAACTGGTTGAATGTATAGACTGAGTACATATAACTGGTTGGATGTAGAGACTGAGTACATAACTGGTTGAATGTATAGACTGAGTACATATAACTGGTTGGATGTAGAGACTGAGTACATAACTGGTTGGATGTATAGACTGAGTACATAGAACTGGTTGGATGTATAGACTGAGTACATAGAACTGGCTGGATGTGTAGACTGAGTACATAGAACTGGTTGGATGTATAGACTGAGTTGGATGTATAGACTGAGTACATATAACCGCTTGGATGTATACACTGAGTACATAACTAGTTGGATGTATAGACTGCGTTGTGTTGTTTTGGTTCGACCCATGTTAATGGTTTGCCCCGGGCGGGATTCAAACCCACATTCAACAAGCTCTCCTGCTTGTGAGGTCGATGCACTGATAGTTGCGCCAATAGGGACGTCCCTCTTGGAGGGACTGTTAGCGCTCCTTTGAGGTGTTAGTTTACCCAACCAAGATAAGAGAGATAAGATGAGACTTTATTGATCCCCCAGGGAGGAAATCAGGCAAGCAACCAGCTCGCTACCACTACCTGGGACGCATGAGGACACTGTCACTTTTGTAACTTGTAAATGTATAATTTGGAATTGAGGATTAGAGTTTATCTGTAGCATAATCTTGGAGCCGGCAGCGACATTTCACTGTGACTGTACACCCTACATTACATGTGACGAATAAAAGGAATCTTTATCTTGAATCACTCGGCTACATACAGTTGACCTCGCTCTGGTCCAGGGCGTTAGTGAGGCTGTCAGGGACCAGCGAGGCCCGATGGGGCAGGGCCCGCCCACCAGAGGCACTGAGGGGCGTTCGCTGAAACCAGAACCAGGACATTGTTAAAACACGCATGCGCCAAAATACACAGGAAAAAAAAGGTTATGCAATGTTAAACACAAAAAATGTACGCATCCGGAGCAGAAGGTGTCAGAAATGAAAAGCCTCCTCTGCTCTTCTTCATCCTCCCTTCACCCATCCATCTTCATCAGGGACAGGACTGATCTGCTCTTCTGCATGTTTTTCACATTGGGTTCTTGTGGGGGAAACCCTTGTGAACACAGGGAGAGCATGCAAACTCAACACAGAAAGTCCCGGGAGATACCCCACCTGAGTACCTGACCACCCTGGGAGATACCCCTCCTGAGTACCTGACAACCCTGGGAGATACCCCACCTGAGTACTTGACTACCCTGGGAGATACCCCCCCACCTGAGTACCTGACAGCCCTGGGGAGAACTCGCCCCCCACTGCTAACAGCGTCCTTGGCGGGAATCGAACCCAAGCTTGCTGTGAGGCGACAGAGCTAAGTACTGCGCCACCGCAGTGGACACTGCACACTGCCGGGAGCGGGGATCGAACCGGAGACCTTCCGATCCCCAGCCGGCCGCCCTAACCCCGGAGCTACGTGACCCCTCTGAAGCAATCATACCTAATATGAAAACCCTAAGAGTTCTGTCCTTCCAGCTGTCTTCTGGCTCAGACCTGACCAGGGAGACCTTGGCTGAGGACAAGAGTGGGCCTCTCTCTGGTCTCCCCCAGAATCAGAACCACTCTCGCCCTTACTGAGGACGAGAGTGGGCCTCTCTCTGGTCCCCCGGAACCAGAACCACTCTCTCCTTCGAGGCCTCCATCCAGTCCAGCAGGAAGTTGGGAAAGCTGATGAAGACCCAGGGTTGATGCTAGAATGGATTGTCCAAAGGGAGAGGGGGCGGGAACTCGGGGGCAAGTCCCCTGCTCTCCCGTGAGCCCCCAGGCCAGCGTGCCCGAGCAGGGGTATTGAGATATGAGCCCCCAGGCCAGCGTGCCCGAGCAGGGGTATTGAGATATGAGCCCCCAGGCCAGCGTGCCCGAGCAGGGGTATTGAGATATGCGGAGCGCACCCACTCAGCGCCGTCCGAGTAGCTCCACTCCTGGGTCCAGTCTCATAAATTAGCCTGACCCCTCCTGACCCCTGTGTCCACCCAGTACCTGCCTAGTGCTGTTATTGGTTGATGTGTAACGGAGTTCCCTCCCTCCGGACGGTCCATCCGAGCATCAACCAAGATTATCTCTACATACTCTCGCCCTCCCTGCTCACAATCACAATCACAAACGTTTATTGCCGTGTAGTTTTACAACATACTGGGAATTTGTTTCGGTCAATGGTGCATAACATGAAGACAACATTGGACATGTTGCAGGGACGAGACGGGACAGAGCAAAGACAGGACAAGCCTTGGACATGTTGCAAGGACGAGACGGGACAGAGTAAAGACAGGACAAGCCTTGGTCCAGACGTTCGAATCTGCCCACTAAAAGTGTGCTGATTCTTGGTCTGGTGTTGCTATGTGAAACAGCTGGTTCTCCAATTAAAATACAATCGACGCGAGCCCTGTTGATGAGGCGGGTGGCCATGGGAAGAAGCTGTTTCTCCGGTGTGAAGCTGTTTCTTGTCCCTGATGGACCGCAGCCTCTTGCCGGAGGGGAGTGTTACGAAGAGATTGTGGCCGGGGTGGGAGCGGTGTGAGGGGCCGGGGTGGGAAGGGTTGGGGGGGTCGGCCACAATCTCCCTGGCCTGCTTCAGGACTCTGCTGTTTTGGTTTGGGGGTTTGTCTGGGGTGGGGTGTCGTGTTTAGATGTCGCTGATGTTTTTGTTTGAAGGGTTTTGTGTAGAAGTGACTTCTACATCATAGTCATATGTAGTGTCAAATCAGTTACTGTGTCAGATTAGTCTGAATAATGAATACACACCTATAGAGTAGACTATAATTAATTAAATATGCATATTTACTAGAGAGGAGAGGAGAGAGCACTCACTCTGTACATCCTAACCACAAGAACGACCCGCTAACCCAAGCCCACTACACTCACTCCTCAGTCTGCTATCCAACTCCCTGTTCCTCTCTCTCTCCCTCTCTCCTCTCTCTCTCTCTTTCCGTAGGCTACAGCCCTCCCTCTGCCCACCTCTGTCTCTCACTCTGGTATTTCCCCTCCCTCCCTCTGTGTTCCTCTCCTCCCTCCCTCCCTCCCATACCCCAAGCCTCCCCCTCAGAAGGGGTCTTCAGTCAACCGGAACCGGTGCTGTTGCTGGAGAACCCTTGCTGGAGAGAGAGATAGAGAGAGAGAGAGAGGTGGAGAGACTGAGCAGAGGCTGGGTCGGAGCACTCCGTCGTTTCAGACAATCACAGGAGAGAGTGGAAGAAACTGAGAGAGAGAGAGAGAGAGGGAGAGAGAGAGAGAGAGAGAGAGAGAAAGAGAGAGAAGGGAGGTAGATATGTAACAGGATGTGGTTTCCCTGAGCTTGCAGAACATCCGCGAGGCATACTTTGAGCATGACCTAAACACGCGCACGCGAAGTGTGTTTGCTGCTCGGCTAGCTGGCGCGAGCCCCCCGGAGAGAAGAAGCACACAGCAGGAGCCGCTGATCCGCCGCTCAGACTGCTGCACCCTCTCTCTCCCTCCCCGCTGTCTAGTTTCTGTCCTCCTGCCAGGCTTCTGTTCAAAGCCCTATCTACGGGACCGGGCGGCGGGAGCCTCACGCATCCCAGCGCAGAGCTTCGTTCCGCGCGGTTATCCCCGTCGGTAGAATGAGCCTCTCTGTCGCAACAGCCGGTCCAGTCGCTTCCTCCTGATCTCAACAGACAACTTCCAGACTCCGTAAGCTTCTAAACAGGTAAACACATCTCTCAGATTTCCTATAGGTGTGTGTGTGTGTGTGTGTGTGTGTGTGTGTGTGTGTGTGTGTGTGTGTGTGTGTGTGAGCGCGCGCGTGCGTGCGTACGTGCGTGTGTATGTGTGTGTGTCTGTCTGTCTGTGTACGTGCGCGTGGGTGCGTGTGTCTGTGTAAAAACGGACGGACCAGAGTTCCTCTTTTGCATATCTAGCCGTCAACCCCGTATGTAGATGTGTCAGCTGTAGGCAGCATGTTAAACAGCAGCACATTAACGAAGGCATCTATGCACTATGGTAGCGCCACAAACCACAATGTTGGTTCATGAACAACAAACTCCTGATTCCCCCCCCCCCCCCCCCACCACACACACACACACACACACACACATACCCGGGGTGTTAATCATGCAGATCAGCCGGCTGCTTGTTTTGAAGTCACATGTGCCGTAGCGGACGGGGAATGTCTACCTGGCTCCAATCACTGAACCCTGACCGCCTTTCAAGATGTGCTTGACATACAGTATCCAGTGTGTGTGTGTGTGTGTGTGTGTGTGTGTGTGTGTGTGTGTGTGTGTGTGAGAGGAGTGTGTATGTGTGTGTGTGTGTGTGTGTGTGTGTGTGTGCGCGCGTGCGTTTAAGTGAGAGGAGTGTGTATGTGTGTGTGTATGTGTGAGAGGAGTGTGTGTGTGTGTGTGTATGTAAGTGTGAGAGGAGTGTGTGTGTATATGTGTGTGTGTATGTGTGTGTGTGCGTGTATGTAAGTGTGAGAGGAGTGCGTGTGTGTGTGTGTGTCGTGTCACGCATGGTAGATGGAGTAGAGGGTAAATAGGTTGAGGTATGGAAGGAGGGTGGGAACGTCAGGAAAGAGGGAGGAGAGGCAAGCCCACAGACAGGAGGAGAGAGTGCTGTTTAAGTGAACTGTCGTTGATCAGTTCCAGCTGGTGGATTGTGAGCGCTGGGCTGTGTTAACCCTTTATTGTTGATGGGTCACGGTCTCTCTCAAACACAGACACACACACAGATACACAAACACACACACGCACACATACACGCCACACACACATAAACGCACACACACACAAACACTTTTTTTTCCACCAGGATCTCCAAATCACTCCATCACAGACTAGCCACAGTACAGACTAGTACAGACTAACCCCAGAACAGATTAGTACAGACTAACCCCAGGACAGACTAGTACAGACTAGCCAGAGGACAGACTAGCCACAGTACAGACAAGTACAGACTAACCCCAGGACAGACTAGTACAGACTAGCCAGAGGACAGACTAGCCACAGTACATACCAGTACAGACTAACCCCAGGACAGACTAGTACAGACTAGCCAGAGGACAGACTAGCCACAGTACAGACCAGTACAGACTAGCCACATAACAGACTTGTACTGATTAGCCAAATAACAGACTAGTACAGACTAGTCACAGTGCAGACTAGCCAAAGTACAGACCGGTATAGACTAGCCACAGGACACACTAGTACAGACTAGCCAGAGTACAGACTAGCCACAGGACAGACTAGCCACAGTACAGACCACAGGACAGACTTGTACAGACTAGCCACAGGACAGACTTGTACAGACTAGCCATAGTACAGACTAGCCACAGGACAGACTTGTACAGACTAGCCACAGGACAGACTAGCCACAGGACAGACTTGTACAGACTAGCCACAGGACAGACTAGCCACAGTGCAGTCTAGTACAGACTAGCACCAGTACAGAGTAGCAAAGTACAGACTAGTACAGACTAGCCACAGTACAGACTAGTATAGATTAGCCACAGTACAGACTAGCTACAGTACAGACTAGCCAAGTACAGACCAGTACAGGCCACATGACAGTACTGACTAGGCACAGGGCAGACTAGTACAGACTAGCCACAGTACAGACTAGCCACAAGATAGACTAGTACAGACTAGCCACAAGATAGACTAGTACAGACTAACCACATGATAGACTAGTGCAGACTAGCCACAGGACAGACTAGCTACAGTACAGACTAGCCAAGTACAGACCAGTACAGGCCACAGGACAGTACTGACTAGGCACAGGGCAGACTAGTACAGACTAGCCACAGTACAGACTAGCCACAAGATAGACTAGTACAGACTAGCCACAAGATAGACTAGTACAGACTAGCCACATAATAGACTAGTGCAGACTAGCCACAGGACAGACTAGCTACAGTACAGACTAGCCAAGTACAGACCAGTACAGGCCACAGGACAGTACTGACTAGGCACAGGACAGATTAGTACAGACTAGCCACAGTACAGACTAGCCACAATATAGACTAGTACAGACTAGCCACGTGATAGACTAGTACAGACTAGCCACAGGACAGACTAGTACAGACTAACCACAGGATAGACTAGTGCAGACTAGCCACAGGATAGACTAGTGCAGACTAGCCACAGGACAGACTAGTGCAGACTAGCCACAGGACAGACTAGTACAGACTAGCCACAGTGCAGATTAGTACAGACTAGCCACAGGACACTTCTTGTCCAAAACAAAGTCTTGTAAACATGTTTACACACAGTATTTGGCTGTAGGAACACAAATATCCCAATTTGCTTCTACTTCTTTCACATTACAAACATGAAGTGCACGTTAACCAGCTACTTGATCTGGGCATAGTCGCTTCTCTGTACAGAGTTCAACTTGATTAAGCTAATTGGTTGATTTGAACCTTAATGTGAGCATGTCTCTCCTCAGCATGCGTGCGTGTTCAACAGAGCCAGGCACCTCGCGGTTCACACGGCCCTGTCTGACTGTTGATATTCAAAGTCAACACTGAAGATTTGTTGAAACACCAATTATCGTGAAATATTCAACAAGCCTCACACAGATGGTTTGTTATATTTTCCTCCTCCTCATCCTACATAATTCCAGCTCTGGAGCTGCAGTAAGCGCATCTTAGCGTGCTCACATCCTGGAAGATGATTGGCCATTTCTTGCACTTTGTCTGACAGCAACGGCAGTTTGAAAGGATTAGTCTCTGGCATAAGCCTTGCATCTCTGCTCTCTGGAACGTCGAGTTACAAGATCCCTGGCAAAGATTATGCTCCTCTCTCTCTCTGTCTTCTCCAGTGATGGGTTTTGAAGGTAACATGTTATTCAAGCGCCCAGCGTCGCCCCAGACTAGGAATCCTTTATGCTGAAGGAAATCACAGTTTTGTAGCGGCTTAAACCAGGAAGGAAAATATCCCTGGATATTTCTGGGAGGCAAATTGACTCCCGTCATAATGGATGGTCAAGAAAATTGCAGCACTATTGATTCGGTATTGATCCAGTAATGTTCAACAAGGACATGAAGGTCGATATGGTGTCTGAAAAGCTTAGAACTTGGCTTTAGTTGGCTTTGTTGAAAAATTACCTGCCTTAAGCAAGTTCACAGAAAGCAGCAAGTCACTCGGAGCTCTACTCCATTTTGGAAAAAGAAAAACGATCAGGCCAATCAAGATCATTTATTTTTAAACATCATTTCCATCTGAAGAACATGTTCATTCTTATATGCATTCCCTTTGATCTATTATAATTCCTATGCATGACAAATTTAGAAAATGTTTTGCATTTTAGTTTAGAGTGATTGTGAATGATGATTATGCATGACACATCAAGCCATGACTGTCAACCGCTGGAACGAGGGGAGAGGAGGAGAGCATAGAGGAAGAGAGAGAGAGGAAATGAGTGAGCTGGACTCATGGACAGGGAGAGAGAGGGAGGAGGGGGAGAGAGGGAGGATTAGGAAGAGAGGGAGGAGGAGGGAGAGAGGGGAGAGAGAGTAGAGTTTAGCCCTCAGAGAGAGAGGGAGAGAGAGAGATACTGGTGTCTATTATTCTCCTGAGAGTAGAACAGTCGTGAAGGGTTTGGTTCCCATGGCAATCGCTCCCCAGACGTGTGTGTGTGTTCGTGTGTGTGTGTGTGTTTGTGTGCGTGAGTGTGTATGTGTGTGTGTGCTCAGGCCTTGAGACAGTCCAAGCTAGGGTTCAGCCAGACCAAAATGAGTCACAATGCTGGCCTAGACATTCAGCCTTGAAGACAGACGCTGGGCTCTCATATGCACTAATCTCCTCTCGTCTGCCAGGAAGGATTTCTCTGTGTGTGTGTGTGTGTGTGTGTGTGTGTGTGTGTGTGTGTGTGTGTGTGTGTGTGTGTGTAAATTGGCGTTTGATAGTCCCTTTGTGTGGTTCACAAAAAACGTTTGGGGTTAGAACACGGTTCAGGTTCACCTGTCTGAAGAGAGTAGCTACGCTTCCCCACGATGACACAGACACATCTGCTTACATGTCATCGTTTGGTTATCAACGTCAACATACTGCACATACTCTACCAATCACAGCCCACCTCACGTTCTCTGAACCAATCACAGCCCACCTCACGTACTCGGTACCAATCACAGCCCACCTCCTTATCTCTGGAGCGTCTGACCTGTCCCACCCAGGTGAGAAGCTGAGGAAGGAAGGAAGGAAGGAAGGAGGGAGGGAGGGAGGGAGGAAGTCCACACAGGGCACAGACCCGCTCCTGGCCCCACCAACCAACAATCCAACAATCACTATGTTTGAGCATAGTGCTGACAAACTGTCCATTTGTCATTATAATCCTAACTAGTCTCTAAAGGTGCTGCTTCCAGTCCAATGCGATGAAAGATCCCCTGATCTGATAAGACCTGTGACCCACGCTGTACCAGCAGCACACAGAACCAGGACTAGGCCTGAGCGTTCAGCTCCTGGGGTGTGTTGAGTCAGTGGTGAGGGGTCAGAGTTCATGTGACCTTTGACTGAGAATGACTGCGACTACTTTCTCTGTGAAGTGTCGCGTGATCGTCTGGACGGAAGGCAGAGTGCATTGTGTTGCCTCTGGGTATGAAATGCGCTATACAATTAAAGCTTTGATTGATTGATTGATTAATTGAGTGAGTGCAGTCTAGTCACAAAAAAAACTTCACCTCCGGCTGGATCTCACCTCACCAGGTCTGACTGAGAGAAGCCTCCCAGAGAAGAGCTGGGTGTGGGGGTCGTTACTAGTCCATCCAGGGGGGAATCAAGGGCCTTTCCTGTTTTTGGGACTATAAGTGTCCGTGGGACAGTGGTGGAGCCCTGACCTCCTGGTCGGTCGGTGAGGGATCAGGTCTGACAAGGCAGAGAACAGCACAGCAGAGAACATTGCAGAACAGAGCAGAGCAGAGAACAGAGCAGAACAGAGCAGAGCAGAGCAGAGCAGAGCAGAACAGAACAGAACAGAACAGAACAGAACAGAACAGAGCAGAGCAGAGCAGAACACAGAACAGAACAGAACAGAACAGAGCAGAGCAGAGCAGAGCAGAACAGAACAGAACAGAGCAGAGCAGAGCAGAGCAGAGCAGAACAGAACAGAGCAGAGCACCTCTGAGGAAAACACTCACTCCCCGAATCATAAAGATCTCGCACTTCCTCTGTCAGCTCTAAAAATATGCCCAAGCGTGTCAACTAACCCCCCCCCCCCCCCCCCCCCCGGTCTCCAGAAGCTCCAGTATGCTAATAGATACCAACCCTCTAATGTACGTCTCTCTCTCTCGCTCTCTCTGTCTCTCTCTCTCACTCTCTCTCTCTTTCTCTCTCCCTCTATCTATCTATCTCTCTCTCTCTCTCCCGCACCCTCTCTCCCTCTATCTATCTATCTATCTATCTATCTATCTATCTATCTATCTATCTATCTATCTATCTATCTATCTATCTATCTATCTATCTATCTATCTATCTATCTATCTATCTATCTATCTATCTATCCATCTATCTATCTATCTATCTATCTATCTATCTATCTCTATCTCTCTCTCTGTCTCTCTCCCCTTCTCTCTATCTCTCCCTCTCTCTCCCCCCCGTCGCCCCGGTCACTAGCTGACCCAGAGCAGTGAGGTGAGGTCTGGGGGTTGAGGTCGGGTCAGAGTGAGGTCTGAGGGTAGAGGCCGGGTCAAAGTGAGGTGAGGTCTGAGGGTAGAGGCCGGGTCAGAGTTAGGTGAGGTCTGAGGGTAGAGGTCGGGTCAGAGGGGCAGAGGAGAGCGCTGGTATCTGACTCGTGTTTGGCTCCATTCCCCTGCTTTTCTCTGTTCATGTTTTCTGAATCAATATCGGTGTTTTGATCAAACGGAGCTCCTTCAGAGCGCAGCCCTGTTCTGGCAACGCGTGCCGGGGGAACTGATGGAGCCATCGTAGGTTTCCTACCTGTGTTTGGCTTTGAGCTCGGCTCTCCTGTCAATCCAAAGGGAGGCGCCAGCTCCAGCTCTGACAGGAGAAGAGACGACACGATCATATCCTAGGACGTTTACTGAAACAACAGCATGACGGCTATTTCATTGATTATGAGTTATTATACTATGGGTAGTTCCAACCTCGCGATCTGATTGGTTAAGAGCCGTTGTATATGCCAAGATATACCACGGGCAAAGCCTCTTTACCGATCTATGTGAAATATTACTGTGTCAATTATTACTGCCTGTAAAAATGTTAGTTTCATTGCGTAACCGTCTGTTGGTTACATTACGGTTTCTCCTCAAGAAAAATGGAAACATTCAATGTCAATTTTGGGTTGTGCTATCCGTCCTGTAGCCTACCACTCTGGTTTATCATCACCACTTTTGCAACTCGCAGTTGCACAGCAAAGGTAGGGTACACTTTGTTCATGGCTATCTAGGTTGGTCAAAGGTAGGCTACACTTCATTCATGGCTAGGTAGGTTGGTCAGGAGTTTTTGGTTGCTAGGGCTAATTGTTTGCCGTTTTGAAACTCCATAGCAACATGATAGTTTTAGGAACTACATTTCTTGGCAGAGTTCAATAAAATCAATATTAAGACTAACTAGGGCTGCGAGCAGCAGTGAGCGGGCCCTCGCACCCCACGTGTGTCGGGGTGTGGCGCCGTTAAAGGCTATTTCGGTGTCCATTACTGAGAGAAACTTCCTGTCACCAGTAGGTGGCGCTCTAAGCGTGACTCAATACCGATGCATAGATGTGTTCAGGACGGTACCTTGATGAAGCGTGAGAAATGTTGAGTAAATTGGACAATGTATGTAGGAGTTATGATGACTTCCTGCTTGACCTGTAGGCGGCGCTATAAGTAGGACTCAATACTGACCTACAGATGTGTTCAGGACGCGACCTTCATCAAGCGTGAGCAATGTGGTGTAAATCGGATAACGTATTTAGGAGTTATGAGGACTTCCTGTTTCACCAGTAGGTGGCGCTGTAAGTGTGACTCAATTCCGACGCATAGATGTGTTCAGAATGCGACCTTCATGAATCGTCAGCAATTTGGTGCAAATCGGATAATGTATGTAGCAGTTATGAGGACTTACTGTTTCACCAATAGGTGGCGCTATAAGTATGACGCAATACTGACACATAGATGTGTTCAGGACAGAACCGTCATGAAGCGTGAGATATATCGGACAAATTGGATAATGTATGAAGGAGTTATGAGGACTTCGTGTTTTATGGCGAAATGTCAAACTTTGGCGGGGCGCCACGGCAAGGGTGTTTGGTGAAAACTCAATTTTTTTGATAACTTTTGATCACAAAGGTCTTAAGATGAAGCTGACCGAATATGAAGTTGATCGGATGAAATCTGTAGGAGGAGTTCGTTGAAGTACGAGGCATGGAAATGGTCAAAACAAGGACAAAATGGCACATTAAAAGCAAAATGGCGGCCTTCCTGTTGCATGTTGGGTATAGCTCCAAGAGACATTTTAGTGTGTCTCGATGAATTACATATGCCCTCCGAATTTCGTTCGCCTACATCAAACTGAAAGGTGGGGCTCGCCATTTTAAACTTTCCAGGGGGCGCTCTTGAGCCGTTTTGCCACGCCCATTTCCGTCACCCATGAAATATCTAAGTTTTACCGGGACTGATGTATCTGCAAAGTTTCGTGCGTTTTCATTGATGTTTAGGCTGCTAAAAAGGCATTTGTTTGGGGAGAAGAAGGAGAAGGTAGAAGAAGGAGAATAATAATCCTTCGAGTTTCAATAGGGCCTCGCACCGCCAGTGCTCGGGCCCTAAATAGTCAGTATTTATTTCATAAATGTTTCCCGATGATGTAACCGTTGTATAAAAGCAATAACTCACTCGAGGGTTGTGGTATATGGCCTATATACCACGGCTTGTGCTGGTCGACGGCACTTGGCTGCACCTCGTTCCTGTGACCGCAGCACAACCCGTGGTATATTGGCCATATACCACACCCTCGAGTGAGTTATTGCTTCAATATTCTTCAATTTGTAATCTGTCACTTGGCACATTAAGACAGACTATGACACACATTCGGTCCAACAAAGACATCTGTGTAAGTTCCGTTCAGGACAATGGCGCTGTGACAGCCATTATGAATCTCCTCAACCACACCGATGACCTCCCCCTCCTCCGCGCTCATCTACCCCTCTTCTATTCAACATGCCTCATTGCATTTCCTTCTCTCTCTCTCCCTCTCTTTCCCTCTCTCCCTCTCTCTCTACCTCTCCCTTCCTCCTCTCTCTCTCCAGCAGACCCTAGTTCTCATGCGTTTTCCCCTCCATCCTGAGTAACGACCAATCTCAGCCGCTCTCCTAATTTCCTGTTTCTCCCTTGATTGGTTCTCACCTTTTCATTCTTCCCGTTCACCTCATTAACTAAGAACCGCCGTGTGAGAGAGTGCATGTGTGGAAGTGTGTGTGTGCGTGTGTGTGTGTGTGTGTGGGGGGGGGGGGGGGGGGGGGGGGTTCCATGATTCCACATCAACAACGTTGTAATATAAGAAGGTAAAAGAATACACACACACACACACGCACACACACGCACACACATGCACAGACCCCAGATTGAGCCTGAGCTGTCCGTCTGTCGGGTGTCTGCAGGGTCCAGAGACGTGCTGAGATGGGCTGTGGCCTGAGAAAGCTGAAGACGTCAGAGGACAGCAGTCCAGGGAAGATCTACTCCACCCTGAAGAGGCCCCAGGTGGAGACCAAAGTGGGTGTGGCCTACACCTACCGCTACCTGGACTTCGTCATAGGAAAAGACGGTAAGCCTCACAGCCGACCGCAGGGCCTCGATCTACCACTAGGGGGCCGGCGTACCTCCAGGGGTGTTTCTGAGCTGGGAGATGTAGTGTGTGGTGTGTTGGAGCTGGGAGATGTAGTGTGTGTAGCTGGGAGATGTAGTGTGTGTAGCTGGGAGATGTAGTGTGTGTAGCTGGGAGATGTAGTGTGTGTAGCTGGGAGATGTAGTGCGGTTAGCTGGGAGATGTAGTGTGTGTAGCTGGGAGATGTAGTGTGTGTAGCTGGGAGATGTAGTGCAGTTAGCTGGGAGATGTAGTGTGTGTAGCTGGGAGATGTAGTGTGTGTAGCTGGGAGATGTAGTGCGGTGTGCTAGGAGATGTAGTGTGTGTAGCTGGGAGATGTAGTGCGGTTAGCTGGGAGGTGTAGTGTGTGTAGCTGGGAGATGCAGTGTGTGTAGCTGGGAGATGTAGTGTGTGTAGCTGGGAGATGTAGTGCTTTTAGCTGTGAGATGTAGTGTGTGTAGCTGGGAGATGTAGTGCGGTTAGCTGGGAGATGTAGTGTGTGTAGCTGGGAGATGTAGTGGGTGTAGCTGGGAGATGTAGCGGTTAGCTGGGAGATGTAGTGTGTGTAGCTGGGAGATGTAGTGTGTGTAGTTGGGAGATGTAGTGTGTGTAGCTGGGAGATGTAGTGTGTGTAGCTGGGAGATGTAGTGTGTTTAGCTGGGAGATGTAGTGTGTGTAGCTGGGAGATGTAGCGGTTAGCTGGGAGATGTAGTGTGTTTAGCTGGGAGATGTAGTGTGTGTAGCTGGGAGATGTAGCGGTTAGCTGGGAGATGTAGTGCGGTTAGCTGGGAGATGTAGTGTGTGTAGCTGGGAGATGTAGCGTGTGTAGCTGGGAGATGTAGTGTGTGTAGCTGGGAGATGTAGTGTGTGTAGCTGTGAGATGTAGTGTGTGTAGCTGGGAGATGTAGTGTGTGTAGCTGGAAGATGTAGCGGTTAGCTGGGAGATGTAGTGCGGTTAGCTGGGAGATGTAGTGTGTGTAGCTGGGAGATGTAGTGTGTGTAGCTGGGAGATGTAGCGGTTAGCTGGGAGATGTAGTGTGTGTAGCTGGGAGATGTAGTGTGTGTAGCTGGGAGATGTAGTGTGTGTAGCTGGGAGATGTAGTGTGTGTAGCTGGGAGATGTAGTGTGTTTAGCTGGGAGATGTAGTGTGTGTAGCTGGGAGATGTAGCGGTTAGCTGGGAGATGTAGTGCGGTTAGCTGGGAGATGTAGTGTGTGTAGCTGGGAGATGTAGTGTGTGTAGCTGGGAGATGTAGCGGTTAGCTGGGAGATGTAGTGCGGTTAGCTGGGAGATGTAGTGTGTGTAGCTGGGAGATGTAGTGAGTGTAGCTGGGAGATGTAGTGTGTGTAGCTGGGAGATGTAGTGTGTGTAGCTGGGAGATGTAGTGTGTTTAGCTGGGAGATGTAGTGTGTGTAGCTGGGAGATGTAGTGTGTGTAGCTGGGAGATGTAGTGTGTGTAGCTGGGAGATGTAGTGGGTGGCATGTGGGCTCTGACAGTTTATTAGTCTCCATTAGTTTGCCAGGCTGACTGGAGTGGATGGATGAGGAGATGCTGCCATCTGGGCCCCTGTCTCTGGCTGGGTGTGGGGGCACAGCTCTCTCTCTCACACTCTCTCTGTCTCTCTCCCTCTCTCTGTCTCTCTCTCCCTCTCTCTGTCTCTCTCTCTCACCTCCCTCTCTTCCTCTCTCCCTCTCTCTGTCTCTCTCTAGAGCTCACGGCGCTATAGCGCTAAAAAGCACTTGGAACACAGCTCTCGTCCCTATAGCGCCATGCAGATCATTACTGATTGTAAACTACGAAAAAACAGCGGCAGCTCTAAAATACAGCTTGTCGGTGGACACGCAACCTGTCCTCATCTTCTGTATGAGAGGACATTACATGAAGTCTGTCTTTTCTATGTCCCGTAGCCCCTGAGCATGTTGCACTGTGTCCATTACAGTTAAGAAGTGGTTTTCCAGTGAAAGTGGTCGTGTTCAAGTGTACAGAACACTGCCGGCTGAGTCAGTGGTTGCTGGTTCTTCCATGCCTCAACACTGTGTGATGTTCCCACATCACGTCAGGAGACATGATCAGATAGATGAGGAACTCCACAAGCCCATATTATCAAATCAAATCAAACTTTATTCGAATGTCAGAATATAAAGACCAATGTTTGATACGCCTTGCTGATGGATGAACACTGAGAAACACAGTGGAGTAGCTATCAGGCTGGGGATAGTAGTATGTAGTATTAGATAGTATTAGATAGTAGTAGATAGTAGTAGATAGTGGTAGATAGTAGTAGATAGTGGTAGATAGTAGTAGATAGTAGTAGATAGTAGTAGATAGTAATAGGTAGTAGTAGATAGTAGTAAATAGTAGTACTGTAGATAGTGGTAGATAGTAGTAGGTAGTAGATAGTAGTAGGTAGTAGTAGATATTATTAGATAGTAGTAGGTAGTAGTAGTAGATAGTAGTAGGTAGTATTAGATAGTAGTAGGTAGTAGTAGATAGTAGTAGGTAGTAGTATGTAGTAGTAGATAGTAGTAGGTAGTAGTAGATAGTAGTTGGTAGTAGTATGTAGAAGTAGATAGTAGTAGGTAGTAGTAGATAGTAATAGGTCGTAGTAGATAGTAGTAGATAGTAGTAGGTAGTAGTAGATAGTAGTAGGTAGTAGTAGGTAGTAGTAGATAGTAGTAGATAGAAGTAGGTAGTAGTAGACATTAGTAGATAGTAGTAGGTAGTAGTAGGTAGGAGTAGGTAGTAGTAGGTACTAGGTAGTAGTAGATAGTAATTGGTAGTAGTAGGTAGTAGTAGATAGTAGTTGGTAGTAGTAGGTAGTAGTAGGTAGTAGTAGATAGTAGTAGATAGTAGATAGTAGTAGATAGTATTAGATAGTATTAGGTAGTAGTAGATAGTAGTAGATAATAGTAGATAGTAGTATGTAGTATGTAGTAGTAGATAGTAGTAGGTAGTAGTAGATAGTAGTCTGTAGAAGTAGGTAGTAGTAGATAGTAGTAGATAGTAGTAGGTAGTAGTATGTAGTAGTAGATAGTAGTAAGTAGTAGTAGATAGTAGTTGGTAGTAGTATGTAGTAGTAGATAGTAGGTAGTGGTAGATAGTAGTAGATAGTTGCAGGTAGTAGTAAATAGTAGTAGGTAGTAGTAGATAGTAGCTGGTAGTAGTATGTAGTAGTAGATAGTAGTAGGTAGTGGTAGATAGTAGTATGTAGTAGTAGATAGTAGTAGGTAGTATTAGATATTAGTAGGTAGTAGTAGGTAGTAGTAGATAGTAGTAGGTAGTAGTTGATAGTAGTAGATAGTAGTAGGTAGTAGTATGTAGTAGTAATAGATAATAGTAGATAATAAAAGGTAGTAGTAGATAGTAGTAGGTAGTAGTAGGTAGTAGCAGATAGTAGTAGATAGTAGTAGGTAGTAGTAGGTAGTAGTAGATAGTAGTAGGTAGTAGTAGATAGTAGTAGATAGTAGTAGGTAGTAGTATGTAGTAGTAGATAGTAGTAGGTAGTAGTAGATAATAGTAGATAGTAGTAGGAGATAGTAGTAGGTAGTAGTAGATAGTAATAGATAATAGTAGCTAGTAGTAGATAGTAGTAGGTAGTAGTAGATAATAGTAGATAGTAGTAGGTAGTAGTAGATAGTAGTAGATAGTAGTAGTAGATAGTAATAGATAATAGTATGTAGTAGTAGGTAGTAGATAGTAGTAGGTAGTAGTAGATAGTAGTAGATAGTAGTAGATAATAGTAGATAGTGGTAGATAGTAGTAGGTAGTAGTAGATAATAGTAGATAGTAGTAGGTAGTAGTAGATAGTAGTAGATAGTAATAGATAATATTATGTAGTAGTAGGTAGTAGATAGTAGTAGGTAGTAGTAGATAATAGTAGATAGTGGTAGATAGTAGTAGATAATAGTAGGTAGTAGTAGATAGTAGTAGTAGATAGTAGTAGATAGTAGTAGGTAGAAGTAGATAGTAGTAGATAGTAGTAGGTAGTAGTATGTAGTAGTAGATAGTAGTAGGTAGTAGTAGATAATAGTAGATAGTAGTAAGTAGTAGTAGATAGCAGTAGATAGTAGTAGGTAGTAGTAGATAGTAATAGATAATAGTAGGTAGTAGTAGGTAGTAGTAGATAGTAGTAGGTAGTAGTAGATAGTAGTAGATAGTAGTAGATAGTAGTAGGTAGTAGTAGATAATAGTAGGTAGTAGTAGATAGTAGTAGATAGTAGTAGGTAGTAGTAGATAGTAATAGATAATAGTAAGTAGTAGTAGGTAGTAGTAGATAGTAGTAGATAGTAGTAGGTAGTAGTAGATAGTAGTAGATAGTAGTAGATAGTAGTAGATAATAGTAGGTAGTAGTAGGTAGTAGTAGATAGTAGTAGATAGTAGTAGGTAGTAGTAGGTAGTAGTAGATAATAGTAGATAGTAGTAGATAGTAGTAGATAGTAGTAGGTAGTAGTAGTAGATAGTAGTAGATAGTAGTAGGTAGTAGTAGATAGTAGTAGATAGTAGTAGGTAGTAGTAGATGGTAGTTGGTAGTAGATAGTAGTAGGTAGTAGTAGATAATAGTAGGTAGTAGGTAGTAGTAGATAGTAGTAGATAGTAGTAGATAGTAGTAGGTAGTAGTAGGTAGTAGTAGGCTGTCCACTGATCACCATCTGGTGGTGAGCTGGTTTCGATGGCGGGGGAAGCTTCTGGACAGACCTGGAAAACCCAAGCGTGTAGTGAGGGTGAACTGGGAACGTCTGGAGGAAGAGCCTGTCCGGAGAGATTTCAATTGCCACCTCCGGCGGAGCTTCTCAGGCATCCCTGTGGAGGTTCGGGACCTCGAGCATGAGTGGTCGGTGTTCAAAGCCTCCATTGCTGAAGCTGCAGCTGGGAGCTGTGGCCTGAGGGCCATAGGTACCTCAAGGGGCGTTAACCCTCGGACACCGTGGTGGACAGCGGTGGTCAGGGAAGCCATCCGACTGAAGAAGGAGGCCTTCCGGAATATGTTAGCCCGGGAGACCCCAGAAGCAGTTGCAGGGTATCGACTGGCCCGGAGGGCTGCGGCTTCGGCCGTGACCAAGGCAAAGCAGAGGGTGTGGGAGGAGTTCGGAGAAACCATGGAGAAGGACTTTCGGTCGGCACCAAAGTGTTTCTGGAAGACCATCAGACACCTCGGGAAGGGAAAGCGGGGGACCATCCAAGCTGTATACAGCAAGAAGGGGACACTGCTGACCTCAACTGAGGAGGTTGTTGAGCGTTGGATGGAGCACTTTGAGGAACTCCTGAACCAGACTAATCCACCCTCTACGATCGAGGCAGAGCCGGAAGATGATGGGGGGTCGTCAATTTCCTTGGAGGAGGTCACTGAAGTAGTCAAACAACTCCACAGTGGCAAAGCCCCAGGGACTGATGAGATCCGTCCAGAAATGCTGAAGGCGCTGGGTGTTGAGGGGCTGTCTTGGTTGACACGCCTCTTTAACACTTCGTGAAAGTCTGGGTCAGTGCCAAAGGAGTGGCAGACTGGGTTGGTGTTTCCCAATATTCAAAAAAGGGGACCAGAGGGTGTGTGCCAATTATAGAGGCATCACATTACTCAGCCTCCCAGGGAAAGTGTACTCCAAGGTGCTGGAAAGGAGGGTCCGGCCGATAGTCGAACCTCAGATCGAAGAGGAACAATGCGGATTTCGTCCTGGTCGTGGACTACCAGCTCTTCACTCTTGCGAGGATCTTGGAGGGGGCTTGGGAGTTTGCCCAACCTGTCTACATGTGTTTTGTGGACTTGGAGAAGGCTTACGACCGGGTCCCTCGAGAGGTCTTGTGGAGGGTTATGCGGGAGTATGGGGTGAGGGGGTCCCTACTTGGGGCCATCCAATCCCTGTACACCCAGAGCGAGAGCTGTGTCCGGGTCCTCGGCAGTAAGTCGTCTTCCTTTCCGGTGGGGGTTGGCCTCCGCCAGGGTTGCACTTTGTCACCAATCCTGTTTGTGATTTTCATGGACAGGATATCGAGGCGTAGCCGTGGGGAGGTGGGTTTGCAGTTCGGTGATCTGGGGATCGCGTCGCTGCTATTTGCAGATGATGTGTTCCTGATGGCATCATCTGCCTGCGACCTCCAGCACTCTCTGGATAGGTTCGCAACTGAGTGTGAAGTGGCTGGGATTAGAATCAGCACTTCTAAATCTGAGGCCATGGTTCTCAGCAGGAAACCGGTGGCCTGTCCACTCCGAGTAGGAAATGAGTCCTTACCCCAAGTGAAGGAGTTCAAGTATCTGGGGGTCTTGTTCACAAGTGAGGGAACCATGGAGAGGGAGTTTGGCCGGAGAATCGGAGCAGCTGGTGCGGTTCTGCAGTCGCTTTACCGCACTGTTGTGACGAAAAGAGAGCTGAGCCAAAAGGCAAAGCTCTCGATCTACCGGGCTATCTTCATCCCCACCCTCACCTATGGTCATGAAGGATGGGTCATGACCGAAAGAACGAGATCACGGATACAAGCGGCCAAAATGAGTTTTCTCCGGAGGGTGGCTGGGGTCTCCCTGAGAGATCGGGTGAGAAGTTCAGTCATCCGAGAGAGACTCGGAGTAGAGCCGCTGCTCCTTTGCGTCGAAAGGAGCCAGTTGAGGTGGTTCGGGCATCTAGTGAGGATGCCTCCTGGGCGCCTCCCTAGGGAGGTGTTCCAGGCGTGTCCGGCTGGGAGGAGGCCGCGGGGTAGACCCAGGACTAGGTGGCGGGACTACATCTCCGCACTGGCCTGTGAGCGGCTAAAGATTCCTCAGGCAGAGCTGGTTGATGCTACTAGGGAAAGGGATATCTGGGGCCCCCTGCTGGAGCTGCTGCCTCCACGACCCGACCCCGGATAAGCGGATGAAGATGGATGGATGGATGGATGGATGGATGGATGGATGGATGGATGGATGGATGGAGTAGTAGATAGTAGAAGGTAGTAGTATCAGGCAGGCACCTGCAGGCAGACAGCAGCTATGGAGATATTGTCCTTGGAATCCAAGCAGCTGACACGCACGCACACACACACACACACACACACACACACACACACACACACACACACATACATACACCTAGGTCACACTCAGCCATATGATTTGATTTAATCTCTGCACCAGGCACATTATGGATATGCAGACCCCCCCGAGCCTGAAGTCTACGCATTCATAGAAACGGGGGCAGCGGGCGCGTGAGTGACACGCAGAAGCCCCTCCCCCCTGCGCTCGCTCCACCGGGATCCAGGTACCGAGCTCCGAAAGGCGGAATTGAAAGGTGGCGGCTGATTAGTTGGTTCTTGGGGGCAATGACATTGAGGAGTGGATTCCCGGTCATCTGCTTTTACATTAGATTCCCATGACAATCCTCAGCATGTCAGGCGGCTGGCGCTACACCAGATCAAACAAGCCTCCTGCAGAGCGCTTCTCATTGAGGAGCTCCAGTATTGTGGTTCACTAGACTAGTCGGGCTCTGAGTCAGTCCCTGTTTCTGATGTATGTGCTGTTCCATTGAACAGGCTGTGATGTGGTCTTGAACCACACTAGCATGATCGTCTATTCTTCATGTCCGAGGAGCGTCTGACACTCAGACAAACTCAGCATATCTGTTCCATAAAATGAGATCAAACGCTGACGTTTCCTTTAATCAACAGGAAACGCACATTTCACCAGTTCCTTCCTTTCCATCTCCCCATTCTTGCTCATCTCTCTCTCCTCTCTCTCCATCTCCCCTCTCTCCCCTCTCTCTCTCTCCTCCCCCTCCCCTCTCTCTCTTTCTCTCTCCTCTCTCTCTCCTCTCTCTCTCCTCTCCCCTCTCTCTCCCTCTCCCCTCTCTCCCCTCTCTCTCTCCTCTCCCCTCTCTCTCCTCTCTCTCTCTCCTCTCCCCTCTCTCCCCTCTCTCGCTCCTCTCCCCTCTCTCTCCTCTCTCTCTCTCTCCCTCTCTCTCCCTCTCTCTCTCCCTCTCTTCTCTCTCTGCTCTCTCCTCTCTCTCCATTCCTCTCTCTCCTCTCTCTCTTTCCTCTCCCCCTTTCTATATCTCCTCTCTCTCTCTCTCTCTCTCTCTCTCTGTCTCTCTCTCTCTCTCTGACCCCTCTGTGACCCCTCTCATAGCCTGTGTATACTGTAGGAATATCTTGTACATTAGCCTTTGTTGTACAGGGGGAAATTATTCTTACTTTGCAAAGAATATTTCCTGTGTGTGTGAGAGGCCAGTGTTCGTGCGGTCAGCTGATATGAAGTGTGTCTACAGGCAAATATTTCCCCTTCACCGAAGCATATATTCTACCCATGATTTGATTCGGCTGGTAGGGCTGTGATAAACCTGAGTTATTTAGCTTTCAGGAGGGCTCTTCATCTGTGTGTGTGTGTGTGTGTGTGCGTGCATGAGTGCATGGAGAGACAGGAGAAGAGACCAATAAAGGCAGAAAGAAAATGTGTGTGTGTGTGCGTACGTGCGTGTGTGCGTGTGTGTGCACGTGTGTGTGTGTGTGTGTGTGCGTGTCCGGAGGCACCAATGTTTTCTATTCCGCTTCCTTCCAGCCTGGCTCACAGAGCGGTCGACGCCCCCTCACTGGCTTATTGGATCTTATTGTCCTCTTACTCAGATCTAATATGGCGCTATTGATTGTGGCTGAAATGAAATCTGGACCCAATGGCGCTGGAGTAAACAACCTAAATTTACCAGAACACCCCGGCCAACCTTCGCCCCAGCCTTCAAAGAGCTCACTGGAGGAACAATCGTGTTTGTCTCTGAGAATACAGGGTCTTTTGTGTTGTCAAGGCTGTAGTTGGAGACTTTTTTAAAGAAGTTGTTGGCTCATTGGTCAGGGGGGTGTGGGGGGAAATGACCTCATCCTTGACCCAATGTCCTGAGAGCTTTGGTAGTTTTGGATGTTTCTATTCTGTTTCAAATCCTGTTTTACGGTTTTACATTCCAATGTTTAATAATAATTAAGGTATCGATTCGAATTTCAAGAATTGATTTGATTCCGATTCACAAGGTTCAGAATCGATTATCACGATTCAATTCGATTCAATATAGATTCGGTTAGTGTTACTAAACCTGTTTTTTTTTTTTTTTGCTGTAACCTTAATTACATGACTGCCAAGTTATGCAACACATCAATACTAGTGCTGGGAATCGATACTAATTTCCAAAAATGAATGAATGACTGAATCATTGAATGAATTGATGAACTATTCATTCCTTCATTTATTCATTCCTTCATTAAATAAAAGATCGATTTTGGGATTTTCATTAATCGATTCTGAATCAATTGATTCAGAATCGATAAATCAATTTTTTTTTTAACCCAGCCCTAATAATAATGATTGCTTCTTTATTTTGGCGTAATGAAGAAAGATTTAGGTTGTGAAATTACAATTGAGAGAAACATCCAAATACGCTCCAAGCACAACCCCAGGCAAGAGTGCTTCTCATTGCGAACTCATACAGCCCAGACTCTCATTGCTAACTTATACAGCCCTGCAGCCATTCAGCCCAGACTCCCCTGCTCTCTGAAGCTGTTTGAACCCCTCTGACCATTTTATAAGAAGTCAGACTTTTCAAAATCATATTTGGGGCTCTATTTTCGTGCTGGGGCTATGTGCTAAGTTTTGTCTGTCGCAAACTCAATAATTCCCACTCCGCTGAGTTTGGTGCGTCATCATTGCATACCAAACAGCGAAAGCCAGACATATTGCGTTTGTGATGGACAACACATAGCACTTAGCACTTAGCCCCGGCACGAAAATACGGCACTTGATGTTTTATCTCATTTGACCCCCCCCCCCCTCGCACACACACACACACACACCCACACACACACACACACACACACACACACACTCACAACACCCCCCCAGCTGTGTAGTCTAACAGGAGTCGCCACGGTGCAGTCAGCCATCCACAAACCTGGCAAGGGACACGTGTTCTACAATGAAGAACGTGGAACCGACTTCCTGGGCAATGGCTTTGAAAGGGAGGGAAAGTGTCTTACTGACAAAGCAGCGCTCCAGCCCAGATGGATTCTGGGAACCTGAGTATCTGCCTATCAGTATCAGAATTTAGCATTATAAGCCATGATGATATAATTGGGGGCCAAGCAGCGAAGCTGCGTAGGCCTCCATTAAGTTTCTACCTTTTCTTATTTGGGGGCCAAGCAGCGAAGCTGCGAAGGCACCCATTGTTCTTGTACCTTTTCTTATTATTATTCATCTTCCTCTGGCATTGGAGTCTATGGCAGCCCATAGAACCATATGGTAAAAAGTTGTGAAAATTGGCACACTCATTCATGACAGTCCCCTGAGTCTTTTCACCAAGACCCATGTACACAGCTCGAACCCTCTAGCGCCACCAACATGTCAAAGTTGGAGGTGCGTTTGTGCACACAACTTTTGACCTGTAAGCCCGATTTTCAAAAACAAGGTACCGTTGGATTCCTTGGCTTAAGCCGAGTTCAACGCACCCCATGACATCATTTTCCGCCGTATTGGATTTCCCGCCATTTTGGATTTTGTGAAAAACTCTCAAAATGTATCTCCTCCTAGGTTTTTTCTCCAATCTGCACGAAACTCGGTAGGCACAATCTGTAGACCGATGTCCACAAAAGTCTTACAGGGATTTCTGATTGTCCATTGCGTTCGCTCGCTGCAGCCAATCAAATTTGGCCTCTAAGCCGCCAAACAGGAAGTGTGGTCATATCTCAGCAAATTGTTAATGTATTAAAGCCACATTTGGCACACTCTTCGGGGACAGTCCCATGACCTCTGGCAGCAAGTGGCATTGCGACAGCTCAAACCCTCTAGCGCCACCACCATGTCAAAGTTGGAAGTGCGTTAATGCACACAACTTTTGACCTGTGTAACCGATTTTGAAAAATGAGGTACCGTTGGAATCCCTCGCTCATGCCGAGTTCATCGCATCCTATGATGTCATTTTCCACCAATTGGATTTCCCGCCATTTTGTATTTTGTGTAAAACACTTAAAATGTATCTTCTCCTAAGGATTTTCACCAAACTACATGAAACTGGCTGTACACATTCTTTAGACCAATGTCCACAAAACTCCTAGAGGGATTTTCGATTGTCGAAGGTGTTCGCTCGCTACAGCCAATCGATTTTGGCGTCCAAGCCGCCAAACAGGAAGTGTGGTCAAATCTCAGTAAGGTTTTGATGTATCATAACCACATTAGGCACACTCATCGTGGACGGTCCCGTGACCCCTGTCACCAAGTCTATGTCGACACCTCAAAGTCTCTAGCACCACCAACCTGTCAAAGTTGGAAGTACGTATATTCTGAACCGTATGCCCGATTTTCAACACTGCGGTAGAGCTTTGAATGCGGCTATGACGTGTTTCGCTTGTTGTCTTTGATGCGCTGGTCGCATGTCCTGCTTGGCCCCCACATTGCTGCTTGCAGCTATATTTGGGGGCCAAGCAGCGAAGCTGCGAAGGCACCCATTGTTCTTGTACCTTTTCTTATTAGGGGCCAAGCCCCGAAGGGGCGAAGACCCTATTGTAATTGATGGTATTATTATTAGAAGCCAAGCACCGTAGGGGCGAAGACCCTATTGTAATTGATGGTATTATTATTAGGGGCCAAGCACGCAGTGCGAAGCCCCTATTGTAATTGATGGTATTATTATTCTTCTTCTGCCATTGAAGTCAATGGCAGCCTATAGAACGGAGTGGTAACTTTTTACCAAAATTTGCATGATGGTAGAGGATGATGTGCTGAGTCCATGGAGCACGACCCAGATCGATTAGCCAATAGGGGGCGCTATAGCAGCCGACTGAAGTTGCGAACTTTGAACAGGCATATCTCAGGCCCCGTTTGACCTACAGACATGACACTTTGGACACATATGTCTCTCCTCATGATGAACAAATTTGCCTCAAGGACCCATAACTTCCGGTTATATAGATTTTCCGCCATCTTGAATTTTTTGAAAAACACTTCAAATGTATCTCCTCCTAGGAATTTCGACCAATCTGCACGAAACTCGGTAGGCACATTCTCTAGACCGATGTCCACAAAAGTTATCCAGGGATTTTCGATTCTTGAAAGCGTTCGCCCGCTACAGCCAATCGAATTTGGCGTCCAAGCCGCCAAACAGGAAGTGTGGTCATATCTCAGCAAATTGTTAATGTATTAAAGCCACATTTGGCACACTCATCGGGGACAGTCCCAAGACCTCTGGCAGCAAGTGGCATTGCGACAGCTTAAAGCCTCTAGCGCCACCACCATGTCAAAGTTGGAAGTGCGTTAATGCACACAACTTTTGACCTGTGTAACCGATTTTGAAAAATGAGGTACCGTTGGAATCCCTCACTCATGCCGAGTTCATCGCATCCTATGATGTCATTTTCCACCAATTGGATTTCCCGCCATTTTGTATTTTGTGTAAAACACTTAAAATGTATCTTCTCCTAAGGATTTTCACCAATCTACATGAAACTGGCTGTACACATTCTTTAGACCAATGTCCACAAAACTCCTAGAGGGATTTTCGATTGTCGAAGGTGTTCGCTCGCTACAGCCAATCGAATTTGGCGTCGAAGCCGCCAAACAGGAAGTGTGGTCAAATCTCAGTAAGGTTTTGATGTATCATAACCACATTAGGCACACTCATCGTGGACGGTCCCGAGACCCCTGTCACCAAGTCCATGTCGACACCTCAAAGTCTCTAGCGCCACCAACCTGTCAAAGTTGGAAGTGCGTATATTCTGAACCGTACGCCCGATTTTCAAAACTGCGGTAGCGATTTGAATAGACTCCTATGACGTGTTTCGCTTGTTGTCTTTGATGCGCTGGTCGCATGTCCTGCTTGGCCCCCACATTGCTACTTGTTATTGGGGGCCAAGCAGCGAAGCTGCGAAGGCCACCATTGTTCTTGTACCTTTTCTTATTATTATTTCTTCTTCTTCTTCTGTCATTGGAGTCTATGGCAGCCCATAGAACCGTATGGTAAAAAGTTGTGAAAATTGGCACACTCATTCATGACAGTCCCCTGAGTCTTGTGACCAAGACCCATGTCCATAGCTCGAACCCTCTAGCGCCACCAACGTGTCAAAGTTGGAGGTGCGTTTGTGCACGCAACTTTTGACCTGTAAGCCCGATTTTCAAAAACGAGGTACCGTTGGATTCCTTGGCTCAAGCTGAGTTCAACGCACCCTATGACATCATTTTCCGCCATATTGGATTTCCCGCCATTTTGGATTTAGTGAAAAACACTTAAAATGTATCTCCTCCTAGGAATTTCGACCAATCTGCACGAAACTCGGTAGGCACATTCTCTAGACCGATGTCCACAAAAGTTATCCAGGGATTTTCGATTCTCCAAAGCGTTCGCCCGCTACAGCCAATCGAATTTGGCGTCCAAGCCGCCAAACAGGAAGTGTGGTCATATCTCAGCAAATTGTTAATGTATTAAAGCCACATTTGGCACACTCATCGGGGACAGTCCCATGACATCTGGCAGCAAGTGGCATTGCGACAGCTCAAACCCTCTAGCGCCACCACCATGTCAAAGTTGGAAGTGCGTTAATTCACACAACTTTTGACCTGTGTAACCGATTTTGAAAAATGAGGTACCGTTGGAATCCCTCGCTCATGCCGAGTTCATCGCATCCTATGATGTCATTTTCCACCAATTGGATTTCCCGCCATTTTGTATTTTGTGTAAAACACTTAAAATGTATCTTCTCCTAAGGATTTTCACCAATCTACATGAAACTGGCTGTACACATTCTTTAGTCCAATGTCCACAAAACTCCTAGAGGGATTTTCGATTGTCGAAGGTGTTCGCTCGCTACAGCCAATCGAATTTGGCGTCCAAGCCGCCAAACAGGAAGTGTGGTCAAATCTCAGTAAGGTTTTGATGTATCATAACCACATTAGGCACACTCATCGTGGACGGTCCCGAGACCCCTGTCACCAAGTCTATGTCGACACCTCAAAGTGTCTAGCGCCACCAACCTGTCAAAGTTGGAAGTGCGTATATTCTGAACCGTACGCCCGATTTTCAAAACTGCGGTAGCGATTTGAATAGACTCCTATGACGTGTTTCGCTTGTTGTCTTTGATGCGCTGGTCGCATGTCCTGCTTGGCCCCCACATTGCTGCTTGCAGCTATATTTATTTATTATTCTTCTGCCATTGTAGTCTATGGCAGCCCATAGAAGCTTATGGTAGAAAGTTATGAAAATTGGCACACTCATTCGGGACAGTGCCCTGACCCTCCTCACCAAGTCTCATGTCCACACCTCACCCTCTCTAGCGCCACCAACGTGTCAAAGTTGGAGGTGCATTTATGCATGCAGCTTTTCTTCAGCAAGTCCAATTTTCAAACTTCAGGTGTCCTTCAATTCCTTGGCTCAAGCCGGATTCAACGCACTCTAAGACGTCATTGTGGCCATCTTAGCTCCTCCGCCATTTTGAATGATGTGCAAAACCCTTAAAATGTATCTCCTCCTAGGAACTTTCACCAATCTGCACGGAAATCGGTGGATGTCATCTCTACACCAATGTCTACAAAGGATGTACAGGGATTTTTGATTATCCATTGCGTTCGCTCGTGACAGCCAATCAAAATTGGCAGAAAAGCTGCAAAACAGGAACAGGGATCATATCTCAGTAATGTTTTAATCTATCAAAACCACATTTGGCACACTCATCCGGGACATATCCATGACATCTGTCACCAAGCCTCATGTTGACATCTAGTGCACTCTAGTGCCACCAGCGTGTCAAAGTTGGAGTTGCGTTTATGCCAGTAACTTTTGAACTGTATGTCCAATCTTCAAAATTATGGTAGCAATGGATTCCCTGGCTCATGCTGAGTTCAAAACCCCCCATGGTTTCATTATTACTTCATTTGTTTGATTGCAGAATGAAAGGAACACTTTTTGTCTTCTGCACAATTTCACCAGTTTCAGAGTGGTGAAAGGCGCATTTTGGAAAAAGTCACACATTTTCTAAACTGCCATCCCTCTTCCAATTCTCACAGCTCATACACATTTTATATATCAAAACGTTCACACGACTCTTGGGATTCATAAAATCAAAAAAGCTAAGCTCTTCGATGTATATTTTTCACTCTGTGACAGTTCGAATAATGACCCCCCCCCTCCATTGAAATCAATGGAGCCACACTCTAGAAAATCTCTCTTCGCTCTAGAATCTCTAACTGTTTCTAACTCTTCACCTCTCCTACACTTCTGAAGACCGAAGGACATATTATACATGGAAATGTTCACGTGATTGTCTGGATTCTGAAGAAGTAAATAGTTGAGCTATGCTATGTATACTTTTCGCTGTGTGCCAATTTAAACAACGACGCCCCCCCCTCTCACTCTACCGAGAGGAAGCAACCCTACCAGGTGACATTAATTAAGTGCTCAGGACTCACTCTACCAAGAGGAAGCAAAAGCTGACATTATCCACTCAAATCTGCGAATTGCGTTCCTAAGATCCGTCGTGGAACAGCGGGTAGCGCATCAGTCTCGCAAGCAGCGAGTTCAGGGTTCGATTCCGGTAAATCCAAAATGCCTTCTTATAGTTATTGTAATTATGCTGCTGTGGAAGTCAATGGCAGACAACAGAATCGTTGTTGGTCGCTGCTGCCAGTTCAAAGTTGTGAAATTTGGCTCACAGACCAGGGACTCTTGTGCCTATTGTTCAGAGTAAGTAATATGTGTGACTTTCGAAATTCTCGGAACCATCCTTGACCCTTGTCAAACATGTCGCCACGTCAGTCTAGCCTTGTACTTGCACCATTATGTTTCTACCTTTTCTTATTATCATCCTTTTTTCTTTTTCTTTCTTTCTTTATTATACTCTTCTGTATATGCATTTATGCACGCCACTTTTGAACCGTAAGTCCAATTTTCAAAATCAAGGTGCTATATGATTCCTTGGCTCAAGCCGAGTTAAACAAACCCTATTACGTCTTGCATACTATATTGAATTGTCTGCCATTTTGGATTTAGTGAAAAACACTTAAAATGCTACTCCTCCTACAGATTTTCACTAATCTGCAAAACAAAATAATACCCATTATCTGGAGACCAATGTCTACAAAGGATTGATTTGAATTGTTGATATTCCAATGCGTTTGCTTGTGACAGCCAATTGAATTTGGCGACAAAGCCACCAACGGCTGAAATGCCTTGTGGACTAGGGCAATTCTCCTTTGCAAGATCAGGCATAGCACAGTGGATAGGGAGTCGGCCTTGCAAGCAGCAGGTGCAGAGTTCGAATCTCGTTCAACCACATGTCAGATTTTCCTCCAATCTGCATGAAACGTGATAGGCCTACACAATATGTAGACTAATCCTAGTCTACAAAGGTTCAATATGATTTTTTCTAATTTTCCAATGCGTTCGCTTGTGACAGCCAATTGCATTTGGCGACAATGCCGCTAAACAGGAGTTGTATCAGAAATGCTTTAATAGCATTTAATTCAGGGCCCTTGCACCCTCTGGCCTTTCCAGCTGACATTAATTAAGTGCTCAGGACTCAGGCTCAAGTGTGAAGGGGCGGAAGGGTGGTTTGCGCACTATTCAGCTAATGTATCAAAACCACATTTGGCACACTGGTTATGGATCCCCTGTCATCAAGTCACATGTTGACAGCTTGAGAATTAGATACCATTCATGTCGTTTTAATCTAATATATTTTTATACACTTGCCTTTTTATATAATAGCCTTGTTCTATTAAAGCTGTAAATGGAATGCATGCATTCTGCAATCATACACACTATCTCAAACAGAAATACCATTAAAGTTATTAAAGTCGAAATTCCTTTATAAACACAGAAATAACTGTACTTAAACATGACTGTTACAACAGCAACTATATCACACATACATCAATTATACATAGCCTACAGTATAATATCTCTACCCAAGGCCTTCTACAGAAATGCACACTTTTAAAAATGGGCCTCCATAACCTTAAATGAGTAGATGGCTGCCTCTGCTGCTTAGGGGCCTTTGCAAAAGAGGCCTTTCTATGAGGCCTGTAGTGTTGTGGGTGGGCTTTGGCAAGCCCTGCAACTGGTTGATGGAGTTTGTGGCTGGTGATGGTTGATGAGCATCAGCAATAGCAATAATAATAATAATAATAATAATAATTTATTTGTAAATACACTTTACATTGAACACATTGAACAAACAAAGTGCTACAGGACAAAACATAAAAAAGCTACAGCAGCTAATGTAAAAATAAAAAAACTATGACAAGACAGGCTACACAGGGCTAGAACTAACACAAACAATCTGACACAATCTAACAAAAATCTTTCATAAAAAAGGTGGGTTTTTAGGCCTTTTTAAAAAGCATCCAGAATCTGTGGCGCCCTCAGATGGTCAGGGATAGCATGGGAGCGGCGGAGCAGAAGGCCCGTCTCCCATTTGGAGCTTGGTCCTCGGGGGCTGGAGGAGGTTGGCCTGTCCTACTGCTGGTGAAACTGAATGAAATTCAACAAGCCCCACTACTGGTATGTGCCACACAAGATCAATGCTTCTTTATGACCGGTAAGCTCAGAAAAATTTAAAACAGACTAATTTGGTGATCAATTCAATTCAAACAACTTTATTAGTCCCACTAGGGGCAATTTATTTAGAGCAGCTTGTTGCACAAAAATCATAAAAACAAATGTTATACTAATGTTACTGTTGGCTGTGTCGTAAACACTTGGAGACAGCTGGCTGTAAGCGACAAGCAGGCAGACTGGAAAAGATGAGCTACCTGCAACAGTGGTCTCTCTAAGAACCTGTTACAGACATGTACAGGGAAGTAATAAGACAAAAGACCAATGCATCTGCACCTTCACACCAGATGAGAATAATTAAAAACAGATTTATTTGTTGATCGACTCACTGTTTTCTGGAGACGGCTAGCTGTGAACAACAGGTAGACTGGAACATGTGAGCTATGTGAGTGGTTGTGCCAGGAACCTGTTACAGACATGTATAGAAAAATAATGAGACAAAATGAATGCTTCTTCACAACAGGTAAGCTCAGAATAATTTAAAATAAATGCATTTGTTAATCAACTAATTCACTGTCACCTGGAAACAGCCACGGCTTCTAGTTCTACTTTAACTTATCAATTACCCCCATAATAGGTCTACCTGAGGACTTCTACATAAATACCCACTTTGAGAAATGAACTGCCCTCCACAACCCCAAGATAGTATAATTGCCTTTGTTGCAAAAGAGGCCTTTCCATGAGACCTGTAGTGTTGGTGTGGATAGGCTTCGGCAAACCTGGCTGATAGTCCCTATAGGAGGTGATGGCTGATGAACCTGAGAAGACAAGAAATCTTTTATTTTTTTTTAGCATTTTGAGATTGTCTCTCATTGGAAAGTGCATTATAAATATTATGATGAATATTATAGTTATTTACCAGCAGCTTACCAGCTATGAAGAACCAGAGTAGGGGGACGAATGGTAATACACTCCACAGCATTTCTCTCTCTCTTTCGTGTCTTTGAAGCTGGTTGGTTATATGACAGTTTTGCATGTCTTTACACAGTCCTTTGCATTTTTATTGAACACTGTGAGGGTCATTGCTGATTTTTCAGATGAGGTTCCATGCCTTTTTGCTGTTTCTTGCCATATCAGTTGTCTCCAGTAGGGTTTGCCATTTCTGCTGGCGGTGTTCTGATAGGGAGGTCATGAGTCTCTCACCTACTTCGATGGTGCTGTCAGCAAAGGGATCAGATTCGTAGAGCTGTTGGTATTGCTCATATAGTTTGCTGTTGCTGCTTGGAGCATCGAGGCCGGCGATGTATTGGGTGCGGCAGCCTCTTGGGATGTTCTTCCGGGCTGCCTGGTGTACTAGTTTGGTGAATATTTCGTAGTTCTTGGGGTCCGCTGGGAGGTTGCCGATCTTCCCTTCAAGGTCTTCTTGGAAACCAGGCCAGTTTGCTTTCCCAAAGTTGAATCTTCTCCGGAAAGGAACTGTGGCTGGGGTTACTGCGGCATTGACTGTAAGGCCAATGGGGCGGTGTTGGGTTTTTGGCAGTGGCTCCAGTACCAGCTTCTTGCTCAGTCCAGAGATGCTATGGCTGACAAACGCAATATCAGGGTTGTAGCCGGCTTTCCATCGCCCACAGCATTGTAAGGTCTCCTCTACATTCAGGGAAGCAGGAGCAGGGTCGACTACCTTTGTAATAGTTCATTTCAAATCTGTAAGGTAATTAGAGGAGACATGTCCTTCTACAAAAAGTGTACATGCTTTAACATACAGTAGGTGAAGCAAACCAACATAATGCATGTTTAACAAGAATAACATCAGTTATAATATATAGTATATATTATAATATAATATATAACTTATAATATATCATATATAGCATGTGTATGTTAGAAAAATAAACACTGTTAAACTATATACTCACAATGTGTTTTGTTGTAGTTCGTTTCACACAGCCAACAGTAACATTTGTATAACGAAAAAAAAACTAGATAAACCAGCAAATTCAACAGAAATGAAAAAGAATAAATAAACAGAATTGTGTAGTGTTATTCAATGAAATATGAATTAAATTAAACCTGCTACGGGGAGCCGTCCAGTCTTATGTTCCTCCCCCCCCCCCTCCTGCTTTGCGGACGGAATAGGTTAGAACAAACTTTGAACATTCACAGTAGGTATACTTTACTATTTAATGGTGAATATCTTTAATTGTGAGAGATATTAACAAAGTGATATAAGTACCGTGCTATGAAAACTATAATGCTGTAAGTCTGCGCAACAATAACATTGACAAGATTACATTGTGCAATATAGGGCACTCAGAATATAATAGGTATACTTTAATATTCAATGGTGATTATAAAAAATATTACACAAATGAAATAAGTATCGCTTCATGAAAACTGTAGTATGTCTGAACAACTTCAACAATAACATCGTCTGTGCCTTTAATGTACACATGGTCTATGAGAGTACCTTTTTCAGTTGTAGCTGTTTGTACATGTTGAGTATATCCATGGTGTTCCATTACCTGTAAAATTGTACATGATCCAAAGACATCTTCATTAAAGTCTCCCATTATGATTTTCTTCCCTGGATGCTTCTCAAGTTCACAGATTACCTTTAAGAGTTGTTGCCGAAACATGTCAATTTTATAAGAACTAGGCCTGTACAAAACAGCAGCAGTCAAATTTACATGAGGTATTGCAAAATACAACCATTCCAAATTGGATCTTTCTGGAATCACGGTGTTCATGTCAATGTTGTCTGAATAATACAAACCAACTCCACCTCTTTCTTGATGTTTCAATTCTGCAAAAAGTGGCTGAGTGTCGTCATAACAGTTTGCCCTTGGGTTGTGGTTGAAGCAAAATCCTGGAAGTTGTGGTACTTCTTCAGTGTCTACGTTGAGCCATGTCTCTGTTAAGCAAATACAATCAGCTTGCATTAGGGTTTTATGGGCATGAATGTCTTGAATGTGGGCTTTTAGACTTTGTACATTGTGAAGTGCTAGTGTGCAGGTATGGTTAACATTAGAGAAAACAGACTTTTCAAATGAAAACCGAGGCAAGTTTTTCAGGGCCAAGTCTATTTTGTTATTGCAATATATGGTTGACTCTTTGAAGTCTTCAATTATCAATCCAGTGAGAGTTTTCACACGACTCAAAGCAACAACGTATGCTTGCCCTGCAGTAAAGATCTTCTTGAGTGATACAACAGCTTTTTCAACAGTAAGACCTTGAACCTTGTGTACTGTGCATGCCCATGCAAGTCTCAGTGGAAATTGACGGCGTACTCCACCAGCATATGTGACTTGATCCTCTTCCACTTTGATTAGAGTTAAATGTTCAGAAAACCTCTGATGTGTTTTTGATCTCTGAATCTTGCCAACATTTGGGTTATCAAACTCCACATGAATAGCTGTAGGGAAACCATCCTGTTGTTGACCTTTACTGATGTGCACAACTCTACCAAACGCTCCATTGACAAGGCCATCAGACACATCAATGTTTTTCTTCAACATCACTCTTGCTCCAATACCCAAAGAAACACAATTTGATAAACATGAATTAAACACTTTGCTGTGAAAACCAACCATCTGTTCCATTCTTCCAGTTTTGGGATTTCTGATAAAATCTTGAGCATGTATACTGATTGCGTCTGGGCAGGTCTTTTGCAGCCTCTTAATGTTATAGTCATCAACTTCTCCATTAGTAGCAAATATGTGGATGTGGTCAGGTTCTTCACCAGTTTCACACCGTTTCAACATCAGAAGATCATTGGCGCTTAGGGGTTCTTTCTTTTTACGAACTCTCAGTCGGTTCAGCATCTCAGCAAATGTTGCATCTTGTTGTCTAACAACTTTAGTTAGTTCAACAACTTCAAAGTTGCTTTCCCACAGATTGACTCCTTTGTTATCGGCAAAAAGAGGAGTACCTTTTACAGCTGGTAACTGATAGAAATCGCCCACAGCAACAATGCAAACTTTTCCAAAGGGGGAATAATCACCAGTCTGCTTGATCTGACGTAGTCTACCATGAATGTAGGCCAGAAGGCGGTGGTCAACCATGGACACTTCATCAATGATGAGAATTTACAAACTGCTCATTTTAGTCCGTAAAGAATTAACCTTCTCATCACCTAGAGGTTGATATGGCAATCTGATATTAGCACCAATGGAGAATGTGTTGTGAATTGTTGCAGCACCAAAGTTAAATGCAGCCACACCTGTAGACGCTGTTAAGAGTACAGTGACATCATCAGGGTTTTCAGCAAGCGGAGATAACAGTCGGGAGGCTTCATAATGTATTGCTTTGATCAAATGGCTTTTCCCTGTACCAGCACCACCAGTAACAAATAGGCGAAATGGTTCTGGATTTTGTCCAAGCTGCTTCTGCAAACACCACTTACGGACACTATAGAATATTGCCGACTGCTCTTCATTTAATGAGCGCAGTAAATGCAGTGCATCCTGTCTGGGCATTGACACATGATTTGTTTCAAGAGTGCATGCGGTTTCTGGATTTGCAGTAAGGTCTGGAATAAGTTGCTCATGATCATCCTCATCAGGCATAACTTTGTCTTTCATCAGTTCCAAACAATGAAGACGTTCTCTTTCTGTTTCAGGACATATTTGAGCCCAGGCATCTTCTAAATCAATGTCCTGTTCAAGCAATTCTTTAGCTTTGTCTATTTCGTCACTTTCTCTTTCAAAAAGAGATTTATTAACATCAACAATTGACTTCACTGTTTGGAGATCATTGACACATTTCACTGCGCCATTCTCATAGAAATGCTCAAATGTATCAAAGTGGGCTGGCTTGAGCTGATGGTCATCATAATATGGCAAAAACAGTTGTAGCAAGGAATGAAAGTACTGCTCTGGGTTTCTTGTTGGAGAAAATCTGGGATACCTTACAACAGCAGGTTCAGTTCGAGTCCTTTTTTGGATAAAACCACAGTCGTTGTCTAGTTTTATGACACATTCTGAAGACTCTTTCTTTGGTGACACCTGTGACCTTGAGAGTACTCTGTATTCAGAACAAAAACTGGCAAGGCATAGAATTTCGAATTGCTCCGTCTTGGGTCTGTTCTTCTCTCGACCACATTGGTCATCCACAAACTGCTGTCATCATGAGACCTTTTATGTTCAGCTTTACCTTGGAGTAGGTGCAAAGGCAAACTCATTCTTACAGGGTTTTCTCCAATGGGAATAAACTGTACTTGACGAGAGCATTCCTTCAAGTGCATGTGTGTTAACCGATACACTGCTTCTTGAGCTGAAACTTCTCTGTTGTGCAGGTATATGCTTCCAAGCTTTTTAAATGCTCCTTTTGCATCAAGGTTCCCATTCATGGCCTCATTCTGTGCACGTTGCAACAACAATCCCATTTCTTGTTCAGCTTTTGTGATATATGTCAGTATATAAACCACTACTGAAAAAGCATCCGTCACATATTGGATATCCATATTGCCTTGCCATGCATGCAGTAAGTCTCTGTTATACTGATTTACCCAAATGTCTTTTGGATTTCGTTTAAGGACAACGCTTTTCTTTTTGGAACATGTATTATATGCTCTTTCAAACAATCCTTAATCTATCCCAAGAGATTCAAAAAATGCCTCAGTCGAATCAAAATTCATGTCAGGGATCTTCAATGCACTTTTGACTTTCTTCATAATTGCACTTGCATTTTTAGTTTTGTCTTTGCCATTCAAGTCATCCGAGTTGCCTCCTCTTGTGATAAAAGTACGGCTCGATGGTGGTCGTGGGAAATTAAATCGACAGACTGTTTTTCTTACGGCATGTTTTGGAATGTCTTGTACTGTGCTTTTGCACGCTGTTCACAGTCTCATAAAGCTCTGCGTCAGTTTGAGGTGGATTCTCACAAGTAATGTATGTGTCTATGAAATGTGTTACTTCGGCATCCTCTTCTTTATCAATCTTAGGAGCGTTTTCAATCCAAAAAAGACAGTGTACATGAGGAGATCCGCGCTGTTGAAATTCAATCCGATAAAAGTAATCCTTGACCTTCCCTATGGGCTGAGCTTGAGACATGATTACATTACGCAAAAAAGAATGCCATCTGTGATCAAACATTCTTGCTGCCGTGACAGGATTACGGCGTAGTGAGGCATTTTTCAGACCAATCAAGGTTATCCACATCAATTTGTTGTCCTTCTAGTCTTGCCATAGTGTTCAGCATTTCAGGCCATCTCAAGTCAGCAGAGCTAAAAGATGCAAAGAAAGTGGGTATGGACAGTTGTCGTATCATGGCAAACAAATCTTTCTGTGCTGACATCCAGTATGGAGGTGTCCCACGAATTCCTCATAAAAACTTGTATTCTTCATTAGTGTGTAATATTTTACGAAGAGACTGAGTTTAACAACATGTCTGGTGTTATTTCTTTCAAAGAACTATTGCCACCACCTTTGCGTAATGCAATGGAAACACTACACACAACTTGATACACCTCTGAAATGTATTGTGCATAAAATATAAAGTCTGTGTTTCGTGCAAAACGACCATCTGCATTGAGTAGGCGTGTATTCAGGTATCGTGCCAGAGTTATTTTTTACCTCTCTCTTATCATGGAAGGTAGGTCCGCCAGTTGGATACAAAACAGGGAAAGATTTTGCTTCATTGGTTATATCTGACAGCAACCTAACTGGACTGTTGCCTTCACCAGGTGCCACATTGACTATGTCTTGAAAATTCTGATCAATTATCTCAGAACCCAGATCAACTGGTTGTAATGACCTATCTGACAAAAGCCCATTCTGATCTTTAATATATGTTAAATCTTCCTCTACTTCATCTTCACGGCTGTTTTCATCATCACTCTTTTCAATTGTTTCTTGACACTGTTTCATGTTTTATATTTTCCTCATCATGATCAATTCCATCCAGAGAGTTTACCCAATCTTCATTAAACAAGACATCGTCATACCACTTATTGTTTTTCATCAAATACTTCAGTGCATTTCTGACTCGATCAGTATGGACAAACTTATACTCGTAGTGACCTTTAAAAGTCAATTTCCGTTTAAGTTTTACTCTTATCATTTTATCATCACATTCATTTCTTGGAAGAATATTTGTTACATCTGTAGTATTAATTGGAACAGACACACATGGTCCGTGGCAAGCATTCTGACGTCCTCGAGGCAAACACAACAATTTCATGAAGGGAATATGACGTGCAATAAGATGTTGTTCCAAAGAGTTAAGACATTTAAGTTTGGCGGGGATTTCTTCCAAATGCATGTTATTGGTAACACTCTCTTCTGGTAGTTTTCCACAAAGTATTTTTCGATGGCATGTATAACAAATCCATAATTTGTTTGATGGACTAGTAGAGAAATAGCATTCATGTTCGCATTCAGCAGTATGTAAATATTGCAATGTTATACATCTGTTAGCAACTGCAGCAATTTGCTCTCCTCTGATTTCATAGCAATGTCTTTTACACTCAACCACCTGTTTCCTGAAGAGTAAACGGTGACAGACAGAGCACACATATTCTGGACCACGGCTGACTTCTTGACGAAAATTAGCAATAGTACAATCTATGTCTTCCTGTCTCTTTTGCGACTTAAAATAATTCTCACGACTTCTTTGGATTTTATTTAGACGAACATCATTATTTTCATGGTACTTCTTCATGCTGTAGTCACGCATGTCCCTCTGGAACTTTGGATCAGTCTTGTATTTAATTCTAACACGTTCGCGCATACGTTCGCGCATGTCCCTCTGGAACTTTGGATCAGTCTTGTATTTAATTCTAACACGTTCGCGCATACGTTCACGCATGTATCTCTGGAACTTTGGATCAGTCTTGTATTTACTTCGAATACGTTCACGCATGTATCTCTGGAACTTTGGATCAGTCTTGTATTTACTTTGAATACGTTCACGCTTACATTCTTGAAAATCTGTGTCTTTGTGATATATATCTTTAAGATCTTTAAGTTTCTTTTCTCTGTAATCGCTCTTATTCTGGTACCGTTGGCGTTCTCTCTTAGCTTTTACATTGTCTGGTTCATCATTAAGCTTCCTTTTCCGTAATGACCTCAAGTTATCACCCTTATCATGACATGTTCCTGCACAAGCATTTCCTGCATCTCCCTGTTTAACACATGTAACAACTTCATAGTGATTGCCAGTGTGGTTTAAATAAATACAATTCTCTGTGAGCAAATCTGTAGTAGGCATATGTGCATTCCATCTATCATTAAAAGTCATGATGGTTGTTTTTAATAAGTCAGCTGCAGCAAAAATGTCTATTTCGGTTGCCCATGAGCCACTGTAATATATTCTTGATTTGGTCATGTAGTCCTGCACAGATGTGTACTCATCTCTCAAATATGTTTCAAATTTGGAACTGTTGTCTCGAAGGTGTCGCACAATAGCCCGTCTAATTTTAAGATGCTTCTCTTCGTTTTGGCATATGCTAAAGGACAAACTACGGTAGAAACAGTTTCCATCTGGCTTTATGCTCTTCATCTTACAGGGAGACCCGATGCTATAAACATTTGCAGGTGCAATAACATCAATGTTTGCATTAGGCAGTTCTAAACATGTGCACAGAGCCACCTGATCCTGACCTGTTAATGGTTTAAAAGGTCGCTCATGAATTCTTATATCATTAATAATGACACTGTCCGAATCTGATCCCTTACTTCCGTTATGGGTTATTTCTATAGGTTCTGTTATGAATTGTTTGTCTCTCTTTCTTTTTGAAAACTCTGTTGCCTTATCACTGTCGTCTCTCACTTGTTTGTTATAATGGAATGAACGACTCTGGTGAAGCTTCTCTGGTTTAAGCTCAGAACGATTAAGGGGCTTGTGGTTTCTAGGAAAATCATTAGACGCTTTAGGTTCAATATAGTGTCGGCTTTGTGTTTTCCTTGGTGTACTGTGTTTTGTGTTTACATCCCTGCCAATCGTATATACTTCAGAAAAATCTGAATTGTGTTTCGCAGCACCAATACCAAAGTCAGCATCACATACCTTGGCCTTACGTTTTAAAACGTCACTGTAGAGTACTTTACTGCTTGCTTTAGATTCAGTGTTATTCTCCATTTCCGCCTGAGTACAATGTGATTTTCTGCCGTTTTCAGAAGTTGTTACAATTGTAGTGGACTCGCTGAAAGTATTTCCAACTGCCTGCTGTCCGTACACTTTAGGCTTACCTTTGACAACATTGCTGTAAAGTGGGTTGCTGATCGTTGTAGTCGGTGTGCTTACCATGTAACTGGAAGATGGACCAGATGTTGTACGCACCTCAGCACTGGCATCAGTTATGGTCACTTCAACTCCAGTTATCTCAAACTGTGGTGTTCTTACCCCAAATGACTGTGCCAAGTCCAAAACGTAGCTATAAAGAGATGTAGCAGAGCTAAAATAAGCAACACAACTTGCCTTCTGTAGTTTCTGATTAACATTTCTATTAGCATGTGAATCAATGACCGCAAACCATGATCCTGCTTTCACAATAGCACATGTATTAGCACAAATGGTTAAGAGGCATGCGTCATTACTCAGCAGTGTCCGTTGTAATGCTACATCAAATGGCATGGCAACATCACGTACCGCATCATCATAATCATCAACTAGAACAAATCCAGCGAAAGAATCAGCAAAGTTAATTGAGAAAACAGAATTCCATAATATGTGTTGCCTTGGTAATTCAGAGACAGCAATGTAACCCCTTTCTTGAACATGATCGCTTATCTTACCTTCAGCTCTCATTGACTTATACAGATCAGTCCCTTTCACAAGAACATCATCCAAATCTTGAGTCTCCCAAGTCAGCACACTGTTCATCTTGCACTTCAAAATTGCAGTCAGACTGATTGCACCACACTGCTTGTTACGTACATCTTGAAACTGTGGATGACCTTGGTGAAAAGATCCCAATAACACAGACCTCTCTGGAAAATCAACAGATTGAGTTAAAGAGAATGAATCATCAGTAACAACAGGATGTTCTTTTACCACGGTTAGTGTTTCAGTCTGGTAGTGCTTTGGATTCACAAGTTTCACAGGTTTCTTACAGGGGGTCGTACAGAGGGTCGTACAGAGGGTCGTACAGGTGTTCTTACTGAGGGTTGCTGTTTCACTCTGTGAGTGCGTTGTTGTTTCACTCTGTGAGTGCGTTGGTGTTTCACTCTGTGAGTGCGTTGGTGTTTCACTCTGTGAGTGCGTTGGTGTGTTTCACTCTGTGAGTGCTTTGTTTCTAAGTTTTTTTTATGAGGAGTCAGAAAATCCTCAGCCGAGGCACGTGTCTCCACGTGTCTCTTAATGGCAGCTCGTGACTTTTTGCTTCTTTTTGGCATCTGGAAAGAAAACAAACAGTATGCATGAGTGTTCCCCATAGTCTAGGACCTGGCTCAGATATGTATGCCCTTGCCCTATGTATGCCATTTGGGAGAGAATATCTCAACTGTTTTATTATTACCATTTTACAGTAGCAGGCTCTTTTAATTTGTGCATTAATTGTCTAAAATATTTAGCATTGTACATTTATGCAGTTTAAAATTCAACATTAATAAAGCTAGATTTAAAGCTGACATGAGGAGTATTATGTTCTTGGTTATAAAACAGTGGCATGTTTATGCTGTTTCCTTATGCAAGTGTGATGGATATTTACACATTTAACATTTGGAAACCTACATTCAAAGTGGCATTTGACCATCCTACACAATCTTAACTCATTCTTAACCCTCTTAGCGCCAAAGTCGCATTTCTGCGACAAGCTGCGTTACTGATTAAAATAGTGATTTTATGATATTTACACGCTGAAACCTCGGTTTTCCCGCCACCACTAGATGGCAGACATGTATAGCTTTGCTCTCGATTCAGTATGACACCATCTTCCAATGAAATATAGTTGAGAAAATCTCATTACGAGTTCCCTCTTTTATACACGGGGCGCGCCAGCGCTCCTAAATACCATATGTTCTTTAGGACGGCATATTTCTGAAATAGTTTGACCTAGAGACAAGCGGTTTTTTACCTGTAAAAGTAGACAAATTGCGCTGTCTGGCAAGCTTCGGTTTATCCATTTGTGTAGCCGACTTCCGTATTTAGGTCCAACCACAAAGTTGTAAACAATGGGGATAGGTTGCTTTGCCTGGTGCAGTAGCCTACTTTGTCTATCCCTGTGGATGGGGATCTACAACTACTCGAAAATACCAGGATGGAGAGTTCGATTGCAAGATAGCCTACCATCTAAAGTTGAGATTTTGCGTCGTGTTTGTACAAATAAGACATCCCACTTACAACAAAATAATCTCGACAAATCTAGCGACTTTTCCTGGTCATTTGGGAATGATTGAGATGACAAAGCCCTGCGCATTCCGTGGTTCACGTTACAACCGATTTCCCCAGAGCTGAGGGTAAGTCTCTCTCACTCTCCATGACACTCGGCCAGTCTGACTATAGCGTCATGTTTCCAGCTCAGACACCGCGGCCGCTCGGAGGAAGAGCAGCCTGCAAATGAATCGCGCGCGCACAATTTATGACCAATCACAACAATGATTTTGTACAGTTACAGTAAGCACAGTATATTTATAGATATGTTTTTGTCCTCTCTCACGTTTACTATAAATACACACGATGACTGTTCATTCAGTTGTGGGTTGAGCGGAGCAGAGTTATTGAGAGAGCGAGTCAGCAGAATTGAGTAGATTATTGCGTTGGAAAAACGCCAAATGGCTGCCATAAGGTTATATTGTGAGCAAGTTTTGGATGATATTTGTCCATGGGGCTGGTAGAGAAATCAGAGATTGAGGATTACTGGGCACAGTTTTGGCCAACTTTTACACCTGGATTTGGCAAAGTGATCTAGGAACAGATTTGAAATCATCCTGTCATTTCTGCATTTTGTAAACAATGATGAGTAGGCCTATGTTGAGAGGGGACAGCAGGGCCAGTGTGTGGCTCTGTGTGCTGTGCCTTGCAATGAGAGGTACCACACTCTGAAAAACTAAACAGTGTCACCTGGATAGATAGGTACACTGGATAGATAGGTACACAGGCCTCTGCGGCTAAGAGACGCCTTCTGTTTACATGAGTGATGCTACTATGTGGCATAGTAATTAGTTTGTTTACTACTGTTGGCTTACCATTTTCTGTTTCCCTGTTCATTTGATGTTTGGATAACATAACAAATGGACAGAGGTGGGGAAATTTGTTGAAATAAGTTCAAATTGATTCAAAATATCCCATATTTCCTTGAAAAATGGCATAATTCAAGTTGGCCGCCACCCTATGACATCATAATATGCAAATTAGTTGGATAAATTTAGACCCAACATAAACTTTGGATCATTCTCAACATTTGTCTAATTTACAGTGAGTCTCTATCTCTAACCACTTTAAAGCCACACTCTTTTGAAATTTCGATGTCAAAATATTGTTTAAAAAGAAAAAAAACCTGGCGCCAAGAGGGTTAATCATGCTGCATGAATACCACCAACCAAACTCTGATACAGTGCAACTTAAGCATAATATAGGACATTTTGGTTAAATTGTTGCATGGACCTCAATATTTTACTACAATATTTGAAATTAATCAAAGATGCCTTCCCACACACTTTCCTTTGTATGCTAGCATAGCTGCCATGCGGCCACAAACAACTAGAGAAATAGGCAGCGTGCAAATTACTGGGGGGGATTTCCCCACCTCTGGTTTTGATATCCCCTCCTCTGATAATTCATTTTTATCGCCGGTGGGGATACGTTTTTATCCCTGCTTCTGGTCAGACTAAATATAGCTACAATTCCTGTGCCCGAAAATAGATGGCGCAATTTAGAAAAACTACACTAGCTATTTCAAAAATATGATTTACAACAGCTAGTTAAACCAGGGCAAGTAATGGCAACTGTCAATCAAGCGCCTACTCTAACAAGAATTAGTCATATTTTGCTGCAAGGATTTTGGGGGATGCCCAAAACGCCAGAGGTCCGTCACCAAAGCAGACTCTTCTGCTAGTGGTAAACATCGGTAAGTGACAGGATGAATATTTTATTATAATACAATTATTGTTGTGGGTGATAAGCGGTCAATCGTAGGCATGTAGGCTATTGCTTTTGTTTTGCTATTCTCATCCTCGATATGGCCAAGTCAGCGCAGCACATTGTCGCGGCCATCAATCTCTTTTTCACGAGACCAATACCAATTTATATTTTATCTTGTGTTCCAGGATGAACAATAACAGCTTATGCAAGTGTGATGGATATTTACACATTTAACATTTGCATAACCTACATTCAGGTTTTATATATTAGTCTATATGATCAAGGTAGCCACTGGAGAAACAAACATACCTCGTCTTCTCTCCGTTTTCTAGATGTGAGGGCAGGTGCTGGTCTTATTTATTGAGGACAGGTGTGCCAATTAAAACGATGACACCCCCTCTCACTCAACCGAGAGGAAGCAACCCTACCAGGTGACATTAATTTAGTACTCAAGACTCACTCTACCAAGTGGAAGCAAAAGCTGACATTATCCACTCAAATCTGCGAAGCGCGTTTGCAAGATCCGTCGTGGCATAGCGGGTAGCGCGTCAGTCTCGCAAGCAGCGAGTTCAGGGTTCGATTCCCGTTCATCCAAAGTGCATTTTTATAATTATTGTAATTATGCTGCTGTGGAAGTCAATGGCAGACAACAGAATCATTGTCGGTCGCTCCTGCCAGTTAAAAGTTGTGAAATTTGGCTCACAGACCAGGGACTCGTGTGCCTATTGTTCAGAGTAATTAATATGTGTGTATTACAAATGTTTGCCATGTGGGGGAGGCATCTTACAGTACAGTACATCATATTCATGGGTTTTGTTGTAGAGACGATTATCCAGACAAGCACATACAGTAGAGACAATCACATAGACAAGCTCATACAGTAAAGACAATCACATAGACAATTGCATACAGTAGAGAAAATCAGACGGAAGCACATACAGTAGACAATCACAGACATACAGTACAGCAGAGAACATAACATACAATAGACACAATTACATAGACACAAGCACATACAGTACAGACAATCACATATAGTACAATAATGCGCTCCTCTTGTGTAAAATGCAGCAGACGGAACTTGGTTGCGTATTGTTTGCCATGTTCATGGCCGTGTACAAATAGTCAAAGTGGGTAAAGGAAATGCAGGGATTGGGTGTAGACTTCTGTGGAGTAGGGGAAGGTTTTGAAGATTCAATGGAGTCTAGTTTGTCTGAATGGGAAGGTACAAGTGAAGAAGTGAAGAACACTGGCCAGACTCCTGTTTACCTTCATTGCTATCAGAAGGTAGGCCGTCTTTCGCTGGTGCAGCAAGAAATTCCACTCTAGGCTCCCATTTTGTAGTGTTCACTGACAACAACATTCTCGCAAACTTACAGGAGGTGAACCTGAGAAGCTTGGAGCAACAGTGGGCAGCCAGACTCTACAACTACCACTTCAACATCAAGTTCCAGCCTGACAAAACCAAAGTTAATGCTGATGCCCTATCTCGTGTACCTGTGGATGGAGGAGAGGATGGTGAAGAGGAGGAGATCCTGGCCCTGAAGACTTTTCTCACCGGGGTGGAAAACCCATGCCCAGAAATGCTTAACTCTCCTGTCCAAGTTGACCTAGAAGAAGTGCAGCTGGGCCGAACCCCCTGGAGAATGGAAGGACGCCCAGCAAAAAGATGACATGATTCGCCACATGCTGTTATCCTTGCAGACAGGGAAACCGCCCAGTGCAACAGAAAGGATCGCCCTGCCACGTGACACTCGGCAGATCCTCAAGGAGAGATAGAGGCTGACTCTGAGGGAGGGAGTCTTGCATCAGTGTGTGAGGGACCCCAACACCGCAAACTCCATCTTTCAGCTGGTCCTCCCTACAGCCTTGAAAGAGAAGGTGTGGCAGAATTTCCACGAACGGGCTGGCCACACGGGTGTGGGAAAGACTTTAGCTCTCATCCGCTGCCCACGAGTGTTGAGTATTAGACCAGCCTACTTTTCTTGTTTTATTGAGCTGAATGATTTTCATAGTTTGCAGTGGTTGAAGTTTGCAGGGGTTATAACGTTTGCTGTGTTTACCAAGTCTGCAGTGTAGTTGCAGTCCGACAAACATATCTCTAAAGCCTTCAAAACATCAGTCGTATTTGCTTCATCTTTTGCGTGGTCAGCTTGGTGTAAAAGGATTTTTATCCTTATTTTAGTTAGATTGTCAAAGAACACGCTGAGTGGTCGATCAAGCTGGTTTTAAATAAAGACAGTAGTTTTATTCTTAATACGATTCTGCAGAAGCGGACCCTCGCACCGGAAGTGATTCCAGGCAAGAGTGCCGAACGTGAATAGGGTTCGTTGGTTTATACAGGAGAAGAGGAAGTGACAGTTTCAGGGGGAAGACAGGGAAGTGATGTCACACAGGGAGGGATTTGTAGTTCTGACAGACTGATTTGTCTGTCTTGGCCCCCACAACGCTGCTTGCAGCTTTAATTATATTTATGATCATATACAACGGCCGATATCAAGGTTCCGTCAAGCGGTGCACTCTCGAGATACAGCCCATCGCCGCTAACACACTCAATGGCTGGACAGACATTGGATAGACAAAATCCCTCAAAAACAACATGAACTCAAAGACACAAAACTCACCGAAGGGTTACTGCTGTCCGTTGATGTTCTGTCAAAGAAATCGCCACTAAGTCTGCTTCTGATAGGGTTTTAATAGTCATAGTTAATCCATTGATTTGTATTGACAACAAAGCCAGAGATGTTTAGATTCATCCGCCTCCCATATTTGTTTTGATCTTCTTCTTCTTCTTCGTATAGGTTAGTTTGTTTCTCCTCTCCCCCCCAGGCTCGGGGCCGAGGGGCTATCCTTTTACCACCCCGAGCCTGGGTGAGGGGTCACCCAGGCTATATATCTGGGCACATCTCCAGGATGTTATGGTTCGGGCCGGGTCAGTCCCGGCTCACCCCCTGCTCCCTGTCTGGACCCCCGTTTCTGCCCCGGACCCCCGATTCGCCCCGGACCCCCGATTCGCCCCGGACCCCTGGTCCACTCTGCTTGCTCCTGGTCCAGACCCTCGCCCCTGCCCCGGACCCCCGATTCGCCCCGGACCCCCGATTCGCCCCGGACCCCTGGTTCGCCCCGGACCCCTGGTCCACTCTGCTTGCTCCTGGTCCAGACCCTCGCCCCTGCCCCGGACCCCTGGTTCGCCCTGCTCATCCCCTGATCCTGGCCTGGATTCCTGACCCTGAGCTCCTGTGCCCCATGGACCTTCCTGGACCCTGAGCACCTCTCCCAGTGACTGCCCCTGCACTACCCCCAGAGACTATTGTACACTTTGTCACTTGGTTTTGTTCTACCTCCGTGTGTTTGGTCTTGTGTTCGTTGTCTTGTCTTCCATGTTGGTTTGTGTCCTCCCAGCCCCAGCTCTAGACACCTGTCCCCTCACTAGTCTCACGTCACTCAGGTCCCTCCTCTCCTGGCCCTTTAGTTCCCCCCTCTGCTTCTGCCCGGTCCCTTTCCCTGTCCCAGCCTCGTTCCCCGTTCCCTTCCATTGTGTCCTTGTTCCTGTGTCCTTGTGTTGGTGTCTTGTTGGAATCCCTCCATGTCCTTGTCTGGGTGATTGTCTGCACCTGTGTCTCGTTATGTCTTGTTGCACACCTGTACATTGTTCCTTGATTGTTCTCCCTGAGTATATATGCCCTCCTGTTTCCTTTGTTCTCTGTCGGTTCATTGTCAATGTTAGTGCGTGTTTCCCCTGCGTTTCCTCCCGGTATTATTTGGAAATTAAAACCCATACTTTGAACCTGAGCTGCTTGCCTGCTGTCTGCTTTTGGGTCCTGCCTCAACCCCTAACACAGGAGCCATGTCACCATTTCGTCATCCACAACCGTCAGGCCACATATTCCGTTGGGTGCCTGATAGTCCGCAGACCAGTCCCGGATGACGTGGTCTGCGGTTTGTTCCTCGGCACCACACTTGCATGCCGCACAGGATGCCGAGCCCCATCTGTGCAGTGATGAGCAAAAGTGTCCGACGCCAGTCCAGAGACGATTAAGCCTCACCCACGCTGGTCTGGGTAAATCCATCCCGGCAGGGGAAGGACCGGCGGGTGGGATCAAATCACGGAGTCTGGAGGTGTTTGCCTCCCACTCTGCACGCCAGGTGTGGTCCGCCCATCCTGCCTCACTGATGTTAAGATCTCTGCATTGCTGCAGGAGATCCCGTGCGGCTGGCACAAAAGGCTGTCTCGACTTGAGACGCCGGGGAGGCTCAGCTGTTGCAGTGAGCCTGATGGGAGCAGGTGGTTAGGCTCCACGGCCCGGCAGGCGAGACGTGCTGTGGTTCCTGTGCGGTGGAGGCCAGCGGGCTGGATGCCTGCAAGGATGGGAAGGTTGTCCACAGGAGTGGGACGCAGGCATCCTGTCAAGATGTGCAAGGCTTCGTTGATAGGCGGATCGATGAGGCAAGTGTGAGCACTGCAACACCACACCGGTGTGCAATATTCACTGGTCGAGTAGACCAGGGCTAGGGCTGCCGTACGCAGTTTTTGCACCGGCCTGATCGGACCAATCGCCTCATCAACGCCACACGAGCTGTTAACTTCTTGCACAGTGACTAGAGGTGTCCGCAGAGTGTGAGCGACCTGTCCAATGTCACACCGAGATAGGTTGGTTCGGCGCAGCATGGCAGGAGTGTTCCATCGATGTGCCCTCGGAGCTCACGTTTGGCTTCCTTGTTGTTAAGGTGGAAGGCTGCTGACACCATCTTTGCCTCGCTGAGCTTTATTCTCCATTTCCGGAGGTATGCCGCTAGTGTCTGCATGTCCTGGCTCAAGGTCTCCTCCACGGCCTGCCAGTCTCCAGCTGAGTACACCAGTGTGAGGTCGTCTGCGTAGGCGTACTTCCTGGAGACTGTGTTCGGCAGGTCGAAGGTGTAGATGTTATAAAGGAGGGGGGTCAGGACAGATCCCTGGGGGACACCGTTTTTAAGGCGTCACAACCTGGTTCGCTGTCCGCTACCGGTGGTGAGGGTGAAGCTGCAGTTCCGGACAAGCTCCATGATCATATTGACTATGTGCCTGTCCAGCAGCAGGCGGAGTAGTTTGCAGGTGAGGCCGCGGTGCCATACGGTGTCGTAGGCAGCCATCAGGTCTATAAAGACGGCTCTGGCCTTTGTTTTGATCAACAAACACTTCTACCTAACGGTATCAATGAAATACCAGCTGGTTGTTGCCGTTGTTGTTGTTGTTGTTGTTGTGTAGAATGTGACCCGGAAGCAGCTCCTCTTCTTCTATGATAGCTTCCAAATTCCGTCAAGACCTCCCAAAGTTCAAGCGGAAGTTTTCAAATGTATGTACTGCGAGTGAAAATAGTTCTGTGCTAAATGATCAATAACACCCCATCGGAAGCAGACTTGAGTTTCCTGTCTTTGAAAACAAGAGTTTATGGTGTTTTTGAGGATGTTGTTTATGCACCTATGGATCCATTGAGTGTGTTAGCAGCGACGGGCTATATCTCGAGAGTGCACAGATTGACAAAACTTTGATATCGGCCGTTGTATATTATTGTAAATAACCTAATAACATGGCTTATAATGCTAAATTCCGAACCTGTCCTTTAAGCGATGGAAACACTCAAAACCTTCCAGTCCTGTCATAAGCTGCTCCTCTATCCGTTATCTGAATAACCCCATTTCATCATTCTTCAAACATACACCGACTTGTCAGATACCATCATTTAGTTTATTAAGTACTGTACGTAGACATCAAAATAACTAATTATAAGTAATGAAACCGTGGGTCTCACAGCCCTTCTGTTCTCATTATGCCTGGACACAAAAGATGGAGGCGGAGTCACACAGTTCCTTATGAAAGAGATCACAAACACGCGTGGAGTAATTATTCCAGGCCCGTCTCATATTTCACTCAAACGTCTGGGTCATTAGCTATGCATCTCTGAGCACTGTCTCCATGGATTCAATCACCGGACGGATGTTGGTTTCCATGACGATCCACCACCTGTTGCTTGGCGCAGCTCCTGTCGGCTGGAGAAATGGTGGCGTGGGAACGAGGCCCGTAGCAACGGGACCTACTTTCCTCCGAAGAAGGTGTGGGTGATCGACATGTGATTGTGTTATGTATGAGAGGCCGGCCTTTAAACTGTCCCATTGGCCCTTCAGAGCTGTCAGAAATATCCATATAATCTCATATAGGACTGTAATAATATCAGACACTATAGTACTGTAATACTGTAATACCAGTCCTATAATCAGACACTATAGGACTGTAATAACCTGATATCAGACACTATAGGACTGTAATAACCTGATATCATACCCTATAGGACTGTAATAACCTGATATCATCTCATATAGGACTGTAATAACCTGATATCAGACACTATAGGACTGTAATAACCTGATATCATCTCATATAGGACTGTAATAACCTGATATCAGACACTATAGGACTGTAATAACCTGATATCATCTCATATAGGACTGTAATAACCTGATATCAGACACTATAGGACTGTAATAACCTGATATCATCTCATATAGGACTGTAATAACCTGATATCAGACACTATAGGACTGTAATAACCTGATATCATCTCATATAGGACTGTAATAACCTGATATCAGACACTATAGGACTGTAATAACCTGATATCAGACAGAATGTTAACTTATTACACTCTGTTGAGATCTTCAGTCTGACATTGCTTCCACTCTAACCGGTTTCCTGTTAGGGTTTGAGGAAGGTGGATGTAGGACCCAAAAGCAGACGGCAGGTAGGCAGCGCAGGTTCAAAAAATAAAGTTTTAATCCCAAAAAGGCAAAAATAAACAGGAACACTGGGAAGAAACATTGACAATGAACCGACAGAGAACAAAGGAAACAGGAGGGCTTATATGGTGCGTTAAGTAGCTGAGCGCTCAGTCAGCGATCAGTGATCAGAATTCACTTAACGGGTTGTTCAGTTACGCTCAGACTGATCTGCTCAGAGCACAAGTGAGCAGTTTTGAATTTTGATCTGTTTGAGCCAAATACCACGTCATAATCATCATCACCTGAGCAAAAAAAACACAAGGGGCACGTTTTGGCTTGGGAATCGTTGGGACGCTGCTCGCTAATCACACATGATTGACAACAGGTGAAAAGTTCTCGTCTCCTAGCAACTCAGCTCTCAGTTAAAGCAGATCGTTAAGTGGTTTTAAAAACCGCTCAGCGCTCAAAGTGAGCATTCTAAGAGTGAGCAATCAGCTACTTAACGCACCCATATACTCAGGGATGACAATCAAGGAACAACGTACAGGTGTGTAACAAGACGAGACAGGTGCAGACAATCACCCAGACAAGGACATGGAGGGATTCCAACAAGACACCAACACAAGGACAGAGGGAACTAGGACACAAGAGAAGGGAACAGGGAACAAGGCTGGGACTGGGAATGGGACAGGGCAGAAAACTAGGGGGGGAGCTAGAGGGGACCAGACGACTAAAGGAGGGGACTGAGGGGACTAGAACAGGGACTGGGAACTAGAGAGGTGAGTTTAGAAACACAAGGAGGGGCTAGAAGGGAAGACTAAGCTAGAGGGACAGGAGTGGAGTGGGACTGGAGTGACGTGGGACTAGTGAGGGACAGGTGTCTAGAGCTGGGGCTGGGAGGACACAAACCAACATAGAAGACAAGACAACGAATACAAGACCAAACACATGGAGGCAGGAAGTGTTAAAGTCTCTGGGGGTAGTGCAGGGGCAGTCACTGGTAGGGGAGGTGCTCAGGGTCCAGGAGGGTACAGGGTCACAAGAGCTCAGGAGCAGGCAGGTGCGAGGGTCCAGACTGGGAGCAGGGGGCGAGCTGGGGCGGACCCGGCCCGAACCATAACATTTCCATGGTGGAGGGAGATTTGATTTCCCCTTACCAATCACTAGAGACCAACATATCCGCCTGAATCTAACATTACTGCTGATGCATAGCCATGACAATCATAGACAATATTGACACGGGGCAAAGTGAAACAATGTAATTGTGGTAGGCTACTTTGTTACTTTGTTACTAATACTACCAACTACCAACT
>NC_140241.1:13169933-13172433 GCF_949987555.1 Borostomias antarcticus | reverse complement strand
TTCCCTGAAGTCAGGATAAAACAGATGGGAGAAAAAAATTCATCACTCAAATAAAATAACACTAAAATGAACTCGCTTCATCTACAATTAACAAACCATCAATCAATCAATCAATCAAAGCTTTATTTGTATAGCTAATTATTAAATATTGTATATCTAAAACTTCCCTCTTTTGCATTTGAGGACAGAGTATTGGGCACGCTTCGGACAAAATGGTCTCTTCCCTATGTCATACTTATCTGTCGCTCACGGTGAGTCGGTGACATGGCGTTGGCCCTGCATCCCACGAACCACAGGTCGCCCATCTGTAGGGAAGCAGGCCGGTAACCTCCATCTCCACTTCCGGTCCCGTGCCCGTCTCCTGGTTCGGCATTCACCCATCACTCCCGGAACGACAGTTGTCTGTAAAAACACTCAGAAAAACACTCAGACCCGATGAATGTGCCTCAAACTATAAACATGAGATAATTAACATAAACATTAAAAATATATAATTGGGTTAGGAGATGCTGTATTCAGATTAAGACACTGGCAAACATTATCTATCCCCCCCACTATCATGCACAAACCTTACGTCCTCAGCTCCATTGTCTTGTCCTGTTTATTTACCTTTAAAAAAAATGGGTCTATATTGGCTAGTTAAAATCTACCTTGTGGGTTGTTCAAGGGAACTCCAGCAGGTGGCGCTGGACCCCAGGTCTGAGAATTCTCCATTTCTTTTATCTTGCGGTAACTGTGACACTGTGCCATCCAGTGACCATATTGTCCACAATGGAAACATGCTTCATCCTTCCCACTCTGTTTGTACCGATGAATATGCTTAGACCTACTACTACGTTGTCTATTCTCCCTTTGTCGTCCTCCCCGTTTTTGTTTCACCCCGGCAGAGTTGGGAGGCGGGTCGGCAGCTACAATAGCGGGTGAAATGGTCATAGTCTGGGAAGGATGTGTGAGCTCTGAGTGCCGAGTCGGCGTGATAGAGTTCAAAACGGAATGACTAGGAGGGGGAAGGGACTCTGAATATTCACCTCTCTGATTAACTTCCTCAGCTACGCTTCTTTCTGACTTGAAAAAACACTCATGTGCGACTATTTCCCACTTCCTGAATGCATTCCAATCTATCGCATTTCCAGGCTCCCTTCCTAATCTAGTCATCTCAAACGCCTGTAACTGAGCTCTTATAGTCGCCAACTCGAGAATCTTGAGTGTACCGGACAGGGGGAAATCGGAATGTCTCGCCCAGAGCAAAAACTGCATACAAGCATCATCCCAAAACCTTTGCGCAACAATCTTAGCTGGCCCAGACAGCGAACTAGTATTGGTATTCATAATTAACACAATACCCTACAGCCTATAATTCAAAACTAACGGTGAAAAGAAAAGTATAGTTAAAACAGGCGGGAAATAAACAAAGGAATACAATTTCGAAAGAAACAAAGACACATTAAACCGCTAAGTAGGCTAACTCACCCAGCAACTGGTCCTTTGTTCTCCCTCTGGCTCGATGGCGGATCACGGGAGAGCGGAGGGGTGTTTTCTGCGTCTCCCAGACGACCAGCTACTAGATTCTAGCAGTTAGGATTTAACAGTCGAAACAGTGTACAAAATACTTACAATACTTACCTGGATAATAGGCGCGCTTAACAAACAATACAAGACAGAGCCGAAACTCCAACAGTAAACAGCAGACTAACAACCCCGTGCAGGGACACAGAACACAAAGGACGAACACAGGGGACGAACACAGGCCCACGTTTAAGACAAGCAAAAAAACATGCCTGCCCGGCTGAAACACCAGCCTCTTTGTTGAAAGCTAAAACTCGTTTAGGTTATACCAACCACCCGGGATCAAAGGGACAAACGCTTCTCCAAGAAACGCGGGTCGGACTACCAAACCACTCCCAGTAGCTACCTTCGCTGAGAAAAAATACAACGGAACACCCGCGACCGGCCAAAGGGAAGCCCGTTCTGTGCCAACTTTGGCGTATTAACTCAAAACCGTTCTAAACTGCAACCGATAAACAACCTTAACTGTACATCAACTGCAGGGGAACAAATCACGAGACCAAAAATCACACTTCTTCCGAAAGGCATATACCCTAGTAACGAAACAAGGACGAAGTCAAAGAACAATACAATATAATATATCTATTGTTGAGTCACAACTCCTTAGATAGTTACTAAACCCACCCCGGGGCACCCTGTTTTCAACAATCTAGACCAACACAATCTGAAACGAAACCAAGGCAAATACCAAGCATAACAGGATTCGTTTTTCAACGTACCGTGAGTTTAGCCGAGTGGAACCAACGAGGCAGACTTCTCCAAACCCATGCGAATAGGCGCAAAGAGAGAAGATTTTCCAGAGCGCGCTACTGCTCCGCACGTCTGCTTCCTTCGTTGTTCACTCCAGGCGAATCTCACAGCAGCCGATCCCGTCCCGAGTCGCCAATTGTAGTAGAAGTTTCGAAAAATGAAGTATTTGCCCAGGTTCGCTCAA